>NC_134854.1:23272916-23596666 GCF_049852395.1 Peromyscus maniculatus bairdii | reverse complement strand
GTGAGATCTAGGACAGGCACCAAAACTACACAGAGAAACCCTGTCTCAAAAAAAAAAACAAACCAGAAAAACCAAAAAAACAAAAAACCGGACATAAACTATATGTGTGCATGTGTATATAGCTCCTCGTTTCCATAAAAGATAATGATTAGAGATAAGTGTGGGAGACTTAATCCCAACTGTTAGTAGTAGTTATTTCTAAGCACTGCAATTATATTGGATAACTTTTAAGCTATTTTCCCATAAAACACAAATATTCCTTTAATAGTGGCAAGGGCGATTGACCTGTTCTGCTGATACAGACTTAGAAGAAACAGCAATTTAGTTCAGGGCTGTTAATATTTCAACTTCAAAGATATCTTTGAACCAAATCTCAAGAATACTTCACATCTTTAAAAAAAAAAAAGAAGACCAAGACTATCAAATTTCTAAACAGCAATGATTCTAAGGTAGCAACCACACCAGGATCAAATTCTTAGTTACCATAAGGAAGCATTTTTCTAAACTCATTAAGTGGGGAGTTTGGGATTTGAAAGTACACTGAGCATCTCCATCAGAAATGACAAAGGGTGCCAGGTGGTGATGGCATATACCTTTAATCCCAGCATTCGGGAGGCAGAAGCTGGCAGATCTCTGTGAGTTCGAGGTTAGCCTGGTCTACAAAACAGTTCCAGGACAGTCAAGGACTGTTATACACAGAGAAACCCTGTCTAGGAAAGAAAAGAAGAAAGGAAGGAAGGAAGGAAGGAAGGAAGGAAGGAAGGAAGGAAGGAAGGAAGGAAGGAAGGGAGGGAGAAACAGAGAAAGAAAGAAAGAAAGAAAGAAAGAAAGGAAGGAAGGAAGGAAGGAAGGAAGGAAGGAAGGAAGGAAGGAAGGAAGGAAGGAAGGAAGGAAGGAAGGAGGAAAGAAAGAAAGAAAGAGGAAGAAAGAGACAAAGGGGAATGAGCCAAGCTGGAAGTTGGTGGCAGTGACTGATTTCTTTCCACCATAAAGAAAACAAATCAGAGAGTTAAAAACTGTCAATTTGGTGAAGATAAACTAATTAACAATAAGAATGACTCTGATGAAACTGGTATGTTTTGATAGGTGGATTTTAAAAGCAAGATAGAAGTAGCTCAAGAGGAAAGAAAGGTGAGCTACTTGAAGTCATTGCAAACTCTTAGATATTTCTTTTATGAGCCAGTAGTCCGGTACTATGCATGTAGGATTTTAGGAGATTTCAAATATTCTAATTTTAAAAACATCTGGATGCTGTATTTCCACCGATGGTTATAACCTTGAACACCATAACGACAGCATCCAGACAGTGACAGTTCACTGAGGTCCAAGAAATCCTGGTTACCCACGTGAAGGTGTGTGGTGTGAATAATTCCATCGCCTTCTCTTCCCTTCCCCACAGACCCCTCCGGGGTTCAAAGTCCTCCTAAGCAGGGAGAACTGACATCTTATTAACCTTTGGCACAAACTGGCAACTACAGTTGTTGGTAATCTACAAACGAGGCCTCTACAGCAGCACTGGCAACTCGCTGGCAGGACAACACTTTAATAAACCATGTAAGAGGTCCTCAGAGCTTTTCAACCTTGAGTGAGGACTGCTTCTGAAAGCCGAGGCAGAACCCTAGCATATTCAGTCTGGTTTAACCGAGCTGAAGAGGTGGACTAGGGTCAGAGGATGCACTAGCCTCGGGGTGGGTGGCGCTGCCACCTCTGGCCGTGCCCGCAGGGGGGCCTCGCTCACGCCTCAGCCCGGTTGGTGTCAGACGATGCCCCGGGGCGGGAAAGGGATCAGCAGACACCGGTCCCACGAGACATCAGCGACGCCCGACCCCAGGTGTGGCTCAGCCGTCCGGCGAGCGCGTTACCTGCAGCAGGTGCAGCTGGGCCACGAGCTGCCGCGGCAGGTGGAGGAAGCAGTCCCGAGCGTTCGTGAAGGCCACCGTCACGACCGCCCCGCCAGACCCCGCACCCGCTAGGCGATCGCTGCTCCACATCGTCCCGGTTCGACCCCCCCAGCCCACCCGGGAGCAGAGTCCGCCCCCTTCCCGGGCAGGCTCCGGCAGGCCAGGGCGTCGGAGCCCGAGAACATCGATCGGCCCCGCCCCCTCTGCGTACATCCGGCTGCAGCCCCCGTCCCATCTCTCCTCCAAGCCTCCAGGGGGCGGCACAGTGCGGATCGAGTTCTCGCTCTCGCGAAGGGATTGTCGATGGGGTCGATGGTCCAGCCAATCCAAGCACGCTTGGCCCATTCTGCTCTCTTATTGGACACAGAGGCGCGCGTCCGGCGGATGTTGATCTGGCGCCGAGGACTACGGCCGGCGCGATGGCGTCCGGTGACGGGAAGCCGGGCTGCATATTCGACCACCACGTCCAGACGGCGGTGTGTGACTCGCGGGCCAAATACCGGGAGGGCCGACGCCCTCGTGCGGTCAAGGTAGGGTGACTTCGGCTTCCTCGCTCTCCTAGGCGGGAGCACTGGCTCCCCACGGCCGGCCCACAGAAAGGGTCACTCTCCGTCAACTGCTTACCAGACCGTCACGCCGCGAGAGCAAGACTTCCAGTTTTGTATCCTTCGTGTTCACAGTAGCGCTTCTCCCAGGACAAGCTCTGGGGAGAGTTCAGTGACTGTTTCCATTAACTTCTCTGGAGTCGGCTTTTGGAAAAGACGTCTGGTACACCCGTATGTGGAGTGTGGTATCCGTTAGCCAAGAACAGTGATGGTTTTGTGTGTGTGTTTTACAGACCGGGTTGAGCAGAGTATTTCTTGCTTTCAAAGCTCCATTTTTTAAAAAGTCAGGGACAGATTTGCCATGGGTTGTCTGTGGAATACATTTAACGAGCCTTTTTTTTTTTTAAGGTATATACAATCAATTTGGAATCTCAGTACTTATTGATACAAGGCGTTCCTGCAGTGGGAGCCATGAAGGAATTAGTTGAGCGATTTGCTCTGTATGGTGCGATTGAACAGTATAACGCTCTAGATGAATACCCAGCTGAAGAATTTACAGAAGTTTATCTCATTAAATTTGTGAAATTACAGAGTGCAAGGTATGTACAAGTTAAGCAGTATCCATGCCCTATATTCCTGTTGCTGTCATTTTGGCCCCGGATTTTTCCCAAACATACCCAACTCACACAAACACTTATCACTCTTAGTCTTCCTGTTTGTTTGTTGTTTGTTTTGTGGGGATTCAAGACAGGGTTTCTCTGTGTAGCCTTGGCTGTCTTAGAACTCACTCTCTAGACCAGGCTGGTTTCGAACTCAGATCCTCCTGCCTCTGCCTCAAGAGTGCTGGGATTAAAGGTGGTGTGCTTCCTCCGCCCAGCTTTTTGTTTGTTTTTACCCCTCCAGGCATCACATGTGCTAGTCAAGCACCCCAACAGTGATTTACATCCCTAGTTCTTCCTTCAATTTTGTTAAAGGTTAACTTTACAAAAATACTGTTTCCATCCTCTCATATCTGTGCGTAACAGTTTTTGAACCTGTAGTATGGTAGATTCAGAATTACATTTGAAGTAAATTTCGAGTCCTATGTCTTCATTACTTTGGAATTTTTTTAAACCTGCTAAGCACATTTCCCTCTTCTTAAAATCCATATGACAAAAAGATCTGCTTCTTGAAGTTTCCTGAGGGAGGATGAAGTGAAATAATGTATGTAAAGGGCTTAGACTGGTACCTCCTATTAAGAGTAAATATTAGCAATGGCAGTTGTTATTGTTACAGTTCTATGTTGATCAATCTCTTTTTAATACTTATATATGACATAAACCTTGTATTCCAATAAGGCTAAAGTCAACAGTGCTTTATTTCTGTTAACCCTTTTTGTGGGGAGGAGTGTGGTTGTGGTATGTGTTTGAGTGTGGTGTGTGTGTGTGTGTAGTGTGAGTGTGTGTGTGTAGTGTGAGTGTGTGTGTGTGTGTGTGTAGGGTAGAGGTCAATGTTGAGTGCCTTCTTCAGTTGTTCTCCCCCTTATTCATTTACTTATTGATTGATTGAGACAAGTTTTAATATATAACCCTGGCTAGCCTAGAACTGGCTACGTAGACCAGGCTGACCTAGAACTCAGAACCTTCTCCTGACTCCACCTACCCTTCCACCAGGTTTAAAGGCATGTGCCACCACACTGTGTTCCTTTGTATTCTTGGAGACAGGGTCTCTCACTGAATCTGGAGCTCATCAACTAGATGGTTGACTATCAGACTCCAATGATCCTTCTGTCTCTCCCTTGCCAGCACCAGGACTATAGGCATACAGCAGTGCCTAGCTTTATGCAGATGCCAGGGATCTGAACCTAGACACTCAAGCTTAAGCAAGTGCTTTACCCACTGAGCGCTCTCCTAGTTCACGTTAGCCATTTTTTATCTTTAATCATTAACCTGATCTAAAATGTATCTTTCTCTGACCTCCACCATTCATATATTTTTGTAGTAGAAAAAGGCTTCAGATTTCCCAGAGCTGGAGTTGGCGGTGGTTGTGAGCCACCCAACATGGGTGCTAGGATTTGATTCTGCTCTTCTGCAAGATCAGCAAGTAGTCTTATCGCCAAACCATCGCCAGCCCTTCACATTTCTTTATAAGCTGCATAGTCCACCACAAAAACACTTGACTTCAGAGAGCTGTGTGTCTTTCTCACCAGATGACCAGCTCTTCGTGGTTAGGAAAGCATAGTGACTAAAGTGCCTTCATATCTCCACAGAACCTGATATGGTTGACTCTGGAGTCAGACATCCCAACTTAATCCTAGATTTATAGATGAATGTATGAACATGGTCCGGTTACAAATTTCCTGGTGCCTTGGTTTCATATCATAAGATGGTTATGAGATACCAATTCTTTTTTTTTTATTAGTTATTTCTCTTTTATTTTTATGTGTATGTGGTGTGGTTGTGTGACCTTATACACCCACATGCATGCAGGACCCTGCGGAGCAAAAGAGGGCATCGGGTGCCTTTGCACTGGTCTCTCTCTGAGGGTACTTGCCCACACATGTACAGAACACATGTACTTATATACATGTATACACAAGTAAATAATAAGATAAATCTTTTTATTAAGAGTACTTTCTGGGTCAGTGGGGTCATCCAAAACAAAGCATCTTACCCAGCCCACAGTCGCCCCTCCCCCCAACACATTCTTTGTTCCTTAAATCTATGGAACACCTGTTAAGCTTTTATCTTAGGTAAATCTAAATTAAAAAGCCGTGGCTAAGGAGATGGCTCAGTGATTAAGAGCATGTACTGCTCCACAGGACCTGAGTTTGATTCCTAGCAACCAGGTCAGGTGTCTGTAAACTCTAGCTCCAGGCCAGAGCCTCTACATATCTATATACACATAATTAAAAATAATAAAAAATGACTTTCTGGGTGTAGTGGTGCACACATTTAATTCCAACACTAGGGAGGCAGAAGCAGGCAAATCTCTGTGAGTTCAAGGCCAGCCTGATCTACAGAGTGAGTCAAGGACAGCCTGACCACCATAGTAAGACCCTGTCTCAAAAAAAAAAAAAAAAAAGCCCAGTATCTGGGGGCTGGAGAGATGACACAGAGGCTGAGAGCTGTTACAGAGGACTCAAGTTTGGAGTTTGGTTCCCAGCACCCACGGCAGGTGGTTTACACTTCTGTAACTGCAGTTCCAGGGATCCACTACCTCTGGACCTCCCTGGGTAACTGCACGCATGTGCACATACCCACATGCAGACATACACACTGACACATAAGACATAAGTAAAAATGGTAAAGTCAGGTTTTTTTAAGCCATGTAATTTATGTATTTCTCTTTTGAGTTCTCTTTAAATTATGTATTTCTCTTTAGGATAGCTAAGAAAAAGATGGATGAACAGAGTTTCTTTGGTGGGTTACTTCATGTGTGCTATGCTCCAGAATTTGAGACAGTTGAAGAAACTAGAAAAAAATTAGAAGAGAGAAAGGCTTATATTGCAAGAGCTACTAAGAGCAAAGGTACGGAAAATCTGTTGTTAACACCTCCTGTGTGTCATCGTGGAGTTCCTGCTCAGTCATGGTCTCTGGTGACTTGAACCATGGGGTTCCGTGCAGCACTGGACAGCCTTGGCTGGGAAGGGAGAGGTGTTGGTTCATGGACTGTTTCTCTGCAATGTCAGAGATGGCTGAATTTCCGTGAATGTTACCCAGAAAGGGAATAAAAGGATGGCAAGAGGAGCCAGGCTACATGTTTAAACACCTGGAGCAATAAACTGCCATCATGAATTCGAGGTGCTGTAATTCTACAGAGTAACCAGAATTCCAAGGTTTTAGTGAGAGATTAGGAAAGTAGACAGGAGGTGAATCATGAAGTACTTCATGTCCCATGCTAGGAATCCAGTGTTGGACATGAAGTCAGCAAGAGACGACTGTGGTTTATACACCGGTTAGAAGTGCTACTCATCATGGGGAAGTTCCGATTTCTGATGACAGCTGAGCTTCTCCTGCTGCGAGTAGGAACTAAACATGGTTTATCCATGTAGTAGAACATTCTGAAACTGGAAAAGCTTTCTATGCAGTGGCATGGGAACTCTAAGATTACAGGTAGTGGGAAATGTAAAAGAATAGGTTTTATTATCTTTTGAGTAGGGAGACAAGGAGGCTCCTGAGAAACAGTGGGACATTCCAGATAGACGAATAAGAAAATGCAGTAAATAAGTAAGGGAAGCAAGGAAAGAGGGGAGCGTGACACGATACCCTTCATGTCCTTTCAGAAAGCCTCTGAATCTTATCAATGTATTCCCTGCTCTAGAACATAATTCTGGGAGTAGAGCTTGTTAGCATTAAGTTGGTTTTTAGAATTGCAAGATTCTGAATGATCAAAATGATTAATCAACCTTCTGTTTACCTTTCCCTCAACTTTTAAAAATACAACTTTGAAGACTACCACATGACAAAGAAGAAACTGGCTCCAGAGCAAAGAGGAACAAAAGATTCTAGACAAGATCTCCATCCACATACGCCTGGACTCTGTGCACCTGCTCTGAGCACTTCCCCGGAGAGTTCGAGTCCTTGTCCCCCTTATTCTTGTGACTTGCCTTTATGCTATTTTGCCTCCCAAAGCACGTGTTTACCTGGGGAACGTGTGGACAGAGCATCAAATTCTCGCAGTAGCAGTAGGAACCATAGTGAACTATCAAAGCATTGTAACTACAGTGCCTTTCTCCCAAAACTACAGATGAACACTTACAGTAATTCACTACCTTGCTCTAGTGTGCAGGAGGCCATTACTACCTCAGAGTCAGTTGGCAGATTTATGCCTAGGACAACACAGCTGCAGGAGAGGAAAAGAAGGAGAGACTGTGCTCGCGAGCTTGGAACTTTTCCTGAAACAGACACAGGCAGTAACGAGCCTGTGATTGGACCTAAGTTACCAGGTATTCCCACAGTGGATCTGCAGGATGATTCCTTGAATACAACAGCAAACTTAATTCGGAGTAAACTTAAAGAGGTGAGCTAATTTTGTTTTTAAAATAAGAGAATTTAGTTGTAGGACCAACAACTATATAGGAAATTATTTGGAGGAACTAAAACATTGTAATTATTTGTTTTATTTTTTGTTTTTGATGTATTTTCCTACATTTATTTTCTAAAATAACAATTTGATCAATATCTTTTATTTGGCGGTAATTCTTGGTTTAACAATGAACAGATACATTTTGTGTCAGTATAGGTACAAAATACTAAATGTTCCAGTCGGTCAGATATGATAGTGGATTCCAGATGTCGCTCCTCCCCTCCCCTTTTAAAGCTTCCCTAGGTAGTAGTAACAGAAGCCAAAATTGACAGCTATAATCAATTATTTCTTTTAAATTCAAAGTTACTGCAGATTACATCAAAGTCAAAATGTTTTTATGATAGATATCCATAAAAGAAGAAATGATTTTGATTGATTAATTAATTAATCAGTTAATTAATTTTGTTGCAAGCCTACATCCGCAGCCCACAAGGCAAGATTTCTAAGACTAAGTCTTCAATTGCCCTACACTTGGTACTTTATATATGAACTCACAAGATTTGGACTAGTTGGAAATCAGATTGTCTTTTTCCCCCATTATTTACATGATTCTCCATTTCCTAAACACAAAAGAAAGTTAAATTTGAAGTAGCTCTTGAAAGCTTTCTTTTTGTGGAGTGAAGATGGGCCTTGTAGAAATCATACACGGAGGGCTGTGAGCATGTTCTTACAGTTATCTCTCAAGTTCAGAGTCCTGCTCACACAGATGCTCTCCCGTTTTGCAGTGTGACTAAGAGAGGCTAAGGTGCCCTTGTTCCTTTTATAGAGAGTTTTGTTTTCACCTATTGATTATTTGGTAAAGGATGAGGGATTGCTTAAAATAGTAAGTGTATGAACATAGGTTTTTGGGTTTTTTGTTTGTTTGTTTTTCAAGACAGGGTTTCCTGTGTAGTCCTGGCTGTCCTGGAACTCACTTTGTAGACCAGGCTGACCTCAAACTCACAGAGATCCACCTGCCTCTGCCTCCCAAGTGCTGGGATTAAAGGCACGCGCCACCACCGCCCTGGCTATGAACATCATTTTTTATGTTTAAGCCTACCTAAGTTTTTCAGTGTATGCCAGCACAGTATGTCCTCAGGTGTACTGAACTGAGGCATAGATACAGAGTCACAGCTGTCACAGTCAGGGCTGACCGCATTTTTAAAGTGTAAAGTCTACATCTCACACAAAGAAATAATAGAACAACAAAAAAGAAATACCTCATATACTTTACCGTGTATTTTTCCATTTCAAATCAAGATGGTCTTATACTGCTTTTGACTTACTATTAATAGTTATTTTGGCTAATGGAATAACAACAATGTATTCAGTATTCATCCTTCCCCTGACCCCCTGGGAGCTGAGGATTGTACCTTTTTTTTTTTTTTGGTTTTGGTTTTGGTTTTTCAAGACAGGATTTTACTGTGTAGCCCTGGCTGTCCTGGAACTCTCTCTGTAGACCAGGCTAGCCTGTGAACTCACAGAGATCCTGAAGCATTTGTAATATCTGCTAAGTCTAGAGACAGGACCATTCGGTGCAAGAGATGAAAAAAAATTGGGCTGGGCAGTAGCACACACTTTTAACCCTAGCACTCCAGAGGTGGAGGCAGGTGGATCTCTGTGAGTTCACAGGCTAGCCTGGTCTACAGAGGGGTTAAAAGTGTCCTGTCTCTAGACTTAGCAGATATTACAAATGCTTCAAAATGTTAAGCCCAGATGTGTTTGATGGTGCAGACTTAGCCAGCAGAAGTAGACAGATCTCTTTAAAGCCATTGTGGTCTACATAGTGAGTTCCAGGCCAGGCCAGGCCAGGCCAGGCCAAAGTCACACAATGAGACTCCATTTTAAAAACAAAACCCAGTAAGACCAGTCTATCTACTGTTTGTTTCTTCATTGTGACTGTTCTGTCTGGTGTGAGGTAAAATCCCAATACAGTTTTAGTTTGCATTTGTTTAATTGAAATGAGATAGCATCATAATATGTTCATTTGCATTTCCCTGAAGCCTAATAATGTTGGACACTTTCAAATATTTATTGGCCATATGTATTTCTTCCTTTGAAATCTATTAAACTTATTAGCCTATTTATTGATTGGATGATTTGTTGTTTTAGGTTATAACTTTTGCAGTTCTTACAGATTGTTGATATTAACTTGATGTTTGTATAGTTGGGCCAAGCTCCCCATTCTGCTGTCTGTTACTGTGCAGAAGCTCTCAGTTCCAGGAGAGTCCTTGAGTCAGTTGGGGTTATTAGCTGTTCCATTAGAGTCCGTTCAGAAAATCGGCCTGTGTGTATACCTTGAAATGCCCTTCCTGTTTTTCTTGACGTTCTCGGAGTTTGTTACTTAAGGTCCTTAGTCCATCTCTGAATTGATTTTGTGTGTGTGTGTGTGTGTGTGTGTGTGTGTGTGTGTGTGTGTGTGTGTGTTAAGAGGTACAGATCAAGTTTTGTTTTTCTGCATGTGGACATGCAGTTTTTTAGCACCCTTTGTTGAAAAGGCTGTTTTTTAACCCTGTGTGGTTTTGATCCTTTGTCAAAAATTCCGTGGTTGTAGCTGTGTAGGCTCATTTCTGGATCCTCTGTTCTATTCCGCTGTTGTGCAGACTTGTTTTTATCCAGTCCTGTGCTGCTTTTGTCACCGTGGCTCTGTAATTTGAGAGAAGATGTTGTTACATCGCTAGCCTTGCTCTCACTGCTTAGGAGTCTTTAGTTCTTCAGGAGTCTTTTGTACTTCCATGTGAATTTTAGGACAGTTTCCCCCTAATTTTATGAAGGATGGCTTTGATATCTTGATAGGGATGTGTTCATTCTACAGGTCACTTTTGGAAATACAGCCACTTTCACTATATGAGTTCTGCCAGGGCCACTGAGAAGGTTCCATGGGTCAAGGTACTACTTTCCATAAGCCTGACAACCTGACTTCAGTTACCAGGACTCACGGGGCAGAAAAGAGAACCAATTCCTCCTACAAGGTTTCCTCTGGCTTTCATGCACATATGTATTCCCTCATACACAAATAAATGAATAAATGTAGTTGTAAAAATTAATTCTGCCAAATTAATTCTTTAATCCCAGCACTCAGAAGACAGACGCAGGTGGATCTCTGTGAGTTCTAGGCCAGCCTGTCTACAGCGCTATTTCTAGGATACAGAGAAACCCTGTCTCAAACAACAAAAAAATTAGTTCTTCCAGGGACAGGTGAGATGGCCCAGTGGGTAGAGGCACTTGCTGCCCAGCCTGACAACCTGTGTTCTGTTCCAGCACTCACTCCTCTGACTTCCACATGTGCACTGGGGTGTGGGGGAGATGGGGCAGAGTAACAAGTGTAGACTGATAAAATTAAGAGGTCTTGCCAGTTTCTAGTGTCTAGCGTAAGGCTCTGACTATGGAGGTCTTTGACCTCCTGGTGAAATGTATTCCTGGGTTTGTTTTAAGTGTGTGGTGTGTATGTGTGTACGTGTTCATGGCTTCCGCTGTCATTTTCTACCTCATTATTTGAGACAGGGTCTCTCACTTAACTGGAGCCCACTGGTTTGGCCAGCAGGCTGTCACACACCTCTTGTGTCTGTCTCCCCAGTGCGAGGCTAGTGGTGTACAGCTGGCCTTTCTACTTGGGGCAGGAGACTAGAGCTCAGGTCTTCATGTTTGCCTGGTGAGGACCTTTCCAGATGCCGTCTTCCCAACCCTACTTGGTTTTGTTGTTGTTGTTGTTTATTGTGAATGAGATTTTTTTCTTGGCAAGTTCATTGCTTTATTGAAAAGCTACTGGTTTGTTGTTGTTGATTTTTGTATATTTTGATGAAAGTGCATATCATAGTTAAGAGTTTTCTGAACGAATCTTTAGTCTTTTTTTTTTTTTTTAAAGATTTATTTATTATGTATACAGTGTTCTGTCTGCATGTATGCCTGTAGGCCAGAAGAGGGCACCAGATCTCGTTACAGATGGTTGTGAGCCACCATGTGGTTGCTGGGAATTGAACTCAGGACCTCTGGAAGAGCAGTCAGTGCTCTTAACCTCTGAGCCATCTCTCTAGCCCCCGAATCTTTAGTCTTAAGTATAAGGTTGTGTAGTCTACAAATAGAGACAGGTAATCTGACTTCTCCCTTTCCTGTTTGTTATTTTTCTTGTCTTTTTGCTCTGACTTAGACTCACAATATTATATTGAATAAGGTGGAAAGAAGTGGACACTCTTCTCTTCATTCCTGATATTAAAGGAAATGCTGTGTTTTCCTCTAATAACCACAGAGATAAACATGTGATTTCTGTTCTTGATTCTGTGTGCTGTATTTGCCTATGGGGGGGACCTTCCTGGAAATCTTGAAGTGAAACTGACTTTGTCATGGTTGTATGATCTTAATGTATTCTTCAATTCAATTTGCAGTAATTTTATTGAAAACTTTATTCCTATGTTGATTAGAGGAATTGGGCTATGATTTTCTTGTTTCTTGATTCCTATATGACTTGTCATCAGGATGATGCTGGCTTCATAGAATGAGTTCGATGATGTTCTGCTTTTTTAACTAGTTGGAGGAACATTGGTGTTAGCTCTTCTTTAAGGGTTGGTGGAATTCAGGAGTGAATCCACTGGTCCTGAACTTCACTTTTCTAGGGACTTTTATTGGTGCTTTAATCTTTTGCTTGTTGTGGATATATTTAAATTGTTTATAGCTTCTTGAGTTAATTTTAATAGATCATATTGTTAATCCCACCAAACAAGAGTAAAGACCATACCCAAATTTTGTAGTTGAATTAAGCAAGCTTTGTTTTCTGCCAGACAGGACTGTCTCCCTAAAGTGGGGTTTGAGAAAATAGCTTTGAACACAGGACAGAGTGGGACTTGTATAGCTCAAGAACTGCAAGATGAGGAAGGTTTTCAAGGGTTTGGGGTTTCCAGAGGAATTTTGGTTATGTAGGAACCAACACCTCTCAGGGTGTAGATCAGGGTATAGGGTGTGAAATGTGCAAATTCCAGAAAATGGGCCAAGACATGGTCAAAACCAAGTTTTACAGAAAACAGGAATGAACTTATTTTGACCTTTTAACAAAATGGCTTTAATCTTAAGAAGAGTCAGGCTGGTCCATCAATATATTGCCTAGGAATTTATCCATTTTTTTTTTTTTTTTTTGTTTTTGTTTTTCAAGACAGGGTTTCTCTGTGTAGCTTTGAGCCTTTCCTGGAACTCACTTGGTAACCCAGGCTGGCCTCGAACTCACAGAGATCCGCCTGGCTTTGCCTCCCGAGTGCTGGGATTAAAGGCGTGCGCCACCACCGCCCGGTGAATTTATCCATTTCTTCTAGATTTTCCAGGGTGTGTGTGTGTGTGTGTGTGTGTGTGTGTGTGTGTGTGTGTGTGTGTGTGTGTGTTTTGAGACAGGGGTTTTCTCTGAAACAGTCCTGACTATCCTGGAACTCTCTAGCCCAGGCTGGCCTTGAACTCATATAGATCTGCCTGCCTCTGCCTCCTGAGTGCTGGGATAAAAGGCACGTGCCACCACCACCTAGTAATTTTCCAGGTTTTTGAAATATGTTTTCAAAGATTTCCCAAATGATTCTCTGAATTTTACTGGACTCTGAAACTTTCTTGGTTTTTTGTTTGTTTGGTTGTTTGTTTGTTTGTTTGTTTGTTTGGTTGGTTGTTTGGTTGGTTGGTTTTTTGTTTGTTTGTTTGGTTGGTTGGTTGGTTGGTTGGTTGGTTGGTTGGTTGGTTGGTTGGTTGGTTTTTTGTTTGTTTGTTTGTTTGTTTGGTTGGTTGGTTGGTTGGTTGGTTTGGGTGTGTTTGTACTTTTTCCCCACCTCTCTCCCTTCCCTCCCTCCCTTAGTTTGTTAATCTCACATTTGAAAGGAAATACACCCTTATTTGGTTAGTTCTATGTGTTGTTCTTTTAGTCTACATTTTACCCATTTCTGTCCCAATTTTTGCTATCTGCTGCTGTCTACTGCTGAGTGATTTTTTTTTTTTCTTTTTAAACTAGGTGATTTCATCTGTGCCAAAGCCTCCAGAGGACAGATTGGAAGATGTGCATCCAAGTCACCCACGAAAACAAAGAAGAAGAATATAGCTTGCTAGCCATTTAGTCTTGTTTTCTCTTTCTTTTTTCGCTTTGAGCCAGGGTCTCACTGGGTAGCCCTGACTGGCCTGGAACTTGCTATGTAGACCAGGCTGGCCCTGGGCCTCTGCCACCTGGGTGTTGGTATTAAAGGTGTGTGCAAACACAACCAAGCTAAATAAGTATTTTCTGGAGAGAACCTTTCTTTGTTTTAATTCTCTAAGATATCTCACTACTGGTGTTTTACTGTCAACTATTTTCTTGATTTATTTATTTATTATGTATACAGCATGTATGACTGCAGGCCAGAAGAGGGCACCAGATCTCATTATAGATGGTTGTGAGCCACCATGTGGTTGCTGGGAATTGAACTCAGGACCTCTGGAAGAGCAGTCAGTGCTCTTAACCTCTGAGCCATCTCTCCAGCCCCTTGTATTTCTTTTAAACTGTTTGCAAATGTTTCTTTCTTTTTTTTGGATCTACACTCAATGTGGCAGAAACAGTTCTTTTCATACTGTATTAGTTCTTATATTACAATATTTAAATTGCTTGAAACAAATACAAAACTAGATGCAAATAAGGACAGTCAAGATCTGACTTTAATTCAGGTTTTTGAGCAATTGGTGTTCAAAAACTAGCAGGTGGTTTGTTTCTGAATACCAGGGCTTCAAAATGAAGGCAGTTCTGTGAAGGGAAAAATGCCAATAAAACGTTAGAACAAAGTTGGTATTAGAGATGTACATGCTATTGTAACTTCTAAGAATAACTTACATGAACTATGGCAATCTATAGACTAATCAGTGTTGGCCATTCTCGATTTCTACCCTGGCAGCACATGTGTGCTCTTCTTCTGTCAATGGACCATGTAATTTTGTACTATTTCCATCTTCTTTTCTGGGAAGAATAGACTGAGGAGGCCCGTCCTGCACCGCGTGCGGTACGCACGTCGGTGCTCGTCCCTAGGGCCTTCTTCAGTGGGTTTTTCTGGCGGTGTCCTAAGAATAAGGTCGACTTCAGTAGCCATGGTGTACAGTCAGCTCTGCCAGGGTGGCTTTTCAGTGCCCGATGATGCCACGGGAACTGCCAACAAGGGCTCAGGTGACTACATAGATGGCCGTGCTGAAATCTCAGGTGAAAGGTCTGTTAGCAGCTGAGCACTGAGCTGGAAAGAAGAAACGCTCTGGGATGAGGCTGCTCAGATGTAAGCGGGCGCTGCGCCGTTCCTCAGGGCACAGTGTGTGACAGCGACGGGAGGAGGACCGGGGTTGTTTAGTGCAGTGGCTTGCGCTGCCACAGATGAGGGGTTGGAGATTGGACCGTACTGCTAAATGGTTAAGATCATTTTCCATGTGTGCGGGGTGTAGCAATCCAGAAACTTCTCTTAGGGCCTTCATGGGAGAAGTTGTTATGTGGTTCTCTGTCGTAAGTGCATTCCTGATCTGTTTTGTGAGTGTGAGAAGAATGTTTGATTATCCATCTTCACCAACATACACAGCAGGGGTCATGAGAAGAAAGGAATGTGCCATGGCAAGCAGGGAAGGAGAAAGGAGGTGACAGGCGGCCTCCTCCTGAGTGCCCAGCAGTAGAGGTCACAAGAGCACACTGCAGTGGAACTGGCTGCTGGCTGCTCCATCCTGAATGGTCTCCCCAGCCTGTTCATTTTGTTACACGCTGTGTTCAAACACCAGTCTCTCTCTCTCTCTCTCTCCCTCTGTGCCCGTGTGTGTGTGTGTGTGTGTGTGTGTGTGTACATACACATGCACATGTATGTGTGAAGACACCTTTCTTTTTCTTTTTCCCTGCTTGACATGGTACATGCATATTCCTTCTTTGTGTGGCCAAGAGGTAGCAGGCTAAGTCAAGTCTGCTAACTATAATTATTGAAATAGTAAAGCCGTCTTTAGCCCCAAACTGGAATGAGCTGATGACTTTATGATTGTCTGCAATTTGGCAATGGGCTGAAGCTACACAGTGAGAGGCTAGCGTGTATTATTTTCTAGTCCTTGACGTTTTTCCCTTCATTGGGCCAGCAAGATGGCTCACTGTGTAAAGGCACTTGCTTAGAAACCCAACTACCTCAGTTCAATTCTCTGGGACCCACATGGCGGCAGGAGAGAACAGGCTCCTACAAACTGACTTCGGACCTCCACACAGGCGTTGTCCTAGATCGGGTTACTATTGTTAGGATGAAACACCATGATCAAAAGCAAGTTGGGGAGGAAGGGTTTATTTGGCTTATGCCTCAACTGTAGTCCACTTGTAGGCTACCAGTGGAGGAAGTCAGGACAGGAACTTAAAGCAGGAGCCTGGAGGCAGGAGCTTGCCCAGCCTACTTTCTTTTTTTTTTCGAGACAGGGTTTCTCTGTGTAGCTTTGCACCTTTCCTGGAACTCACTCTGTAGCCCAGGCTAGCCTCGAACTCACAGAGAGTTCTCCTGGGTCTGCCTCTGCTTTCTTATAGAACCCAGAACCACCAGCCCAGAGATGGCACTACCCACCATGGGCTGGGGCCTCCCCCATCAATCACTAGTGAAGAAAATGCCCTGCAGCTGGATCTTATGGAGGCATTTTCTCAACTGAGGTTCCCTCCTTTCAGATGACTCTAGCTTGTGTCAAGTTGACATAAAACTAGCCAGCACATGGCATGTGTACCCTACACACACACACACACACACTCACACACATTATATAATTTTAATGAAATTTTCCCTCATCCACTTTAAGCAGTGTGTGTGACTACCTTTGCATCTGGGAGGCATGGTCCAAACGCCTCCAACAAAAGCCTGTCTTTTCTCACTGCTTTTTCAAAGTCTGCAAAAGAGATCTTGCCATCATTGTCATGATCCTAGAGAGAAAAGTGATTTCATGAGAAATGATAAAAGTCTTTAATTTTGCCATAGAAAACTAGCTGTGTAGACTGCCAAGCAAAACTAGAAGTTCATACTGCAGAAGACATTGACACAGATCCCTGGGTATTTATTAATAGAAGTCACTGGTTGATTCTTCTAACCTGAGTCGTCTTTGTTCTACACAATGCAGCCCTGTCAATAACACACACTGGAACTGAGGAATAATGCAAAACTTTGGGAGAACTATATTAACCTACTGCTCCTTTTGCAATTAAATAAGTATAATGTGGCTCAGATTTTTTTTGGCACAATTTTATCCTCAAAAGGCTTTATTTGGGAGCTCATCAGGTAGAAATGACAGCCATGAAGGGCAAGGCCCCTGGAGTTATCATGGTGGCTGTCCAGGCTGGGTTAGATTGCTGGAATGGAGGTGCAGACTCCAGCTAGAATACTAGGGGGTTGAGAGCTGGGTAAGTAGGGAGGTGTGGGGAGCCTGCGGAGTTCTGTCCACCTGAATCACAGTAGAAAACGGTGTAAGTCAGCACAGTGTCTGGACAAGGCTTATGAGAGATGACGTGTGTTGTGCAGAATCCAGGGCATGGGGACTGCTTCAGATTGAGTTGGATGAGATGTCCCTGACTTCATTTTTGTGCATAACTTCAGAATCCAATCTAGAGGAAAATGTGAGTGGCCATCAGAAAAAGAAATATTCCAAAAATATTTCCTTTCCAGATAGGAATTTGGGGACATCTTGTAACTGAAGAAAGCATCTGCACTCAGCCTGAGCAGCAGCAGCTAGTATTTCTACAAGAGCATAGTCTGTAGGTGTTAGACGCTGGCCTTCCTGTTCTCTGTTTCCCATCTTTCTCCCATCTCTGTCCCTCTCTTTCTGTCTCTGTCTCTGTCTCTCTCTCCCTCTCTGTCTCTGTCTTTCTCTCCCTCTGTGTCCATCTCTCCTCTCCCTCACCGTGTGTGTGTGTGTGTGTGTGTGTGTGTGTGTGTGTGTGTGTGTGTGTGTGTGAGAGAGAGAGAGAGAGAGAGACAGAGACAGAGACAGACAGAGACAGAGACAGAGACAGTGTCAGAGTGTGGCCCTGGCTGGTCTTGAACTTGCAGTCCTTCAGACATCCAAGTGCTAGATTGCAGATGTGCAGCGCCATGCCTAGCTCGCTCTTCTCTGAGCCTCAGTGATAGCAGTGAGTTTGCTGGGGCTGCCCCGGATTCACAAACAGTTCCGGGTCCTTGTAAGAAAAGAATGGACATCAATATTGTTGTAATAAAGAGCCACTACTGTGAGGCTTTATTGCTTTAATCTGCTTCAGTTTTTCTCATCTGCAAAATGGAAACAATAGTTCTAAGGATAAAATGAATGAATAGTATAGAGGGCCCTGAAAGGCCTGCTATGTAGTAAGCACTCTATAAGGGTTAAATATTTTTATTGTTATTTTGCTGAAATGAGTGTTGAGATAAATTGAAAGAGGAAGATCATGAAGACAAAAAGCACAAATTTTACATCTATTGACTCTAGCCTCCTCCCAATTAATAAGGTTTTACTGATAGTACTATTTTAAAACAATTAAATAGCATTTATTTTACATAATGCCTCTCTAGTCACTGAACATCCCCTATGCACTGAGCACCTGTTTTCAGTGAGGCATTGTTCTAGGCGGAGGGTAGAGCAGAAGGAAGTGAGAACTGCCCGTGGGAAAGACTCGTGGTGGAGGAAAGGCAGCCGCTGCTCGTTCACAGCCTTGTGCAGCAGCTACCGCTTGAGTGCGGTGCACGCCACGGCCCTGCTTACCATTTTCTTCAGGCTTATCTCCACCAGCTCCCTTATTCCTTCATCATTGTCTTCTTCAGGGGACTGCTGGGAGAGACTGTTCTTCAGCATGTCAAAAATCTTCTCCCGGGAAATATAACCGTCTCCAGTTAAATAATAGACTTCAAAACAGACTTTATAAAGCATAGGAATAAAAAAATTGAACCAATAAAATGCCATTAGTTAGTTCAGCATAAGATAATTAGTGATAAATACACAATTACTGATCTGATCCACTATATGGCAGAGGTTTTATAAAAAAGTGCTTCTTGTTAAATTTCTCTCCACAGGACTAAATACCCCTTGGGAGCTAAAAGAAGAGCTCGTAGTTCCTGGATTTGGGGTTTGGAAATGTACCAAGCTGCAATAAATGAGGTGGAATTTTTAACTGGCTTGTTTGTATGCTTACATATGTGTATTTGCATAAGTGTGTGTGTGTTCTCTGCATATAGACTATAAAAATAAAGCACACACTTTACTGCATTCTTGGAAAAGGACTCCCCCACTCCCAGTACATTTAGATAGTGAATGCAGTCATATCCTTGGGGTTTGCCTGTCTGCCTTATCTTCAAGCCTCTCTCTGGAGAGGAACTTCCATGCCGTCCATCTCAGATTATTAATGTCCTGGGAATGTAGCAGTGAAATAGCCTTCCTGGAGTTAGTGTAGCTAAATGTTTTGGCAAAAACCAGGAATAAACTTGAGTGTCAGATGAGTTGGGTGGCCGTTAAATTTCTCCAGTCCACAGCATAACACACAAAGTTTGGGAACAAGCCTATGTAGAAAATAGCATTCCCCAAATGAGCTCCTCCTAAAATGTGTAAGAAGCATTTTAGGAAGTGGGATTAGAAAAGACACATCGTCTTCAGTGTGAATCTGTTTCATCATGCAACTCTGTTCAGTGGCCCAACTGTGTTCACCAGCGATTAGTGTTCCCACAAGGGATGGCGTCCATGACACAGCTTTCCACTTCTCAGTGAGACTATGTAAGAACCCTGTAAGGTTGGAGGAGGTGGAGTGGAGAAGGAGATGGCTTAGGGTGCTTGCTTTAAAATGTGTGAGGTTCTGGATTCAGTCCCCAGCACAGCACCGCACCCTCGGACACTGCAGAGTGGGAACTACACACGTGACCTCACGGAATAGTAAATATGAAGGGAACTACAAGAGCACAAAATTACTAAATGTCAGAGAAGTTTGTTATTCCCAATACTGCTACAAAATGTTAGTGTGTCTTTAGCTTAGAGGGCTTTTTCTGGGGGAGTTGGGTTTCGAGACAGGGTTTCTTTGTGTAGTTTTGGTGCCTGTCCTAGATCTCGCTCTGTAGCCCAGGCTGGCCTGGAACTCACAGAGATCCGCCTGCCTCTGCCTCCCGAGTGCTGGGATTAAAGGCGTGTGCCACCACCGCCCGGCTCGCTTAGAGATATTTTTACTAGAAAATGCATGTGTATGTGTCGATGTGAGTGTATGCCCCGTATGTGGAGGTGCCTGCAGAGGCCAGAAGAGGGTATTGAATCCCCTGGAGCTAGACAGATTACAGACAGCTGTGAGCCACCCAGTGTGGGTGCTAGGAATCAAACTCGGGTCCCTGGGAAATAAGGAAAACTCCTATTCCCTTTATCCTCCAGGCATCTTTTTCTATGTCCCAAATCAAAATTCAAGAGAAAGAGCAAAAAGATACGCAGATCTGCTCAACTACAAAGACCTCTGCAGTCTTTTCTTAAAAGCAAAAATGGATATGTTAAGCAGTTTGTTTCTCTGAAAACTGGTGTCTAAAATGGTTTTTATCCTGTTTCCAGGGAATCCTATCAGCAGGAGTAAAACAGGAAATGGACATCACCCTGGGGTGGGGGATTGCAGACCAGAGTTATTGCTGTGCAGAGCTATGGCTCAGGACAAGCTTCCCAGTGCCCGGTGTTCCTTCTATTTAGAACACCCCATTGGGCTTGAATGGCCTTTGGCCTTCTCACTTTCCTCAGTCATGAAGACCAGAGGGCTGCTGCTGTCTGGGCTGTTCCGGTGTGTTGGGCTTCATCCTCACTCTCTTGTGTGGAGCGCAGTAACACAGGCCCAACCCTGCGTCAAGGCCTTTGTCCTGCTGAGCCCAGACAAGATCAGACACCTTCGCTTTGTCAGCAGACCCTTAGTGGCTGTTCTCAACCTGGGCTGTAAGCCAAACACCCACCCTAGTGACACTTGAGCATTACAGACTCAGTAGAGGCGATGGGTCACAACTGGGTCCCCCAATTCATCTTTTGTGGGCTTTTTCTTATCTTTTACTCTTAGGAATGCATGCATGGATTGATGCTCATGGAGGTCAGCAGACAACTCTCAGGAATTGGTTCTCCTACCATGTGCGTTCTGGGATTTTACTCAGGTTGACGGATTTGGTGGCAAGCACCCTTCCTGACACCTGCCTTGCTGGCCCTTTATTTCTGTTTGATATGTTGTGAGGCATCTTTACAAGGTTGTTTTAGAGAACACTGATTTCATCTTTGTGATTATATAAGCATTCACTTGTGAACAAACATTCCTGGAAGAAGCTCCTTCTACAGTGAGAACTCTAGTGAGTTTGGGGTCTAGAGCCGAATTATTTGCCACCTCTGATCTAACATCCTTGTGGCTATTTGGGAAATCCTTTGGAATGTTCCCACCAGCTCAGAAGCTAAGAAAGTCATCCGTGAGGCCTGTAACAGGTCCCCTCCACGCGGTGGCCACCTACCAAACGCTGCCACCAAGTTTGATTTATGACTTTGCTGTTTGTTATTATGGAAACTTCACGAAATTGCTGCCACATTAGAACGTGCAATTTGGGTAAAGCTGAATGTCCCCTGCTGTGGTCCCTCTGGTGAGCTTCAGAATGAGCACTCCTGTCCCTCTGGGGGTGACAGCTCCATCTGTTGGTGCACCAGCACACTACACAGAATCGATGGGCACAGCGCCAAGCCAGCGATGGCTTCTTACATTTCATCTTTTCTTCAAAAGTCCCCCGGAGAAACACCGCCAGTCCCTTCACCCACTCTTGCACACTTACATAGTTGTCACTGTCCTTGTCAAATACAAAGAACACTACAAAGGAAGAAATGTGTGAGCATATTGTAATTGTTTATACCACCCCCACCCCCTCCGGGTTTAGATAGAAAACCTTTTCTTACAAATTGAGGGGGGACCGTTTGGGTGTTTCCTTTCGAAAGAATCAAAATTATTGGAAATGTGGGCTTTCCCCCTTTATTTCTAAAGCAGAAGAGTCATTCCACACAATGAGCAATAATGATCTTCATTTGTGGTGGTTTATGTGGTTGCTAGAGCCAAGAAAGCCATGGAGCTAATTAATGACATAATTTTAATAATCAAAAGTAAAAAGTGGTGAAAACCCTGTTGTAGAGTTTCTACAATGTCTCAAAGTAAATTACTAATGTTAAACATTTTTAAGTTTTGGTGTGTGTGTGTGTGTGTGTGTGTGTGTGTGTGTGTGTGTGTGTACTAACATGTACCATGGCTCTGTGTGTAGGTCAAAGCCTTGTGGAACTGACTCTCTTCTATTTTAGGTTGGTTCTGGGGTTCACAGCTCAGCAAGTCAGACTCGAGCAAGTACCTTTACCCACAGACCTGTCTTGCCAGTCCAATTTTTAGTTCCCAATGAAACTTTATTATCTATAAAAGAACATTCAAATGTTACTTGTTCTTTGGAGATGAAGGTGTATTGATGATTTTGTTTGTAGTGATCTTTTCACAGATATGTGTGTGTGTCATATCTTACCAAA
Source organism: Peromyscus maniculatus bairdii (assembly GCF_049852395.1). NCBI lineage: Eukaryota > Metazoa > Chordata > Mammalia > Rodentia > Cricetidae > Peromyscus > Peromyscus maniculatus. The sequence goes on along the minus strand of NC_134854.1, from coordinate 23,574,699 downwards.
TGTATAGTTTAATGATTTACTATAGAATTTAACTGGATATACCAATCACTATCCTGTTTTAGACATATGACTTTAAATATTTCCAATATGACAAGTCACCATCTTTTGTATTCACACATTTCTATGAAGAAAAAAAAAAGCCAAAAATGATTTACACATTGGTGGCATGGACTTTCATGATTTACATCTGTGGCATATACTTTCATGGTTAAAAGCCCTTGGTTGTTTATCCTTAAAAAAAAAAAAAAAAAAAAAAAAAAGAGCCGGGCGTTGGTGGCGCACGCCTTTAATCCCAGCACTCGGGAGGCAGAGCCAGGCGGATCTCTGTGAGTTCGAGGCCAGCCTGGTCTACCAAGTGAGTTCCAGGAAAGGCGCAAAGCTACACAGAGAAACCCTGTCTCGAAAAACCAAAAAAAAAAAAAAAAAAAAAAAAAAAAAAAAAAAAAAAAAGAAAGAAAAATACCGCTAGGCTCTGTAGTTCAGTGGTAATGATTTCTCAAAACTTCCCTGCTCTGAGGCACAACATTCTGACGAGTTTGTGTTAAAAACCATCCTCGTGTTCCCTCTGGGTATGTGTTTGCAGCACTTTCCTACCAGAACTATTCCTTTCTAGTTTGGCACTGAGACAAAGTCCAGTCTTGTGAAAAGGACACTCAGATGGGTTCAGTTTTGGGTTGGCACATTTCGGTTTACTGTGACTCCTTACCCCTGTTCATTAACATGTCATCGGTCATTCCGAATACGTTGTGCAGGATCCCTCGAAATGTGTTGCAGTCCAGCCTGGCATTAACAAGCTTTCCACTGGGTTTTTCCACAAAGCTATAGAAAAGGCGTATGAGACATTCAATTTCACTTTTCTTGACTGTAAAATGAGAAGATAGATAAGATGTAGCATTAATCACCAAGTTATTCAATACAATCACAGCTGTTTAGTTCTTATGATACCAGATGGCCATATATTGATGTGAATTTGTTACTGAGTAATTTGTAGTGTTTTGCTTCTACCAGATCTGCAGGCTTCACAATGGAAATTTGGGGTAGTCACACATGGGGCTCTCGTTCCAGACTTAGTGTTTAGGCATGCACAGGTGACTGGTGTGGTCAGGACGGAAACCCGGCATTCGCCCTGGGGGTGGGCATAAGACCTAAAGCACCTAGACTGTTTCCATTTCTTTACTGAGATTTATTTATTTTGGTTTTATGTATACATACATTACGTGTCTTCCTGACACGTATATTTGTACCACGTGTGCAGTACCCTTGAGGCTAGAACAGGGCATCGGATTCTGGGGTGCTGGAGTTGTAGCTGGTTGTGAGCCCCCCTGAGAACCGAGCCTGGGCCTTCTGCAAGAGCCCCAAGTGCTCTCAAACATGGAAACGTCTCTCTAGCCCCCGTTTCTATTTCTTATCCTAAACTCCTAAGACTTAACAACTCCTCGGGGCCCTCTCTAGTAACAGCTGAGTTGTTGGGGTGATCTCAGATTCTGCAGTCCCTTGAATGTCGAATTCTGTGACTCAACAGCTACTTGAGAGAACAGAAATGGGGAGAGGCAGCTGGTCGCCACGTCGTTTTTTTTTTTTTTTTTTTTTTTTTTCTTGATCCTTTCCTCTTGTTTGTGAAGGAAGGTGAGGAGAAATAACTGTCTTTGTAAATACCCAATTTACAACATGTGGGGTCTGTGTGTAGAAGGCGGTAGTTCTTAGGGTAGTGACCGGTAGTCTTGAGAGTAAGCAATTTCAAAGGTGCCTAATAACATGTATTTTGTAGACCAAGTTAAGATCTCTTGCTCCTTCATAGAATGTCGTGCTATGGCAGTGCAGCTCTGAAGTCGGATCTGTCTACGTCTTACGGGACACCCGGAACCAGGGAGCGGACACGGACTTGGCTCCCGCCCTCAAGGCTGTTGCAGGCTTGCCAGGAGATACACGAGGGGCTGTGGTATGGCTCCGTGGAGGAAGGCTTGCCTAGCATGCGTGGTCACCAGCTCCCCCTAACCCAGCTGTGAAGTGTTAGTACATGAAAGTATCGTACATCACAAACCCAAGGAAGGGGCTGTGAGCTAGGGAAGGTGCTGCGCGATAAAACATTACAAGTGGGGGTGTCACTGGAGTGGAGTCGCCCAAAGGAGCAGGCACTCACCCGGAGGCAGCTGGAAGACTCGGGTTTGAGTTCTGAGAGCAAAGAGAGGTCCATGGGGCATGTTGGCAGATTTATTTTTGAATCAGAAATTTTTATTTTTTCTGACATACTTTTATTGATTATTTGGAAATTTCACACAATGCACCGCATCACACTTGCTTCCCAGTCCTTCCAAGTCCACCTCCCACCATTATCCGCCCCCCAAAAGAAGAAAAAAATAATAACCAAGTCCAGTATACTCACTGGGGCATGGTCAAACTCCCAGTGGCCAGCCCCTTAAAGAAAGCTGGGTCCTTTCCCACCCCACCCCCACCAGAAGCCATCAACTGTGAAGAGTTACACTTCAGCATCCCTGTCATAATTTTTAAGGGTTCTCTTCATCAATGGCTTCTTGTCTAGATGGTTTGCTTTTTGGAGGGGGAGGTTCACAGAACCCTCCACTGTCTCTCATTCTCAACTGTGAGTCTGCAGTAATCAGTCAATACCATTGCAAAATGCTTCCTTGCCCATAGGAGCCGGCAGCAGCCTGGATCATGGACTTCCACATGGTTTCTGGGGACAGCATGGACTATAGACACGGGTTCAGGCAGCACAGACCAAAGACCTCAACATGGTGCCCGGTGGCGGCAAGGACTACAGACATGAACACAGCCTCCAGCTGCAACATGGACTGCAGACACCACATGGTCCCTGGTGGGAGCACGCATCACGGACCTCACATGCTGGCAGATCTTACGGACAATACAAAACTTACCAAACAATTCTGGCTGATAACCAGACCCGTATTTAAGTTTTTACCCACTTTCACAATACATTCGTGCAGTTATTTTTTAATGGAAAATCAGCAATTTGTATTTTGCTACATGATCATAACAATCTGTCCATCTTTTTTAATTAATTAATTTATTGATTTACTTATATTGAGACAAGGTCTCACAACGCAACCCAGGCTAGCCTGAAACTCTTGATCTGCTGCCTGTTTCCCAAGCCCTGGTGTTACAGGCATGCGCTATTGCCTCTATCGATGTGACTTTGATTTTCAGTAGAGAAATGAGATCTAAGTAGCCTCCCTTTAAAGCTGGTGTCATTTGACTGGTGTGGTGGTGGCACACGCCCTTTGTCCCACCACTCTGGAGAGAGGCAGGTGGATCTCTAATTCAAGGCCAGCCTGGGCTACACAGTGATTTCCAGGCCTGCTACAGCTACACAATAACACCCTGTTTCAGACAAACAAAACGATGCAGTGAGATTTTTGTGACCGTTTCCGCTAACAGCACACAGTGAAAACGAGGCCCTATGGTTGAAGGACAATACCAAGTGTAATGTTGCCATTTCCCGACTCAAACCTCTCCATCCTGGAGGGAGGTTCATCCAAACCAACAAAGGAAAGGAAACTGGCAAGGTTCAGGAAGTTGAAGTCTGAGGAAGCTCCTGAAACTTGGGCTTTTAAAGCTCTTCCGGGTTCTGGAAGTGGTAACAAGTGCTGGGAAGGGGCCCCTGACTGAGCTGCCTGCAAGCTGTGCCCCAGGGATGCAACGTTTTCTTAACTTCGTTGACAGTTTCATGCGTGTGCATGACGAATTTTAGTCTTCACCTTCTATTCCTCTCATCCCCCCATTGAAAACTCCCCCAAGGCCTCTTCCCACTGTATTTTCCCTGTGTGCGCCCCACCGAGTTTAATTAGGTGACTTGCGTTGACTTGCGTGGCCGTGTGTGGAGGTTGTTTACCTCCAGAGAGCCTGGGCAAACTTCCCAGTGGCTCTGCCACTGAGAAAGTGACATCCCTTCCCCCAGCCACCATTAACTGCCAGTAGTCCCTGCGGGGGGGGGGGGGGGGGGGGGGGTTCATGAGCCTTCCCCTTTCCATGAAGAAACATTGACAGGGCTCAGGCTTGTCTTGTGTAGTGATTCAATAGTGCAACAGCAGAGTCACGTCAAGAAAGACATCCTTTCCTAGCACATCTCCCCATCCTCCAGGTCTTTACTCCTTCTGTCTCCCCTCTTCTGCAACGTTCCTAGACTGGGGTGCATAAATCAGCCATTTGGGGCCAAGCAGGCCACCAGCCTTTATTTCAGCTCTTGGGCCCGCCAGCAATCTCTCTGTTAGCTGCTGCCTATTGCAGTACAGCTTTCTCGAGGAAGACCAAGAGCTGCACCAATTCTGTGCACACCTGAGTGTTTAGAAAGCGGGTTGAGCATGTCCACTCAGCAAAACGACAGCAGTGGGTCCCCCTTCGCTGCCATGATCTCCCTGCCACAGCTCTTGGTCCTCTAGAGCAGGAAATGGCAAACATCCCCAAACATCCCTGCCCCCACTGCACCAGAGGACGCATCTTGTCGCTGTTACTGCAGCTTAGTGTTCGCGGCTAGGTAAGCCGTTAGTTTCCTCCCCCAGAAGGCGCTGTAAAAGCCAGCTGGCAGGAAGGAAGCACCCAGCCATTGCAGCTGATGTCTCCGAGTCCTGTGACCAAAGTGTGCTGCATCTTCAGCAACAGTCTTAAGAGGTGCTGGCAGGAAGATAAGGACAATGACAGTGGCATGTAGTTCTGGGGCCTCTCTAACCAACAACTCAGGGAAACATCCCACGCCTGCATTGAGATTTGTGTTAGATAACAAGGCTTCTGGGAGAAGCACTAGGGGGCGTAGGTTTCTTCAGTCATTACCCATACTCCCATACTAGGGTGGGCTTTTTGGTGAGATAGAGGCCTTTGAGTCACCAATGTTCCTGTAAGATCCCTCCCCCATATTCCTGTAAATAAATTCACTAGCTCACAAGCTAGCCTTGGGTAGAATTGTTTCTTTGGTCTGTTGTGTATACGCTGTCTATACTGTATGTGTCTCCCCCAAAAAGTTACATGTCAATGTGGTAGGATGTAGATCACCTAGTACATAAATGAAATTTCTGGATTGGGTTAACTGAGGCAGGAAGAACCACACTAAATGTGGGCAGTCCCATCTCACCAGCGAGGCCCTGACCTAAGTAAGATTGGAGTTAAAAGTTTGAATTCAGTCCCTCCTCTAAAGACCTACTACATCTAGGTGGCAGTACATCTCTGATAGTGTAGATCTTTCTATTTTCAAATTTTAATTTTTATCTCTTGTAGCTCAGACATGCCATGAACTTCCTATCACCAACGGGGATGACCTTGAATTTCTGACCCTCCTGTCTCTACCCCCTTAAGTGTTAGGAATACAGGTGTGAGCGACCACTTCCAGCTTTGGGGTGCTAGGGATTGAACCCAGGGCCATGCCAACATGGAGCAGGCACCCTAGGAAACTTTATCGCCACTCTGCCATCTCCTGCCATACTTCAAGTAAGAGACACACAGGCAGTCTACGACAGACTGAGCCCAGTGTACCACGATGTAGTCACCTTTTCACAAATTTAGTGACAACAGGATGTTGATCTGTTATGAGATTAATATTCAATGTGTTAATTCTATGAGAATGTAGTTTGCACAGCCATGAAGCCAGTATTCAAAGGTAATTCCCTGCCTCCGTGCCTAGAATAAGACAATGATTTAGAAAAGGGATTAGAATTGTGTCTTTGGTGGTGCAATACACACCAGACCTTCCAACAGGTCCTCTGTGCTGTTCAATTTGGGAGCCATCATGCATAGGCAGACATTGACTCCTGAAAAGTGGCTAGTGCGATGAAGAAAATAGGATTTTAAATATAATCATCTATAGATGGTCATACATAGCTAGTGCCTATCTTTTTGGACAATGCAACTCTAGAAAGTAGTTCAAAATTAATAGACAATTTATACTCAGTGTAGAAAACAAAGCTTTCTAGATTGATCTAAAAAATATAGCAAGAGGGGGGTTGGGATTTAGCTCAGTGGTAGAGCGCTTGCCTAGCAAGCGCAAGGCCCTGGGTTTGGTCCTCAGCTCCGGAAAATTTTAAAAAAAAAAAAATATGGCAATGATTATATTGTAAAGAATTTCCTTTGTGAGGTCACTAGCTTTATGAGGGTCTGAGAGTCACTTGGTGGTGGCTGCTGACCATAAGAGGTCTTTAGTCATGACGTCATAAACTCTAAAGGCTCCCTCTAAGAAGTTCTAAACCAGTGGTTCTCAACCTGTGACCTCTTCAGCAAACCTCTATCTCCAAAACTATTTACATCACGATTCATAACAGTAGCAAAATTCGTTATGAAATAGCAACAAAAGTAATTTCATGGTTGGCAGTCACCACATGAGGAACTGTATTAAAGTGTCGTTGCATTAGGGAGGTTGAGAGCCACTGGACTCAACCAAGAAAGCCCAAGAAACTTCTGTCATAAGGGCCTAGAGTGTTGTACACAATGAAAAATAAAAACCCAAGTTTTCCTAAGAAGCCTACGGCAAACCAAAGTGTCCATGCTCACTATGAGAGCATGATGCAGAAGGGCACCAGAGCTGCCTGTGACGACCTGCAGGGCAGTCAAGGAATGATGATAATCCTTTGTGCAGACTCTGAAGCCGACCTGTACCAACTCTGTCACTGTCTAAAGGCACCAGCGGCTTTAGAAGGCTGACTCTGAGGCCTGGTTCTCTGTCTGAGCACCTCTCACCTCACTGGATTCGTTTATAACCCAAGTGTAGAAGAGGCAACTAGTTAGATCAGGGTAGGGCCTTGAAGGCACAGCTATGCTTAACCATTGAAAAATCAATGTCAAAATTTTGAAAAATGAAGAAATGCAGCAATTTGTTTCTCTTTTCAAACTATCTTTGCTGATTATTACAAATTTTTATCTGTGTAACTGCTTTCAAGTCACCGTGGTATTAAACACATGGGTAGCAGACATATCTAAAATAATTCATTAGGATGAGGAATTTAGATTTTAAATACATACAAAATTCCTTTTCCGCATTATTAAATAGGCTCACTTTAAAGCACAGTCATTGGACTAAGGGGGACGTCTCAGTTGGTAAAACAGTTGCCGAGCAGGACCTGAGTTTGGATCCCTAGCATCCCTGGAAAGAGCTGGTGCAGCAGTGACTGTCCCCCAGCATGGAGAAGCAGACAAGAGGTCTCGTCAAACTGGTGAGCCCCAGGATTAGTTAAGATTATCTTAAAAAACAAACAGACCCTCGGAAACAAAAGATTAATCATGACACCAGCATTCATCAACCTCTGCCCCCTCACACACAAGCATACACCTCCTGCATGTATGTGAATGCGTGTGTGTGCTGTGGAGACCCACAGAGGTTTCCTAGTGAGAACTTACTCAGGGTCCACGAATCTGAGCTTGCTTTACCCAGCAGGGCTGCATAAGGGGATGAATTGACTATGGCATGGTTACCAGGTGCTTGGAAGGGTCTACACTTGGCTGTGTGGTGTGCTTTGATCTAGCAAGGGGGGTCTTTTGCCCTGCCCCTTGGCATGTTATAAAAAGCCCTTTTGAAGAGGCAGAAGGGGCCGTTGGGAATTGACCAAGGTCCTCCTGAAGCTATCCTGTGTTCCTGTCTTTCTCATCTCTGCTATCTAGTCTTTTCTTCTTTTTTCTTTAATTTTTTGGTTTTTCAAGACAAGGGTTTCTCTGTATAGTTTTGGCACCTTTCCTGGAACTCACTCTGTAGCCCAGGCTGGCCTTGAACTCACAGAGATCCACCTGTATCTGTCTCCCGAGAGCTGGGATTAAAGACGTGTGCCATCACCGCCTGGCCCTACCTAGTATTTCCTTATCCCTCTCTCCTCCTCACAGGAAACCTTTAAAAGTGGGAGCTGGCCTCCCAGTGTGCCATGTGCACACATATAAGCAAGCAATAATCAGTATTTACTGTGCTCATTATTGGCTAAATTAATAAAACTTTAAAGGATTGTTTAGGAATTAAAGGAGACCTGGAGAAGTGCTTGAGGGACTTGGATATTTTATAGGCCAGCGTGGGCCTATAGCTAGGGGAAGCTAAGCCAAGCTTACAAAAACCTTCACACCATGTCCATCCACCTGTCCCAAGGAAGATGCAAGCGATTTAACTGGCTGAAGTTAAATTAACGCCAATGCCTGAATGACTGAAAATGACCACTGGTCAGGATTATTTGTAGTTATGTCTGGGAAGCAAACCCTCAGGAGTGCATCACGGTTTCCAGGGCAAGGTCAACCTGTTAAATTGTTTCCAGGCAAACACTGTAACACGGGAAGCACCCCACCATTACTTTGTTGCTCTGGCTGCTGTTTGGGAGACAGGGTCTCACTATGTAGCTCCAGCTAGCCTGAAATTCTCTATGTAGATCAGACTGGCTTCGAGCTCAGAGACCTACCTGCCTCTGCCTCTGGAGTGCTGGGATTAAAGGTGCTCACCAATATGCCTGGCTAAAATTATATTTAAAAAGGTTTTTGGGGTGACATGTATGTGGGTACAAAAACATGCCACAATGTGCGAGAGGAGGTCAGGACAACTTTGTGGAGTAAGTTTTCCCCTCCCACCTTACATGGCTTTTGGCAACCAAACTCAGGTAGTCTGGCATGTTATCTCCCAGCATCAAGTTCCTTTACCCATTGGGCCATCTTGCCCTCCCACCCTCAAAATTTTGTTATGATATGCGATCTTTATTTATAACTGTGTATGTGTACATCCATGTGGGGAGGTCAGAGAACTTTTGGGAACTGGTTCTCTTTCCACCATGGTTTCCAGGACTCAAACTCAGGCCTCAGGCTTGCATGGCCAATGCTTTAACCCATCTCACTGCCTAAAATCATCTGATGTATTTCTATTAGTCCCTAAGTTTTGTGCCAGAAACCACTGAAACTGGTCAAAGTAAATGCTTGTAATTAAAAATTCTTATTGTCAACAGAATAAAATCTATGCTTGGTTAGCAGATTATTCTTCTGCATTTATGACTTTCTCAAGACACTCTCCCAACATGCCCAGATGTGTCAGGACACCCGATGGCTTCACTGTTTCTAAGTGCATGGTAAGGGCTCACCTGCTCATCTGCTTGTAATCTATCATGTGTGGAATGCAGGTCTAGGGCAGCTGTTCTAGCTCTGTTCCGTTCTCGGGGCCCTGGGGACTGAACTCGGGTATCTACCTTGGGTGGCAGTACTTTCTCTTTGGCCCCTGACTACAACTCCCCCACCCTTTTTGAGATAGGCTCTCAACATGTAGCCCTGGCTGGCCTGGAACTCTTATGTAGACCATGCTTTCTTTCTGCCTCCTGAGTGCTGAGATCAAAGCTATGTGCCAGCATGTGCAGCTCTTATTTAAGTAACCAAACATATTAGAACTGGATTCGTAGTGTATGGTTACAGAGCACTCAGTGGTGTGCAGTCTCCACCCAACTCACCAACCAACACCAGTCTGACTGCGTGGAGGTGGTGGAGACCTCAGTACTCACAGCTCTTGACAGTTTTACTGATGGACTCCACCAGTTTCTTCAGAGCCCTCTGTTCCATCTGAGAGTGGTTTTAGCACACTGCTTTCCCAAAGAATCTACTTCCAAGCTTGTGTCCCGAGCTGGCACTCACTCTGTAACTCCAAAACAGAATGTGGCCATGGCAACTTCCTAGCAACCAGACGGAATGTTCTCAAGCAGCTGGGAAGATAAACAAGTGGACGCTGCCGTTCAGTACATATTCAGGGAAGCTGTAGAGGTTGTGTATATCTGAAACAAACCTGCAGCCATTTCAATATTTAACAACGTGTAAAATGGTATTTCATTTATAGTTCCTCAGTGCAAATTAAAAGCACTTTTCTATTTGAACATGTAACTAAAAAAAGATGACAAAGTCTTCCTTTAGACTGCAGTAATTTCCCAAGCTATAAATAGCTCCCTCAAAGGCTGCCACCTACCGAAAAGTCACCAAGCACCTTCCCACGAGACCCACACAGCCTCACATACATGAGCTTCTTAGATGGAAAACCCACTTTCTTGCTCCCAGTTGAGACCTGCCGGTGAGAAAACATGGTGTAGCTGTGCTAAGCTGGCTAAAATGTCCACTGTCCTATTGCATCTTGGTTGTGAGACAGAGGACCTGGCTTCTAGTCTAGGTGCGGATTTTCACACAGGGGAAAGTAAACAGGTGAGGCCATACCCAAACCATGTTTATGATTTAGAACACAAGATTTTTTGGGGGGTCCTGAGGATTAAACCCAAGCCTTCATGCGCCACCTTGAGATACATGCACACATACCCTAGTCCCTCTAAGTTTTTAATAAAATATAAAACAACTTCTATAACAACGCAGATACAACTGAGGGAGAAAAGATTTTTTTCACCGCCCCCTTACAAATACACTGAAGAATGCCAGTGGTTTCGAGTTGCAATGTGGCAAATTTCTGGTGTGCAAGCTCCCAGCTAAGTCTGAAGACAGCAACTCCCTTTGTCTTCCCTGAGGCAACTACTGTCTGAAATGACAAGGAAGCAAGGGACAGGGCTCAGCACAGCTTGACTTTTGAAAGGTACAAATCTCTATTTTGGACAAAATTAAATCTGGACACTCTTAGGGTACTTAGAACACCCGAGGGCAACCAAAGGACTCCGAAGTGACCAAGAAGGCCAAGGCTGGTATCAGGACAACATTTCTACAGACGGTCGTCACTTTCTGGCAGTTACCACAGTGCCGTTGTAAGAGGCATGCCGTGTTTGTAAAACTCGTGTAAAGACACCCGAGAAAGAAAAAGGGCAGTTCTGGTGGAAGAAGGAAGGGATGTTACTAACTTATACATTATCAAAACCATGGAATTAATGTAAGGGGCAGCACCCCATAAACATCCTTTTTATACATCTAGTAGGGAGACTGTAGAGTCACCAACACCAAGGTGAGTCCTGGACAACAGAGTCTGAAAAAGACTCAACATTCTTCTAAATCACCCACTGCCCACCTTCTCCAGTCTAACAAACGGCCGCTTCCTGCAGGACGTAGCTGTCCCATCTGGACCAGGCCTTAAACCGCCCCGTACACTCGGGAAAGTGGCCGACAACTGTCCAAATAGGCTTGGACATCAATCTTGGAAAAAAAATTTTTTTGGGGGGCGGGGGGGGGGAGATATTGTATATATCCTTATATATGCATCCTAAAGCAGAAAAATTTGAGGAACTTCCTAAGACACACATTCTTTTTATCACTAAAACCCCAGGGCATATTTACCATTAACTTGTATAACTACTGTGACCCAAAGGGAGATAAGAGCACAGCTATTTTAAGTAAAATAGCTATTTATTCAGCCTCTTGTCATGCCAAAATGTTCTGTGCATATTTCACTATAATTAGCACACCCTCTGAAACAGGCAAAATTGTACATCGTTATATTTCATATTACCTGATTATATAAAAGTGTAAAATGAAAATGACTTATCAATTCTTTTTAACATTCCTAATAACTCAAGAGATATGAGGCACAAATATCTCAGAAAAACATGACACAGGAAGAGCAGTAATGTAGTTCTCAGGTAAGTTAACATGTCATAATCTGTTATGAATATACAAAGACAACAAACTTTTAGAACATTCTATTTACTAAGATTCTGGCATAGCTTTATGTAACAAGATACAGCATACCAGGCCCGCCACTCAACTTGTTTGTGGTAAGACTCAGCTTCAATATGAAGCCGTTAAAAATGAAAACCAAAAGTCCTGCTTTTTACATGCTAAATATCTTGTAAGTGTGCCATTAAACATAGTAATGAACTTAAGACAGCAAGAGTATGGAGTTAAAAGCTAAACACTGCAGCCTAAACAAAATCTATACAAAACATAAAGGAGCTATCACTGGCTACATAGAAACCTTCTGACTGGTTAAAACCTGTATAAAACATGCACTTTAGAATTGTTAGCTATCAGTTCAGAAAGTACCAGTGTCTGCTAAACAACTCCTCTCCAAAGTGTAGGTAAATTCAATTAAAATGACATAACACCGTCTAACCCTAAGAAACATTCAGTTATGACTCAAGTGGAGGTAAATTCCAGAGCTTTGGGGGCTTTCTCATGCTGCAAAGTGCTGGGTATCTCTGGTGCATTCAAAGCAGCATACGAAGAAGTCTGTGGATGTCATCAGCCTTAGTCAAGGCGGGACTGATGGCGCCCAGCTCTGACCTCCCAGGAAGCATGGCTACTGTGTCCACAAAAGTAGTGTGAGATCAAAGGCACGCTGTTCTGGTAGCTAAAGAGATAGCAAACCACCCCCCTCTTTAAAAGCTCCTTCCCCAAGTAAATCAAAATATACGTGGGGAAAAACTAAAATACTTATCTACAGAGTAAGGATTTTGAAATATTAATGTAATCCCTACTATGAAAATTTTTACTAGAGTCATCTCATTATTTCTGGTTACATCTTAAAGATGGATCCAGATTCCGTTTCTGTTGATTTATCCTTAAGTACGTCTAGTAAAAAATATTAGCTTTATCCCAAATATCTTAACCACTAGTATGACTGCAAAGCACTGTCCTCCAGAGTCACCAAGCACTGGAAGAGGAAAAGGTGTTCAGGCAGCAGGCAACAATCATGGCCCTTCACACAGCGGTATCCAAGTGGCTACTGACTAGTCCAGGAAAGTCTAAACACAAGGGAATTCATGCACGTCACTACGTAGTCAGAATCTTCACAGTTGAGAGCTCCTTCGACATTGCACTCTGTAAGGGACCCTGGTCTTCCTTCCCGAGGCTACGCTGAGTCTGAACTCGAACCCGCAGCCTTCTTTTTCTTCTTCTTGCTGTGCTTCTTGTGCTTCCGTCTCTTCTTGGCTTTGTCCTGTAAAGATATCCCATGGCAGGCATCACTACTGTGCCTACTGAAAACACGCCAGTGAGGAACATCGGCACTGCTACACCCACGCTGCCACATAAACAACCAGAGAAGCAAGCCAACTAGTTCGGACGTTCTAGACAAGCCCCAACAACCACAACTGTGGAGTCCAGGAGTGCTTGCTGAGTCTCCAAGACAGGCACATCAGCAGTTTCCAACAGAAACTTCTCTAGAAGACTCACCTGAATCATGCTATCAATTGCTACATCGCATGTTATACACAACTTCCAAAGGAAAAGGCACTACAGTTCCAACACAGGACTCTCACAGACAGCAAGCCCCAACTGCTTTAGTGTGTCCAAGTACGTAACCTAATATTTCTAAGTTGGAACATAAACTGTGTACTGTTCAGACTGCAGCACTACTTAGCTGCTAATACCAACTCTAACACAAAATACTGACATATCCTTAGAAGTGTATTTTATTTAATAAAACATATGCTTACTATTCTTTTTTTTTTTTTTTTTTTTTTTGAGACAGTATTTCATATAGCCTAGGCTGGCTTTGAACCTTGAACTCCTGATGCTAGGATTACAGGCACAAACCACCACATCCAACCAAATGTCATTTTTACAGGGAAATCTCTGCCCTGGAAAAGGAGTGAACTTTGTAGTGGATAAAGGGTGCTGGAGTTTTGCCGATCTCTAACTCCTGAGTGCTTCTGCTACAGAAGAAAAGGCAGAAATCCCAGGTTACTCGTGCAGCTATTCGGGAGGAAGAAGTGGTACCCAGGCCAGGCAGGCAGAGCCCCCTCTCCTCTGCTACTGCTACAGAAGAACCTTGCAGCCTGCCTGCCTTCCTGGGGATGCTGCTGAAGACAGAGGAGCAGTTTTGTGCATAGGTAGCAAGCACTCTATCACCAAGGCACATCCGGGATCCCCAGAGCTTTTTTCTTTTTAAAGCATGTACCTGAATATAATTTTACAAAGAAGCCAAAAGTCTTCAATTGGAACATTTACTTATTGTGGTACTGGGGTGGGACCCTCGGCCTTGTGTATGTAAGGCAAGCCCATGACCACTGACTCAGACCCTCAGGCCGTGGGAGGCTTTCTGCAGCTGCTCACTCCTTTCTCCACATAGACACTTCTCCCTCTCTCACACTCTAGTGCATCTCGAAGAACTAGACCATGCCTAGTGGAGATGCTGGGTAACAAACACACACCAGTAGAAAGAATAAACCAGTACGCAAGGACACATTAGACTTAGTCAAATGTTTCTCTAATTCATCAATCTAAACTACAGTCTAAAACAGTCAACTAAATTATTTTCACACCCAGAAAAAAATGTTTGCCACTGTGGTCACAAAACACATAAAAGTGATTTTGGAATCACTTATACCCAAGTAAACCCAAGTTTCAGAAGGGCCTTGTATTAAGAGCCACAAAGTTCTTGGAAAAGGTTACCCTAACCCTACAACTGGGGATATCCTCATTTTTTTCTTTCACCTCTCCTTAGGAAAGTGCCTTCAAAGGCCCACACTTATACAGAAGACTCTGACATTACTTCACAGATGTGGTCTGTACTACTCTCTGAAGGTATCAGCTATTTTCTTTTTTTGGCCTGCTTCTCATTTGGATACATTCCCATTCTCTTAAATTTTCTTCCTCTTTTCCTATTTCTCAATTTGCATAATGGCCGAGCTGGTTTTAAAAAGAATATGGTAAGCCGGGTGGTGGCGGCACATGCCTTTAATCCCAGCACTCAGGAGGCAGAGGCAGGCAGATCTCTGAGTTAGAGGCCAGCCTGGTCTACAGAGTGAGTTCCAGGACAGCCACAGCTACACAGAGAAACTCTGGAAAAACCAAAACCAAACAAAAATTCATGTTACCACTTCCAGCTTCTCACTGCTGCTAATGTTTTGAGAAGCCTTTTCTATTATTTTAGGTTTGGCTGGCCTGTAAATACTGTCTTTTAGAAGACTGAGGAAATCACTGTATTTAATTATCACTTCAAGTTAAGTAAGAGCTGGAGAGATGGCTCAGTGGTTAAGAGCGCTCGCTCTCTCTCCCTCCCTGCCCCCCCCCCCCCCCCAAGACAAGGGTTCTCTGTGTAGCCCTGGCTGTCCTGGGACTTGCTACGCAGACCAGGCTGGTGTCACACTCAGATATCCACCTGCCTTTGGCTCCTGAGTGCTGGGATTACAGCAGTGTGCCACCACCGCCTGGCCTGGTTAAGAGCACTTCTTACTCCTGCAGAGGACCTGGACTCAGCTGCAAGCACCCATGTAAATACTCCAGTTACAGGGTGTTCTGTGCCTTTCTGAATGAACTCCATGGTCCACAGACACACACTCAGGCAAACACTCATACAAGCAAAAATCAAATAAAAAAAAGTTGAAGCACATGTGTGTTTAAATATATAAATTATACACATGATTTTCTAACTCTATTTTTATTTATTTGCATGGATAGGTGTGTTACGGTGCGCATGGAGGTCAGAGGGTAACTGTGTCCTATTGCTCACCCAGGTTGTCTGTCAGTAAGCACCGTTACCCACTGTGCCATTTCATCAGCCCCTTGAACTTGTGTATTTTTTTTTCCTTGATAGGGTCTCTTTCTGTAGCCCAGGCTGGCCTTGAGCTCGGAGATCCGCCTGCCTCTGCCTCCCAAGTGCTAGGATTACAGGTGTGCGCCACTCTGGCCAGCTCTGAACGTCTACTTCTAACAGTAAGATGCTGAAGTCAGGGGATGCTTGCTGCCCTCTCCTAAGCCTACTTGCTTCTCCCCATCACGTCACAAAGGTGACGGACACCACTCTCCCCAGCACTTCACTTGGTCCCAGCTGAACTACCGTGACAGTCAAGAACCCTGGTCTGCCGCTGTCGGTAAAAACGAAAGATACTTGCTGTTCTCTCGCGCTCTTCTCCGCTTTTCTTCCTTTTTGCTTGCACCTACGAAGTTGAAATTTGAGTGAATAGAAGACAAACGTAATTTGTACTCAGTGCATTTATCTTACATGTTCAGTCACACGTAGAACATTTTGATTGTAAAAATCACATTTTTATGACTCCTGTTATATCACTCAAGTTTCAATAACAAAATGGTAAATTAAGATTTTAAGTGTTTCTAAGAGCTCCCCTTGCATTGTCTCTCAGCACCAAACCGAGGAGTGCCAACTGTGAGAAGGTGTCATAACTAGCACAACACAGCCCAGCACCCGAGTCTCGGCTGCAGCTCAATCACTGTTAGTACTCTGCACTGGTCACACATACAGTGCACTCTCTAGAGCAGCGGGTTCAAATCCTTGGAAATAACAATGCTCGCATCATCTGTACTTCCCTTTGACCTTTTAAAGCATGGTGTAGTAAGTCGAAAGTTGTTAAAACCTGTGTATATTAAGCCCGTGTATATTAAATGTTAAGTACAAATAAGATATTTTATTAAGCATTCCTTATTATATACTGGCTAAATGTTAACTATTAACAGTACTAGACCATAAAAACTGCCTAACTATTGAGTTGTATGGTATACCTGTTAGATAACTACATACTATATACATGACACAACACATAAAAAAGTCATCGACAATCTAAAAAGACTAAGGATTAAAGGAACAGACATAAACAGTAGATATGTTTGCTTGCAATTAGATGGTAACTCTCTGAAAGCTTGTCTAATACTGTCCACTATTCTGGAAAATGACTGGAGGCAGAGAGTTCTGAAGGCTACCTGTGAGGTCCCAACTCCAGCCTGAACTGACTTTTTATCTTCCAGTCTCATACTCAAGTGCTTATATGTTCAAACACAACTTCATCAGGTTACACACTGCTACTTATTACAAATACGGCATCGGAAGGGTACAGGAAACATGGCGATGACGACAGTCATACAATCACAAGTTGACTCTGAAACAGAGTCCTGTTCTTTCCTCACCTCTTCATAATCCGACCCGGACAACGATGCAGAGGAGAGCGCTCTATCTTCACACAGCTTTCTTTTTTTGCTGAGTCCTTTAGTGTCCTATGGAAACAAATACAGGTATGCCAATTTAAAAAATACTCTGCCATGAAAACCTTATGCTTTTTTTCAAAGTGAAAAATTTGTATTTGTTGTAGTGTGTGTGTATCTGCATGTAGGCACATGTGTGCGTGTATGGCAGTGAGGGTAACTCTACAAAGCCTTTTTATTCTTTCCTGCAACTTTGTGGGATCCAAGGATTCAGCTCAGGTTCTCAAGTCTGCACCAAGGGCTTTTTTTTGCTGAGCCATCACACAAGCCCAAAACCTCAGTTTCTAAGTTACATTTAATAATTATTCTAATAATTCTTCTACAAATCATCCAGCTTTAAATTAGAAATTTCTAACATAGTGACATTTACCAGGACTTAATTTTTTATTCCACTACAGTAATACTTTCATTTAATAAATTGAAGTAACTACATATCCATTTAGAACAGTAGTTTTTAACCTGTGCGTTGCAACCCCTTTGGGGATCAAATGACCCTTTCACAGGGTCACCTAAGACCATAATAAAACAGATATTGACATTACAATTCATAACAGCAGCAAAATTATAGTTATGAGGTAGCAACAAAAATAATTGTATGGCTGAGGGTCACCACAGTATGAGGAACTAGAGTAAAGGGTCGTAGCATTAGGAAGGTTGAGAAGCACTGATTTGGATATGGTTCCATTTCCTTAAATTAACAGGTACAATTTTAAGGTCCTAAGAAACCAAGATGGTGGAAGATTTAGGTCTTTTGTATTTTAATCCTTTTGTTTCTACTCAGGATTTCACCAGAAAAGAAAACCAGTTGGTAATTACCTGCTATGATTTAAAATGATGTCTGTATAATGACATTGGTATATTTAGAGTATTATAGTTTAAAGATTTATTTCATTTGTATATATGTGTGTGTGTGTGTGTGTGTGTGTGTGTGTGCGCGCGCGCGCGCGCGCAAGAGTGTATGTCATGTGTGTGTGCAGGTACCCATGGAGGCTGAAAAAGGGTGTCAGATCCCCTGGAGCTAGAGTTAGAGGTGCTTATAAGCCACCTAATGTAGGTATTGTGACCCAAACTGGGAACTCGGGTCCGACGGAAGAGAAGCAAGCCTGCTTAACTGCTGAGCCAACTCTCCAACTCCTACGCTGACATTTTAAAGACAGCTCTGAGCAGAACGACACCAGAGACTCACATAGAGGCAGAAGGGAGAACCCACTTCACAAAGCTGTTTTCTGATCTCCATATACACATGCTGCACACCATCATTCCCCACATCATGTGCACATATGTATGTGTGTATACACAAACTAAAGCTTTTACAATGTACTTAGGAATTTAAGCAGACATTTTAAGAACTAAAAATTATGCAAACATCCAGTATGTAAACATCTAGAAATGTAAACTAGTAAACACTTTGGTGAGAAAATCTTTAGACAAATTAAATGTATCCACATTCTGGGAACCTAGAAATTATAGTCCTAGATATGCATATTAGAAAATTAAGAATAACTCATAGGAGAAAAAAACAGTTAAGAAATACCCATTGTACAGAGCCAGAGAAGTGAACTTGCTGCTATTGCAGAAGACCCCGGTTCATTTCCAGGACCTCCATGGTGGCTTACAACTGCATGTCACTCCAGTTCTGGAGTAACTGGTGCCCTCTTCTGGCTCTCCTGGGCACTAGGCATGTACATGGTGCATATGCACACATACAAGCAAAGCACTTAAGCACATAAAGATGAATATATGCACTGCAGCAGTCTGCACTGCTGAAAACTGTAAATAACCGGTGGCTGCAGAGAGGGCCCAGTGGTTAAGAGCACTGAATGCTTATGCGAGGGCTCATTTGAGTTGCTAGCACTCACAACCACCACCCGTAACTCCGGTTCTAGATCATATGTCCTTTGCTGGCCTCCACATGAACACACCTGCATGCACGTGGTGCACATCAACTCAGACAGACAGACAGTAAACAAATAAATAAATCTATCAAAAAATGAAAACAATCTAGATGCTCTATAGGACAACAGGGAATAAATGTAATATTGTAAGCAAAAGAAATAAACTTGAAAACATCAAGGATAAATGTCAACAGTAATGCTGAATAAAAAGCTGGTTTCAAAACTTGACACTTGGCCGGGCGGTGGTGGCGCACACCTTTAACCCCAGCACTTGAGAGCCAGGCGGATCTCTGTGAGTTCGAGGCCAGCCTGGGCTACAGAGTGAGTTCCAGGACAGCCAGAGCTACACAGAGAAACCGTCTTAAAAAACCTAAACCAAACCAAACGATACTGTGTGTTACTATGAATACATACATACTTATTTGCTAAATGTGGATGAGAAGCATGTACATTCATTCCAGGACCACTGCCTCTGCAGGAATGGTGACTTGAAAACAAGATCAGAAACAAATGTAAAGCATTTACTAATTCCAGCCACCAGGAGGGTGGCTGGCTCAGCTTTTCACTTGTATTACTTGGTTTTAGGCTCATGTATACTTTTTTGAAATATGAAAACAGCCATTATTTTTTAAATAGTTTTGAACATCAGGACTAATACCAAATCAAGTGACATCCTTTGGGTAACTACTAAAACAATCATATGGGTTTTGTCCTTCTATTAGCTGATATACACCAATTAATATTAAGAATAGAGAAGCTACAGTGGGGACCATGTGGTCACAGCCCAGCTGCTCAGGAAGATCCCACGAATCTGAAGCCAGCCTAGGCAACACAGTGAGTCCCCATCTCATAAATAAATGAATTCATATTAAAAAAAAAAACCCACTGCATTAATATGAAACTCATTGGTATGATACACATCAGTGTTAACTTCTTCTTCAGTGCTGTGTGACAGGCTATCTAAAGGCAGTGTAAAAATAGTTACCTTCTCTTTCTCAGTCACATCCTTTGACTTCTTTTTCTTTTTTGAACCATCCTGCATGAATACACAAAGAGACACAGTAGAAGTGTAGTCCTCCCCCAAAATGATCTGATTCATGACTAATGAGTTTGCTTCAATATCAGAATTTATTGCAAAAATAAAAAGCTCAATCTATTTTATGTGTATATCTGCATGTAAGACAAGAGCCCTTTTATGTTATCTAACTGAATAAAACCTATGTACCCTACAACAGTCTGCAATACCAAAATGGCTTATCTTAAAATGGGGCCTTTACCACTGTCTGCCTGTAGCGGCCACATGCACTCAAATTCTATAATCCACATGGTTTTCTGCCATCCACCAATCTGATGTGCTTACTGTCCTCATCAGGAATCCTGCTTTTATTCCCTTAGTTCTAACTATTAACCTCTGTATTAACAAACAACTCCTCATACAGTTTGCTCAAAGGGTTAAATGCATTAACTGTCAAGGGCCTACCCAGGACCTACCTACCACACAGCAAGCCTTCCAGGAACACTAGCTATCATGATCACAGGACTGCTGCCTTAAAGACACAGAGATAGCCAACAGTCACTGAGGACTTTGCACACTGGGAACTTTGTCAGAAGAAATCTTCCCAGGGCAAGTGAAGATCTTTTAGAAACCTGAACAGGAGCTTTAGTTTCCTGAGGCCCCTGTGTTCCTTGGGTGCCCTTTATCAGAACCATGTAGGGCGTTTGTCAAAAATATAGACTATTTCTGATCCTAATCAGACTCTGGAAATGGGACCTAGGAATCAATTCTTTCTTTTCTGATACTGAAGACTGAACCCAGAGTCTCTCCCATAATACCAAGCAAGCTCTCTACCACATTTCTCCAATGGGAACAAATCAATCGAAATAAGTAGGTACCAGTACTTCATAGTGTCTACCACTGCGTACAGTCCTGGCTGCTGCAATCAACATTTTTATAAAATACTTCACACTTTTGTTCTTGACATTTCTAATTAGTACAGAACAAATTTCGGTAAAATAGAAAGCACACCAGGCTAGCTACTAAAAGAATAATCAGCTCGACTCTCACCTCCTTTTTGCCCCTGAATTACAAATATTTTTTTGAAAACGGAAGGAACAATATCATGGAGATTTGGAGGCCCAGAAACATGTATATGAAAGTACTCAGGGAACAAATACATGCTACATGTGCAATATTACATACCCCAGTCAACTGGTGCAGAAAGAACCTCAAGAGTACAAAAGTCGTACATATTCCTTCTGACCGCAGGGATGTCAGACAGGAAGGATGGACAGAACCATGGAATGCTTTTGCTCTTGGCAACTCAGTGCTGGGGTCTCACCTTGCTGTCCGAGTCGGAGTCCGACACTGAGCTCTCGGGAGACTTATGGCAACGACTCTTCTTTTTCTTCCTCTTCTTTGTTTGTTTTTTATCCTACGAAACATTTAGAAACATTTGCTTTCTGTTTCAGAATATAATTTATCCGTTTAACTAATACCACAAATGTAGTAATGGCCAGAACTTAATGAAAGGACCAACTTATTTTCCTCAATGAATGTTTAGACTGTAACAATGTAACATACCATTTTTCTATTTATAGAAGAGTCAAATGATCTGAATTATGTTTGTAATTCTAACCAATGAGTCAAATGCATTTAGATTTTTCAAAAAATAAATTCTATTTTAAATGGACTAGGCAAACTTAAAAAAACAAATACTAATATCTAAACATCTCATCATTTCATGTATTCATATATGGGTACTTTAGGCTATGAACATTGAATTAAAATCAGAAAGTCAACACGCCTAGCAGCAATTTCACCACAGGAGTCCCTTGACATTCAGTTCAAGTAGACAGCAATTACTTCATGAACCACCACAGCCAATCTTACCTCATCTTCAGAATCTGAAGAACTGCTGGAAGAATCAGAGCTCGATGAGGAAGAAGATGAATACTTGACCAAGCACAAAACAATTAAAGCTTGTGAGATGCAGGAATTGGTTTATTAATTCTCTCAAGAACTTAGTGAAATCAATCTAGTGTCTAACAAAAAAGTCATCTCTGTCTCCCAGAAGTTCAACAAAGTGATAACTTATGCAGCAATGATCGACAATTATCCTCCTTAGCAGCAACAGAAAAATCACTAGGTTATGAAGGAGTTGACATCTCCTTCATGTCATTAAGAGAACATCACCCCCCACAACCAAAGGACTCCCGGACTAGACTCATCTACAGTCTAAGTTACCTTTAGCATACCTTTAATACATATTTATTAAAAAAATAAATAAAAAAAAATCAATCATTCTTACTTTTTTTGGTTTTTTTTAGCTCTTAATTGTAACATTTAGAAAAAAGGAAACTTTTGCTCACCCTACCAGATTTCTTCTTTTCTTTTTTCTTTCTCTAAATAGAAATAAACACAAGCCTGAATAAATGGGTGAGATTCAAATGTATTATTAACACACCATTATGAAATCCAAAGAATGGCAATAAACAAAAACAGGTGTTACCTGTCTTTTTTTGGATGAGCTCTCATTTCCACTTAGTAATTTCTCTCTGTGTTTTTCTAGTTCTTTTTTCCAATTCTGCAAAAAGGTGAAGACATCATTAGAAGCTACTGTTCCCTTTTCTTTCCTAGTTTTTTTTAATTACCACTCACCTATCTCAGCTTTCTTTTTTTAAACAAAAAGATGTATTTATTTTCATTTGTATATACATCTGTGTAAGATGTGGCTTTTCCAAGACAGACTTTCTCTGTGTAGCCCTGGCTGTCCTTGAACTCAGAGATCCACCTCCCTCTAGCTTCCGAGTGCTGAGATTAAAGGTATGTGCCACCATGGCTGGGTTCAAAAAAAATTTTAATGAAACCCTGTCTCAAAAAAAACAAACAAGAAGTCTGACTATGATTACCACGAGAAGTCAGAGGACAACTCTGTGGGGTTGGTCCTCTCCTTCCATGTTCATGTGGGTTCTGAGGATCAAACTCAGATCATCAGGCTTCTGAGGCAAGTGCCTTTACTGAGTCCTTATTTTTATAGAAAGCATTAATTGACTCACAAACCTGCCTTTCAATGTAACAGTAAAATTCATAAAAATCTAGAATCCCCTTAATGCCTAAAGTGCAATGCTCAAATCCTTGGTTTATTAAAGTGAAACAACTAAAAGAGATTTCCTTCTTATTGTAAGGAAAAGATCTGTCTAGTTCTTAGAAAATGCTATTTACAAACCTCATTCATTTTTTCTTCAAATTCAGCCAAAGCTTTGGAACCCTTCTTTTTCTTTTCCAGCTGTTCCTTTACTTCCTCCCTTAAAAACAGAAAGACAAATACAATTTCCCAGCATTTCAATTTAAGTGGATGGACAGAAACAAGATGAAATTTTTTGTAAATAACATTTTAATATTCTAAGACCCTTGTCATATTGATAGTTCAAATTTCTTTGTTTACAACCATGTAAATAATCATAATAGAGCCCATCAAGTGATATCATTCCTCTTCCAAACCCAGAATGCTTAATTATTATTTTGATTAAATCTCACAACAACCCAGTAATAGGTACCTTACTGCCTTACTCAAGTTCAGGGAAAGTAAGACATCTGCCTCAGACCACAAGCTGTCAATGTTAAGATGAGCCAAGTAAGTCTATCTTACTCAATGCTACATTCCATAGTAAGGCCTGTGACATCAAATACTCGACCTGCCTGCCAAAGGCTTCATACAGCCTACCTTCTTGGACCACTGGCCTACGGTGGGCATCTTGGAGCTGGATTTTGGATGTCTTACCATCCCTCATTAAGAGTAGCATATCCCTGGGGCTGGAGAAATGGCTCAGGGGTAAAGAGCACTGACTGCTCTTCCAGAGGACCCAAGTTCAATTCCCAGCACTTACACGGCAGCTAACAACTGTCTGAACTCCAAGGTCTGACACCCTCATATAGACATACACGGAGGCAAAGCACCAATGCAAATAAAGTAAACAATTAAAAAAGACAAAAGAATAGTGTACTGTATAAACTCTGTAAGTGGGAAGACACAGTACAGTTTAGGGCGAGTACCTGCTTTATTTCCGGGAATGCGGAATTTGAGAATGTGACGGCAGAGGCTGACTAACCAGCAATAAAAATCCTCGGCACCAAACACCTAATGAGCCTTCTGGGCTGGCAACATCCCACATGCTGTCCTAATTCCTTGCTAGAGGAATAAGTGTGCCTTGTATGATTCTGTTAGCAAGACCCCTTGCAAGCCTGCGTCTGACTTTCCACAGTTCCCCTTTTCAACAGGACCTGACATCCTTCTGTTGTCATTCATCTTGTTAAGAGTGGGATTATCTGCCAGGACTCCTCTAAGTGCTCTTATGAATTACCCAATCTGTGGGTTGTTCTAAAGGCTTCTGACTCACGGGCATTAAAATGTGTTCTTGAGCATGTCCTCTTTAAATTCCATCTCCTCTTAGCATGTTAAAGGTTTTTTTTTTTTTTGGGGGGGGGGAACTTTTCTGGTATGCTGCAGTGGTTAAGAACAATAATTAAGCACACTGGAAGAGATGGACATTTGAGCTGAAAGGATTCCCTATAACATACGGTAAGCATCAACCACAGCTGCCTGGATCTAAAGGTATTCTGCAGCTGGTGATTTGTTACTTCAGGACTGTAGTAGAAACAAAAAGGATGAAATATTAAATAACAGTGCCTGAAACTGTGACTGTGTATTTACAAAAGATGAGAGCCACTCCTCTGGTTTTTCTGACTCGCCTGGATCAGCTGCTACACTTGGACCGGCACCATACAGTATTCCTACTCCTCCTCTCTAACTTCTCCGTGAACCTCAATGAAGGCACCATCATTTTAAACAGCACATAACTGCAAGGTTAAGTGAGACACTTTAGAGGCTGCAGAAGAGAGTGACAGAAGTCTTCTTCCAAGTGTTTTAGCCATGCCAGGTTCTCAAATGTCTATTTTGTTCATGCGTGTGAATCATATATTCAAAACAAAAACCCCTGTTAAATGTTACTTTAAAAATCACTCATTATTCTAGATGTCCACATGTAGAAGAATG
Source organism: Peromyscus maniculatus bairdii (assembly GCF_049852395.1). Lineage (NCBI taxonomy): Eukaryota > Metazoa > Chordata > Mammalia > Rodentia > Cricetidae > Peromyscus > Peromyscus maniculatus. Next base: position 23,549,933 of record NC_134854.1, on the reverse strand, counting down.
AAATTAGACCCACATATATTATCCTGAACAAAAATCAAATCTAGCCAGGTGGTAGTGGTGCACGCCTTTAATCCCAGCACTTGGGAGGCAGAGGCAGGTGGATCTCTGTGAGTTTGAGGCCAGCCTGGTCTACAGAGTGAGTTCCAGGACAGGCTCCAAAGCTACACAAAGAAACCCTGTCTCGAAAAACCAAAAACAACAACAACCACAACAATCAACTCTAGATGGATCAAAGACCTCAAAGGGAGGCAGAAAGGCTAAAACTGCTAGAAGAAAACACAGGCTGTGCCCTATAAGATACAGGGCCAGGAAGGGACTTTCTGAGCAGGACTCAACTTGACCAGGAATTAAGGACAAGTGACAACTGTGACCTCATTTAAACTGAAGTTGCTGCATAGCAGAAAAAACACTGAAGAGGAAGCTGACAGAGAACTGCTAGTTGAATTTTTGATAGAGGACCAATACCCAGATATACCAAGAAATCTAAAACAAAGAATCAAGTGCTGGGGATGTCTTTCTGTATGCTGTGAATATGTTGCTCTGATTGATAAGTAAAACGCTAACTGGCCAGTAGCCAGGCAGGAAGTTTGGTATAGGAGGGATAAGCAGAGAGAATTCTGGGAAAAGGAAGGCTGAGTCAGGAGACACTGCCAGCTGCCGCCATGAGAAGCAAGATGTAAAAGTACTGGTGAGCCACAAGCCACGTGGCAACTTATAGATTAATAGAAATGGGTCAATTTAAGATATAAGAACTAGATAGCAAGAACCCTGCCATGGCCATACAGTTTATAAATAATACAAGCCTCTGTGTATTTATTTGGGTCTGAGCAGCTGCAGGAGCCAGGTGGACACAGCAAAACTTCAGCTACAATCAAGTAAACACACAACATAATTAAAAAAGGGAGTTGTCTCCAGGATGATAATGCTACCCGAAGAAGCCATAGATTATAACAATAAATACCCAGTGCCAAGCATGGGAAACTTCTCTGAGTTGTTGGTCAGGGGGTCAGAGATTCCAAAACAATATAGGCTATGGCCACTACCTTTGGTAGCCTCCCAGAATTTGAAGATAAGAGCCTACTGCTGTAGACTGATTATACACTTTGGACAAGGGACTTGGAGGAGTCAAGCTGGACTGATGTGGAGCCTCTTTTCTGAGGACAGCTCTGGAAGTGTCTGAAGGTGCTATCCAGGCTGCCAAGGGAGAGACACCAGTGGTAAAGCCTGCGAACCACAAAGACGAGCACAGCATATCCCTCCTGGTGCAAGAGTGACACCTTTAGCTTGGAGGTAGCCACCAGTTAACTGGACCTAAGGCCCATGGAGGAGGGAATTTACAGCTAAAACTGCAAATTTAGCCAACTGCTTGGGGCCAGTAAGACCACAGACCCTGGAGGAGAACCTACTACTGCCATTTTCCAATTAGATAAAACTTCTAACACATTCTAAATACTTATCCTCATGTCCAGATGAGGGCAGGTCTCATCCCTCAACAGAGAAGCTTCTTTTTAACAGATGGAAACATGGATGCTCACCCCAAATTGGGACATCTACAATGCAACCTCTACATGTAAGGCTCAGGGAAAATTATAGAAAAGGTGGCAGAAAGATTTTAAGAGCCTAGGACCAAGATGCCCACTGAGAGATAGTGTCTTTTAGACAAGGCAGGGGAAATGCACCCATGAAATTGCAACAATATGGCTGCCTAAATAAGATCTGCATAATGACACCACCAGATGACAAGCCAACTTGAAGATGTTACAGGAATGCTGGGGGTAGGTGGGTGGGTAGGGGCGGAGAGAGAGAGCATGAGTATGAATCAGTTTTCTTCAGGTATGAATTCCCTGACAGGCCATCCAAACCCAACTGGTCAGCCTTAGACACAAGATGAATTCAATTCAATAGGGTGCATGCATGTGCAACAATATTAAAGAAGTCATGAACCTGAGGGGAGCAGGAACGGAACACAGGAAGAGTAGGAGGGAGAAGAGGGAGTGGAAATGATATCAATACAACACTCCTGTATGAAGTTCTCAAAAATAAGTAAAACCACCTGTCATCTGGGGACTGCTCAACGATCACTAAAGGCAGGAAGAATACACTTTATAAACAGGTAAACAGAAATACCAGGTAGGCCTCGGTCGATTCAGATAGTCCTGGATTGTTGGCCCTGAAGACTGGACTGGACCCCTCGATCGAGCCATCGCTATTGGATTCATGTAGGCCTTGAGGAAAGAACACAAATTAATTTTATTAAAATAACCAGTAAGGAAAGTCACTTCTATCTAGTAGTATTAGTATAAATGAATACTATATCCAACTAAACATGAACAAGCTGACTAATCAACCTCTTATTACAAAATCAGTTTATTCTTCTACACAGCCTTGAATGCTTGTGAGATAAGTAGTTACTCCATATAACACATGCTGCTGTTGCTTTAGCAGAGATTTGAAAAATAATGATGCCTCTCACCTTTAGGGTAACTTTTCCTGAAACCCAGAAGCCCAGTGAAGGTGATCACACTATGCTACTAGCAAATTAAAAAACCTACTTCCAAAGAAACAAAAATGATCTAACTCTGCCTTAGTGCTAAATCTCCTAGTCCATACTGATGGTAATTTTATTCTCAAATTAACATCAAAAATTAAGTTACAATCCACAACAAAAAACGAGGACTTCATAAAATGGTGGCCAGTCACAGGGGCACACACCTACGATTCTAGCACTTAGGAGCTAGAGTCAGGAAGGTCAGGAGTAGCTACATGATGCTTTATTTCAAAACAAAAACAAAGCCCAAGCCGGGCGGTGGTGGCGCACACCTTTAATCCCAGCACTTGGGAGGCAGAGCCAGGTGGATCTCTGTGAGTTCGAGCCCAGCCTGGGCTACCAAGTGAGTTCCAGGAGAGGCGCAAAGCTACACAGAGAAACCCTGTCTCGAAAAAACAAAAAACAAAAACCAACCAACCAAAAAAAAAAAAAAACAAAAACACAAAAACAAAAACAAAGCCCAAAATAACCTTAAAAATGTATCTTATGTGCATGGGATTTTGCCTGCATGTCTATCTGTGCACTGTGCACACACAGTACCTGTGGAGGTCAGAAAGTGCATTGGAGTGTCTGGGAATGGAGTTACAGATGGCTGTGAGCTACCATGTGGGTGTTGGACTCAAACCCAGGCCCTCCAGAGGAGTAGCCAGTGCTCTTAACCACTGAACCATTTCTCCACTCTCCCAAAAGAATTTAAAATGTGGAAGAAATAAATGTGCTGCAAATAATGAAACGACAATTTGCAGAATGGGAAACCATCGGCAAACCACATCCTGAATAAGAGAGTAATGCCCAGGGTATAAAAAGACAACAAAACACCTGATCATCTAATTTAAAACTGAGCAAAGGACTTAAAATAGATATGTCTCCAAAGACACACCGTCAATGGCCAATAAACACAAGGAAGAATCTCAATATTACTAGGAAGGCTATTAGCAAAGAACCAGAAAATCACAAGGATTGTTACAAATGGAAGAAAGTGGGACCCTTCGTGCACTGTTGTTGGTGGGAGTATAAAATGGAATAGCTGTTGCAGACAATAATTAAGTGCTCCTCAAGAAGTTCCACGTAGGATCACCACATGAACCTCCAATTCCACATCTAGGGACTACAGACACCCAAACAAATGCAACACAGACTCTAGAGGACACCAGTGTTCACAGTAGCAGTCAGTAATCATGACAGTCAATGGGCAGAACAAAACAAATGTCCACCCATGGACGACTAGATAATTAAACACAACACACGCCCCACTCAATTTTCAAAAGCTGAATTCTAATACTGTATCTGGATGGGTCTTGAAAACAGCTATGCTAAGTGAGGTAAGAGAAACACAACTGGACAGTGTCGTAGTTCCACTTCCAGGAGATATCCGTAAGAAGCAAATCCAGAGACAGAAGACAGAAGTGGGCTCAGCAGGGGAGAGAAGCTTGGGAGTTACCATTTCGTTGTGCACAGCTCACTTGGGATTCTGAAAGTTCTGCAAGTACACATAGTTGCAGAGCACCGTGAATGCAGCCAATGACACCGAACCACACTTTAAAACGGCCAAGGTTGCTGGGCATGGTGGGGCACCCCTTTCATCCACGCACTCAGGAAGAAGAGGCAGGAGGATCTCTGTGAGTTCAAGGCCAGTCTGGTCTACAATAGTAAATTCCAGGCCAGCCAGGGCAACACAATGAGACCTTGTCTCAAAAGAAAAAGAAAAAAGGTGTTAAGTTTTATGATACATGAAACAACACACCAGTCTCCACTGTTCTGCTTTCACACCAACTGAAATGCTCAACAGAAGCAGCTGAAGGAAATATGTGAGAGTATATGTTTATACAAAAATAAAACGTACTCTGAGGGCAGGGAGATGACTTAAAATCTGATCCTCCTGTCTCCACGTTCTGATTTTACATGTGCTGGGGATCACACTCAAGGCTTTGTGCACACTAGGCAAGCAAGCATCATCAACTCACCATCAACTGAGCTACAGCCTACATACATACCGTATGCATATAAATATATATAAATGTATTTTATAGTTACTATAGTAAGATAAACACACACTTCAGCTCAAAAACACTGAGACAAAATAAAGCAAACGTTTCTTTGTTTAGTGATGGTTTCTGGTAGAGATGGTGATTTGCTAAAATCTGCTCTAGATTAAAATCTGTTTTGTTTTCAGACAGGATCTCCTGAAGTAGCTGTAGTCTGTCCTGAACTCTCAACCCCCTTGCCTCAGCTTGTGATCAGAACCATGCACCACCATGCCTGGCCCAGTCTCAACTCCTGCTCCTCATATTCAGTTTTCCCAAGTTTAATTCAAGTTGGTAAATGTTTACTCTATAAACGATAGGAACTTAGGTTAAAGATAATTACTCTCAGTTGATTTTAAGGCCCTCCTCTTCTTAATACTTGAAAGAAACAAAGAAAGCACTGTATTTGCTGCACTTTATCAAAACCTGTAAAAAAATGACCATTTCTACCTTTCTAACAGATGTGACAGACTTCCAGATTCTGGGTGCTGGGGACCAAACCCAGGTTCTCCACAAGAGCACTAAATACTTTTAACTGCTGGCTTTTTAGTAGTCCCTAATGGTAAAACATTTTAAGTTTATAATTGTAAAAATTAGCTGGGCGGTGGTGGCGCACGCCTTTAATCCCAGCACTTGGGAGGCAGAGGCAGGTGGATCTCTGGGAGTTTGAGGCCAGCCTGGTCTCCAAAGCAAGTTCCAGGAAAGGCGCAAAGCTACACAGAGAAACCCTGTCTCGAAAAACCAAAAAAAAAAAAAAAAAAAAAAATTGTAAAAATTATTTCTAAAGAATGCAACTACATAAAAGGACCATCCCAACTAAATTACAACAGTAAAAACTGAAAACACCTAGGCCATTATCAAATCAGGATTCATAAAATATACTGCAAGTATGTCCCCTAAATGAAATATTATGTAGTTACTAAAAAAACGAAGTAGATCTATAGTTTGTGATTTGGAAAGATGTCCAAGGTTCTAAAGTGAAAAGCAAAAGCAGTTGGAAAAAAAAAAGCATTTTAATCAATACCAAAAACTAACAAATGAATGCATGTGCACCAAGATGAGAAGACATTCCCCTCAACTATTTTATTTTTGTAAATTATTCTTATTTTTTGATTGTGTGTATGTGTCTGTGTGACTGTAGAGGTCAGAAGAGGGTAATGGACATCTTGGAGCTGTAAGTTATCGAGATGGTTGTGAACCACCTAATGTGGATCCTGGGAACCAAATTCTGGTCCTCTTCAAGAGTAGTATGTGCTTTTATCTGCTGAGCTATCTCTCCAGCTCACCCCCTTCACCATTTTATATGGTTAATGGCTCAGTGGTTAAGAGCACTGACTGTTCTTCCAGATGACCCAGGTTCAATTCCTACAACCCACATGGCAGCTAACCACTGCCTGTAACTCCAAGATTTAACACCGTCATACAGACACACATGCAGGCAAAAAACACCAATGCACATAAAATAAAAGAAATACTAAGGGTGGGAAAGATACTTAGCAGGTAAGAGCAGCTGCTCTTGCAGAGGACCTGGGATCAGTTCCCAAAACCTTATGCAGCTCTCAATTGTCTGTAATGCCCATTCCAGGGCATCCTACACCCTTTTTTGGCCTCTGGTGCCTGGTTCCCATGGAGGTCAGAAAAGGGCTTAAAATGTCCTGGACTGGAGAGCAACCCTGGATCTTCTGGAGTAATAGCCAGTGCTCTTAACCAGTGAGCCATCCCTGTCACCCAGCTTGATCATTTTAAAGACTGTGCCACTGGCTGGGGGGATGGCTCAGTGAGTAAGACATGTGCCTCCAAGCCTGAGGGCACAAGTTCGATCCCTGGGACTAACTACTGACTCTGGAAAGTTGTCTCCTGGCACCCACACATATAGACATGTGAAAAATTAAAATGTAATCAAAATTACAAAAAAAAGTATACATGACTATAACTGTCTGTGGCTACAAGAGTTCAAGTAAAGGAAAATGATTTGTTATTGTAACTCAGAACAGCAAGCTAGGCTCAAGGGGATGCACACGTGAGAAGGAACCAAAAGAGCAACGTAGGACAACTGTGAGAGGCACGAGCAGAATCTGATTTGTTGCTTTGACCGTCTTTACCTAGAGGATTCATCTACTCACTTTAGAGGACACAGATTACCAAAAAGAATATGAAGCAGGCTTCCAGAAAACAGGCATAAAGGCACCGTGAATGCCATAGTCCTTTACAGATGCCAAGAACTAAAATGTTCATTCAGGCTATCCATGAGTAGGAGTACACACACACACACACACACACACACACACACACACACACACACACACTCAGAGGATCTCTCTCACTTCTAGTCAACTCTTCTGTGAACCCAAAGCTTCTCCAAGAAGGGCTGAAGACATGACTCCGTCAAGGTGAGTACTTCAAAGTAGACTCAAAGGTTGTTAACTACAGCTTCCAAAACAAATAAATAAACAAACAAACAAACACACACACACCACACACACAAAAATAAATAAATAAAACCCATCGTTTAGGAGGAGATATTTTATACCTAAGCCTGATGACCTGAGTTTGATCCCAGGAATCTACACAACAGAGGAAGAGAAATCCTGGCTAGTTGTTTTCTGGCCTTTCACAAGCTTACTGTGGCAGGTGTGCACGCATACACACAAAATAAATAGATATGGATAAACAACAAAACAACTGTTCAACAAGATTTAATGTTTTTAAATTTGTGTTTGTGTGCCTGTGCGTGCGTGCGTGCGTGCGTGCGTGCGTGTGTGTGTGTGTGTGTGTGTGTGTGTGTGTGTACACATGTTCTCACAGATGTCAGAAGGCGGCACTGGATCCTCTGGAGCCCGGGTCACAGAGGGCTATGGATGGCCTGATGTGGGTGCTGGGAATGGAACTTCAGTCCTCTGCAAGAGCAGCATGTGCCAGGCCTGGTGGCTCGTGCTTTTAGTCCCAATACTCCAGAGGCAGAGGTGGGCACAGGCCAACCTGGTCAGTCAGGGACACACAGGGAGATCCCGTGTCAGAACAAACAAACATAATTATGAAAGAGAGAGGAGAAAAGAGCAGCAACATGTGCTCTTACCCTTGAGGCTTCTCTCCAGTCCCCTAAAGGTTTGGGTTGTTTTTTTTTTAAATTCTGAAATCCTATAATCTTTAACACCATGACAATATCATCAGTGTAAGAAAAGGAACTGGACTGCCTCTGAGACCATCTCTGAACAAGAATAACAGAACAGCTAGTATTTTCGGAGACAGACATTCAAAATCAAGTCCTGGCAAAACTACGGAGCCAGTAAAGAAAGCGGTGACTGCAGGAATTGAAGCGACTGGAGTGACTGAAGCAGAGACTTTCAGTGATAATGCATCATAATGGTGGATGCACATCATTACTAATTTGTCCAAAGGCACAAAATGCACAGTATGGTGTGATTCCTGAAATATAAACCACAAGTTCACTGGAACGAATGTACCTTCTCGGTGGGGGATGCTGATAATGGAGAAGATGTGCATGTGTCGGAAATGGATAGGACATCTGTGGTTTAAAAGTGCTGTTAAGCCGGGCGGTGGTGGTGCACGCCTTTAATCCCAGCACTCGGGAGGCAGAGCCAGGCGGATCTCTGTGAGTTCGAGGCCAGCCTGGGCTACCAAGTGAGTCCCAGGGAAGGCGCAAAGCTACACAGAGAAACCCTGTCTCGAAAAACCCAAAAAAAAAAAGGAAAAAAAAAAATCCAGTTATTAAGTACTGAACCAAGTGTCAAATGAGCCAAGTTCTGCTCGTAATTTAAGCAGCTTCAACCTGTCCCCTACAAATTAGAGATTTCATCGGATCTCCTACATCTCTCCTGTCTCTTGAATTAATGTTCTCAGTCTTATAATCTTTGAAGTGCAAACAAAAGGCTACCAGAACATTCTGTGCTAGGACAACAAAACAGTTCTGAGTTGTCAAAACGCCCCAGTAAACGAAGCTAGTCTCATGTTTCACAAATGCCTTAGGGATGTATAAATGGAAAGTTTCCAGTAAAATGGAACATTTTGGATTTCTGTAAGAAAACGCATGTTTGTAAGCAATTCTATAACCTTTAAATCCACGAGAGCATCATCAGTGAGAGCAAAACTAAACTGAAAAATCTCCAGAAAACGGGGTCATTTCCAAGCGTGAGAGGACATTAAAAGTGCCCAAGCACTTCAGGACGTCGAACTCAGGATGCCCCACGCACCCGGCCATTTCAACTCCAGTCTATGGTCCAGAGGACGCGTGGCCTCGTCTTGAGGCCCGGAGGGAGGTAGGAACCTTTCTGAACCGGGGAAGCGATGCTCCTGACTGAGGGGGCTCCACCGCGGAAGCAAACGGACGCTTTGAAGCCGGGGAGCACGCACTAGCACCGCACAGGCAGCTCGGCAGGTACCCAGGCGCGGCCGCTCGGGCAGCTGCCTTTGTGGTCAGGCTGGGGAAACGCGGCCCCGGTCGCACGGGTAGAAACTTGGGCTCGGGAGTCACTAACTTCCGTGGGCGCAGCCGTCTGGAGCACCCCTGGCCCCGCGGTCGGGCTGCGGGCGCCTGGGCCTCGGCCTCTCCGCACAGGCGGCTTCTTCTCCGGCCGGCCCCGCGCTCGCGGCCCTCCCGGCTGCGGGGCGAGCGGCCCCCGGGGCCCCGCAGCAGAGCCCGCCGACCGACCGCGGCGCCGAGGGCGAGCAGCGCGCACGCGCACCGCAAGGCGCGGGGTCCCGGGGCCCGCAGGTGCGCCGCGACCGCCGGCCCCGCCGCGACGGGCGACGGCTTCCGCTGGCTCCCGGCCTCCCGTCCCCGCGCCGTCCCGTCGGTGTTCCCCACCGAGTACTCACCACGCGATTGTCTCGCTTCCCCATGGTGGCCGGCGGGACGCGCGGGAAGCCGCGGACGGAGCAGGCCGGAGAAGAAGCCGAAGCGGCCCGCCGCAAGTCCTCCCACCGCCTCTGCGCCCCGCCCAGAGAGCGGCGCCCCGCCAATCCCGAGCCCGCGTACGGCACAGCGCCCCCTGGCGCTGCGGAGGACAGGCCGGCGCAAGCGCCCGCCGGCGGTTCCCAGGAGCTGCCGCTGCAGGGTTCCTGTGACCACCCACTCCCCGGCAGGAGGGCACGCTCTGTACCCCGTCTCGCCAAGGCAGCTCACTCCATTGGGCCTTGGCTTTCTTCCGTTCTTTATGCGCCGAAATACTCATTCTAGGGGAAACTCTTACCTGGCCCGTTGGAAATAAAGTGAGGACCAGCACAAACTGGTCCTACAGAGTCGTTCACCTGGTGGGGGAGAAAGTGCTGTTAGAGACTTAGGTTACTCGTACTGCTAAAGTTCATTCGTTCATCACACGCATTCATTTGTTTTTTGTTTGTTTGTTTGTTTTTTAAATCATCTACCTTGCATAATTTTCATTAAGAACACTTGCTGCTCTTGCAGAGGAAGTCAAGTATCCACAAGGTGGTTCTCAACTATCTGTAACTCCAATTCCTGGGTTTCTGGTGCCCCCTTCTGACCTCCTTGGGCATCAGGCACATACATACATGCAGGCAGCCAAACTACTCATACACATAAAATAAATCTAACAACAACAACAACAACAACAACAACAAAAATAAGCCATAAAACTTCAAATAGTGAGGCTGGGTCACGACTAAGATAGTTAAGACACAATCCCTATCATTAAGGAGTCTGTAAGTTTCTAGGGTGAGAAAAACACACACGGGTTAGATCTTACTGCTTGGCTGCTATGGCATTATCTGGACTGTCCCAAAACTTCAGAAGAAGTGACCTGGACTCCAGAAAAGAATACACCGTGCACATTGATTATCACAGGCTTGGACATAGTGCTCATAGGTTCATGCCGACACGAGAGCATTAGGAAGGAGTTTAAAATCGATCAGAATCCTTTCTGGACTTTTGGGAAATATCATTATAGGGTTTTCATTACACTGAAGAAAATCTTTTAGCTCCGTCCCCCAACCGGGAGGGGTGGGGCTTATGTATACAATCCTAGCATTTGGGAGTCTAGGGGTTGGGTTGGTAGAAATCATAAGTTCAAGGCTATCTTGAGCAACAAAGTAAATGCAAGTCTGGTGTTATTTCTTTTGCTCTTTTTTTTTGGGGGGGGCGCCACTCAGCTCCCAAATAAATCACCCCAGAGGCTTATTCTTAATTATGAACGCCGGGCCTTAGCTTGGATTGTTTCTTGCCAGCTTTCTTTAACCTGTCTTGTCTACCTTTTGCCTGTGGGCTTTTCCTGTTCTCTTCTTCTGTAAACCTTACTCTTACTCCATGGCTTGCTGTGTAGCTGAGTGGCTGGCCCCTGGGTCCTCCTCCTTCTCTGGCTGCTTCTTTTTTTTCACCCCTCCATCTCTTTTCTTCTCTTCATCCCAGATTTCTCCTTCTACATATTCTCTCTGCCTGCCAGCCCCACCTATCTCTCTCCCCTGCCTTGCTAGGGGCCGTTCAGTTCTTTATTAGACCCTCGGGTGTTTTACATGGGCACAGTAACACAGCTTCACAGAGTTAAACAAAAGTAACACACCTTAAAATAATATTCTACAATGATACATACATACATATACATATACATATATATAAATATATAATGTTATATAATTCAGCAGGAATATTTGTGTTTTCTTTAGCTCTTTTTAGCTGACAAATGATCCAGACCTAGAGCAGGTATCTCAGAAGTGGACAGATAAACAGGAAAACTATCCAGGACCCAGTGGGAATAATAAAAAAAGCTTTTGGAGTCTGGTGAGAAAGGACTTCATAAAATCTAGATCATTCCAAGTCTTTTCAGAACAAAACTCCCAGCAGCTCTGTGGGAAGACCGAAGTGATGCCTTATACATCGCCCACACATGTGATCTGCTAAGAAACACACTTTCCTTCTAGCTAGAATTACATGCTGTCCCAAATACTTAAGGCATAGCCAAGAGATTGCATTTCATTTTTCAGTTGGGAAAAATGGAGGGTAGGGGGAGGCAAGTCATTATTTCTGTGTCTCACGGTGACAAAGCAGAGCTGCTCAGCGATTGGGCCCAAGTGTGTCAAAGATGAAAATGAAGCTTCCCTTACAGCCTTACACTGTCATGGGGGGCCAAGGAAGGATGGAAAGTTCTCAGGTAGGCTGTGAGCCTGGGCAGACTTCCCACACAAGAGCTGAGAAGGAAGAGAGAACGTCCTGGGTTAAAGGAAGCAGACACAGCCAAGTGTGACAGTGTGGGGTACTTGTAACGCAAGGCAGGAAGGTCACATGGGGCTGGAGGCAAAGCACCTTGACTGCGAAGGGAAAGTCGTATTTTTATTGTACAGGCAGAGTCTTGAATGGGAGTAGATGAGCAGCTTCAAAAGGTCAAAGCTGTAAATAACAGTAATAATTATATTAACAACCCTCTTAGGTAGAGATTTCCCAAGTGACTAGCATTCACTGATTATAACCTGGGTTGTCTTCTAAATGTAATAATATACTAGTTGACTTTCCTACACGGTGAATTATTTTTGTATGGGTGCTTGAGATTTTAAATGGAAAGAGATGTAGGTAATCTAAAACCCCAAATGTCTGTTGTTTGGGTGTACACATCCTTAGACTGGAGTCATAAGAGTGACATTTATATTTGATAACAGCCACTGCAAGGGTATTAACCTAGGCAGCTCTTTTGTTGGGAGAGATCAAGTTTGATATTTGTGACAAAGGAAATGACTAAGGTATGGCACTCTCATGCTGTGACAAACCACGTAGGAATTTTAAAAGCGAAGGAGAGCTGTATGTGTTGATCTGGGGAAATGGCCATTATATATTATTGGAGAACAATGAACTCTAAAACAGTATAGACCATGGCAGCATGCAGCAATAAAAGGATGTATTGGAAGGTGGCTCAGTGGGTAAAGAGCTTGTTGTCCAAGTATCAGGACTGGAGTTCAGATCCACAGCACACACCTGGCGGTTGGGTGGGTAGAAGTGGTCCACCAGTAAACCCTAAGCTCTGGAGGTGGATATAAGTTCTCCAAAGCAGGATGGCTAGCTATACTAGCTGAATTGGTGAGGTGTATGTTCCAGTGAGGGATTCTGTCTCACACGTACCTACCCATAAATGTGCTCCTGCATACATACGAACATGCACATCACACACACACTAAAAAGAAAATATATTGGTTCATGTACTGTCTAGATTTATGTCAACTTGACACAAGGTTTAGTCATCAGAGAGGAGGAAGCCTCAATTGAGAAAATGCCTCCTTAAGATTGGGCTGTAGGAAAGCCTGTAGGACCCTTTCTTAACTAATGACAGATGAGGGAGGGCCCAGCCCATTGTGGGCAGGCTACCCAAGGTTGTGCTGGTCGCTGGACTTGGTCGTCTATGAGGCACCCAAATGGTGCTAGTTTTGAATGTGAAGGGATCACGGAGAGCAGCTGAGTTTTGGCACTGCATGGCAAGGTTGGAGCCCCGCTCAGAGTCCTGGAGAGGCTTTTGGAGAAAGTCCAGCCCAGTTGCAGCAGAAGACCCCAGCAGTTTGGAGATGCCTGTACCATGGGATGACCACCAAGAACAGCAGCAGGGGTGAGGTGGAGCCAGCTGGAGCCTAGAAGACAAGCTGTGTGTACTGCAGAGGGCAGAGCCAGGGAAGTGACACAAGCCCTTTGGAAAAGTCCAGAAGCTGGTGAGTGCATCCCAGACACTGGATGCCAAGTTACTTAGAGCTGGAGTTTGGTTTTGATTTGATTGTGACTGTGTTCTGGTTCTTCCCTTTTGAAGTAAGAAAGTATTTCACTTATTTTTTGATTTTATAGGAGCCCACAGTTGAGAGACTAGACTTTAAAAAAGATTTTAGAAGCCGGGTATGGTGGCTAACCCCTTTAATCCCAGCACTCAGGATGCAGAGGCAGGCGGATCTCTGTGAGTTCGAGGTCAGCCTGGTCTACTGAGCAAGTTCCAGGACAGACAGAGCTACACAGAGAAACCCTGACTTGAAAAACCAAAAAAGATGTTAGGTTTTTAAGGTCTCTTTAAAAGAGAATTTGAATTTTAAATAGACTGAATTTAAAGTGTTTAAATTTGTAAAGACTGTGGGAATTTTTAGACTTGGAATATTTTATATTGCAATGTTCAGACTAGTGTGTGCTCTTGGGGACGAACAAAAGGAAGGTGGCGGCCTAACAGTGACGTGTCTGTGTGAAGATGAGGTGAGCTGTGCTCTCTAGTTTTATGTCAATTTGACACAAGGCATCAGAGAGGAGGGCGCCTCTACCGAGAAAACGCCTCCTCCTCGGTAAGGCTGCAGGGCATTTTCTGAAGCAGTGATCAATGGGGAATGGCCCAGTTCCTTGTGGGGGGTGCCATCCCTGGTCTGGTGGCCATGGGTTCTAGAACAAAGCAGGCTGAGCAAGCCATGGGGAACAAGTCAGTAAGCAGCACCCCTCCATGGTCTCTGCATCAGCTCCTGCCTCCAGGTTCCTGCATGTTTGAGTTCCTGTCCTGACTTCTTTTGTTGACGAATAGTGATGTGGACATGTAAGCCATATAAACCCTTTCCTCCCCAACTTACTTTTGGTAATGGTGTTTTATCATGGCAATAGAAACCCTACTCAGACAGTTCAGCGTTATGAAATATCCAGCAATTGCTGACCTGTAAGGGTGACAATTCATATTGTTCAGTGTGTGTGTGTGTGTGTGTGTGTGTGTGTGTGTGTGTGTGTGTGTGTGTACATGTGCGCACACATACATGTGTGGGTTGCGAATGTGTAGGGCAGAGGTCAACCTCATGTTCAGCCTCAGGAGCCATGCACCTTGCTTTTTGAGACAATATCTCTCATTGGCCTGGAGCTGAGGTGGGGTTGAGTGGCCTGCTGTCCCCAGAGATCTGCTGTCCCCCCCCCTTTCCTAGCACTGGCCCGCAAACACTCACACCACCCCAGCTTTTCCAAGGGGGCTCTGTGGATTGAACTCTAGCCCTCATTCTTGAGTTGCAAACTCTTTACCAGCTGAGTCATCTCGCCAGCCCTCGTGTGTGTGTGTGTGTGTGTGTGTGTGTGTGTGTGTGTGTGTGTGTGTGTTTGAATATGTTCTAGAAGTTTTCTGAAAACTCTCCACAAACCCTTACTGGTGAGTACTTCATAACAGTATTAGTGAGTCAAGAAGGTAGACAGAGAAATTTTTATCTCTCATGGATTCTATTCTGGACCACTCTCTGTGGAGACCCACACTTGTAACTTCCAGATGCAATTTTACCCATGCAGGGTTCGACCAGTAGCCTGTCAACATGATCATCTAAGTGCTTTCGGCAGTCCTATTTCTTACTGTACAAAATCTATAAAAGATAGATGTTTAAAGAAGTGTGCCACCGAAAACCAAGTACTCATTCACTTCAGTTAGTTTGTTTTTCATAAGCCCAGGTTGAGTTCTTTTAGTGGGTAAAGGCAGAGAAAGCTATCAGAAAGTGAGTCAGACAGGAAAATTCCCCATGCCCATGAGAGCTTCAGCTGCATCAATGGGTCAGGGCTCTGCTGTAATCTTCCTCCGGATCCATCCTTGTCAAAGTGACTCATGAGCTCGGAAAGTCACTGGTCAAACATTCCAAGTTGGCTTTTGTTAGCACTGAACATGACATCATTAAATCTATTAAGAGTCAGTGTTATTGCTGTGATTTACAGATAAGAACATTTTCAAGCTTGTTGTAGTTTGGATTTTGACAACTACATATGCATGTCAGCATGGCCACAATCAAGCAACGATAGATTTCCAGCTCCCTAAATGCTCCCCTGTGCCTTTATAGTAGCTTCCTTCCAGTCTCCTAGTCTGCGAAAACCTCTCATCTGTTTTCTGTTGCTTTAGTTCTACTTTTACTAGAATTTCATATACATGGGTCTGTGTGTTGTATACATTGTGTGTGTATGTATGTGTGCATGTGCAGAAGCCAGAAGTTGACACTGGATGTTTTCTCTATTGCTGTCCACCATATTATTGTTATTGTTATTATTATTATTATTATTATTATTATTATTATTATTATTGTTTTGTTGTTGTTGTTTCGAGACAGAGTTTCTCTGTGTAGTTTTGGGGCCTGTCCTGGCTCTTGCTCTGTAGCCCAGGCTGGCCTTGAACTCACAGAGATCTGCCTGGCTCTGCCTCCCACGTGCTGGGATTAAAGGCCAGCGCCACCACCGCCCGACTCTATTATTATTTTTGAGACAGGACTTATCATTAAACCTGGAACTCACAGATTCAGCTAGACTGGCTGGCCAGTGAGCTGACTGGGATCCTCTTGTCGCTGCCTCGCGCCTCCAGCCCTGGAGTTATACACAAACATGCCTGACTTCTAACTTGGTGTCGGGGGTAGGCATCAAGTCGTCACGCTTGCTGAGCAGGCGCTTTGTCAAATGAGCCATGTCCCCGGCCCCTGACTGGGTTACGCACACAGAAACCATCTCTACTATAGGCATATAGTGTAGGCGCAGGCATGAGCTCTCTGGGGAGTGGGCTTAAGCCGTCAGACTCCTGTGGTGAGTCCTTCACTGGCTGAGCCCTTGTAGGGCCTTCCTGATAGTGCAGGGCAGTGTTCCACCAATGACAAGACGCGCTTCCACTCCCCCTTTGATGGACATTCATGTGTTTCCAGCCTTTAATCATTGTGAGTACAGCTGTCTTGAACAATATGAACAATGTTGATGACACTGTTTACATTTTCTAGTAAATCCCTGTCATATTATTGGGTTGAGTTTAAGTGTATCTCTAGCTTCTGGTCTCTTTGGAAATGTCTGTATCACGTGACATTTCCATCATCAATGGTGAGAGTTTTTGTTCCACATAAGTACCAACATTTGGATTTGTCAAAATTTCATATTCTAGCTGTGTAGTGAAGCTCATTTTAAATTACATTTGTCAAATAAATAAATATATTAATTAAAAAATAAAAAATTACATTTGTCTAAGGAAATGTGGGTCATCACTGCAGATAGTGTTCATCTTATCTCCTGTGATAAAAGGCCATTTGAAATCTACCCTTTAAAAAAATTAAATTACTGCTCTGAATATGTATGGTTTATCAGAATATGCTCATTTTGCTGCCGATTTGTGGGTTCCCTTTTTCTTAGTTTCTTTCAAATTGCTAAAGTTTTAAAATTTTATGAAGTACCATTTACTAATAATTTCTGTTCTACATAGCAAATCTTTGCCAAAACCCAAATCATATAACTCTGAGTCTCAGTTGTCCTTTTCACATAAAAAGAATTCTGCAGATGCTTAGGTCCTAGTAGTCAAGCTTCCAGAATCTCTTTGTTGCTTGAGAAACTGTTTTTTTCCCCTTTAGCTCTTGTGTTTAAGCTTGTGGAACTATGAGTATCGAAAAGTTAAAAGAGGGATTTTGGTGGGAATACTCATTGATCCCTTCAATAATATTCACTCAGCATGTACGCATGGGGTGCCAATTCAAGAGCTAAAGGCCGAGTTCACCATAGCAATATAGGTAGTTTTGGAGTCCAAGCAACTCTTAGAAGGAATCAGGATATTTTTATCTTTCCTTTTCTGTCTATAGACAGATTTGCTGTGTTCTGTACAGGAGAAGAAATAGGCCAGCTGCAGCCGGAATTTACAGGTAGGGTGTAGGAGACTACCACCACAGATGGTCTTGGTCCCCACCCAATGAGATGGTTTGCGTCAACGGTGTGTCCAGAATGGCTTTGACGGAGCAAACCGGCCTCCAGGGACCCATTCGTTCTTCTCCAGAGAATGGGATGGTGGTGCTTAGCCTGACTTGTGAAGTCAGTGTAATGCACTGCCGACGCCTCCTCCCCCTCCCCCTCCCCTTTTGTTTTTCCGAGACTGAGATAGAGTTTCTTTGTGTAGCCCTGGATGTTCTGGAACAATGTAGACCAGGCTGGCTTCAGACTCACAGAGATCTGCCATCCTCTGCCTCCCGAGTGCTGGGATTAGAGGTGTGCGCCACCACCGCCCAGCTTGTAATGAACTTCTTAAGATTTCTATTTCATGTGTATGGGTGTTTTGGCTGAATGTAAGTGCACCACGTGTGAAACTCCTGCTAGGGCCACAAGAGGACAATGGATCCCCTGGAACGGTTATGAGCGGTCATATGGGTGCTGGGAACCAAGCTGTGGTACTTGGCAAGAGCAGCAAGTGTCCTTAATTGCTGGCTACCTCTCCAGGACTCCCCTTTTAATTTTTAAGAAATATTTTTGTGTCTGTATGCCATGTACATCTCGGTGCCTGCAGAGGGGGCTGATCTACTGGACCTGGAATCACAGGCCTGTAGGAGCTGCCTGACATGGGTGCTGAGATCTGCACTTGGGTCCTCTGGAAGAGCAGTAAGTACTCTTGATTGTTGAGCTATCTCTCCAGCACCAAGGACCTTTTTATTTTTTGAGACAGGGTCTCATTGTATAACCATGACTGGCTTTGAACTATGTAGACCATGCTGGCCTTGAACTCACAGACATCTGCTTGCCTCTGCCTCCACAGAGCTGGAATTTAAGATGTCCACCACCATGCCTGGCAGGAGCAACTTCTTAATGGCATTCAGTCTTAAGAGCATATAGCAGTAACAGTGAAATGATCTCTTTGTACACAGCTTTGAAGAAAATGGTTGTTTCATCAGACCTCATTGTAAATGCCGAGCATGTACTATGACTAACTTCGTAATAAGTCACAAAATTTCAATATGTTAATGAAGATTAAGTCTCAGCTTTATAGTATCCATCAGGAATATTTCCCTTATAAATTTAAAATTCAAGTGCAATTTATGGTCTAAAAATACTAAAGGCAAGTCATGTGGGAGCTTCCAGGTGATGCTTGAGGTCTAATTTAAACATATCCACGATTACCCACAATGAAGGGACTATGCATAAGCAGCTCTGGTCCACTTTTGCCTTATTGTGTAATAGCTCAGCTATGTCTATTAATTTGCTTCTAATAAGTATACAGTAAATCAAAACTGAGCAAATTCCTTTGTATTGACTATGACTTCACCTCCTGACTCGGTTTTACATACTCGCATTCCAGACCAATTCATGTTCTACTATGGGGTTGTGCAATCAACTCTAGCCACACATAATTTTAAAGACCAAAACAGAGACAAGAGGACGTGTATGAAATACATAGCAATATTTTATGAATTCTGAGTTAGCAGACCTGAAGAATTCCCTGTAAGCTCCCATTAGGATTTGCCTTTGTCTAGGCTGTATGTTGCATTTAACTTTAAAACTCTGCAATATTCATGATGGGTAAATCGAAGCTGAGAACTGAAATAATAAATGCGACCTCCTGGGACCTTCTCATCTGTTGGTTTTCCCTTGTTAAACAAGTAAGCAGGAATTGGGCTGAACTCCAAAGGGTAAAAATCGGTGACAAGTTACAAGGATCTTGATGGAATTTGAGTGTGGTAGAGATAATGGAAGCGTATGTTTGGGCACAGCTTGGAAGGAAAGGATCCAGAATAGCTACATGTGTGGCACGCACGTACCAGGTTGTGCTTTTCTATAGTAATGCTAACCCCAGGCTGTGCCACAGGTCTTCCCGCCATCTTCTGCCTTCCCCTTCATTGGGGGCCTGTAAACATTCAGAGTACGCCTCCCCTGTGACTGGCAACTATAGCTCTTCGAGCGTTCACCAGCCTATTTCTGCAAGAATTCTTTGCTTGAGCGTATGTGCATATGGGAGCGGAAGTCAGCATCCACGTCTTCCACTGTATCTCCTCCAGTGTCTCTCACCGCACCTGGCTCAGCGACTGACCAGATGGGCTAGTCTTTGAATTCTAGGTCAGTGGCTGTCTTTGTCCTCCCCGCAGTACAATTACAAGACTGGGTGACATCACCTGGATTTTATGTGGGTGCTGGAGATCCAAACTCAGTCCTCATACTTCCATTTCAGGCACTTTACTGATTGAACCCCATCCCTCAGTGAACTTTACTTCTTAATTTGTGTGTGTGTGTGTGTGTGTGTGTGTGTGTGTGTGTGTGTTTCACGCACATGGGTGTGCAGGTGTGTATCCATGTGCGCATGTGTAAGCCAGAGGAGGGCAATGGGACTTCTTCCTCTCTGCTTGTTCTTTCAAGGCAGCCTCTCTTACTGAACCTGAGCTCACCTGGTAAATTCAGGCAGGGGTCCCACGGAATTCTCAGGCTCCGCCTGTCTCTGCCGTCCAGCGCTGGGGTCGCAGGCACAAGCAGCCACACTCAGCTTTTCTACATGGGGGCTGGGCATTTGAATCTGGTGCCTCCTGCCCGCCCAGCAAGTGCTCTCATCCCGAGTCCTCCCCTCAGCGTATCAAGCCTTATTTCTATGAAGCCCTTGCACATCTCTACAGACAGGATCAGTTTGGTGACACAAACCTTTTCTCACAGTCCCTACTCCCAATTGCAAGTTCTTAAGCACTGCTGCCATCTTATTTATTTCTTTCTATCTAAGAAGCACTTCAAGTAGTCGCCTACTCGGTATTTGTTGAATGAGTTGTAAGCGCGGTGAGCTGCTCCTATTTAAAACACATTATTGATAAGGAATCTCTTTAAAACATTGTGCTAACATGTCTATGACGTAATAATATCACTGAAAATAAATTCATTTCAGTAAAAAGGCAAACAGGGGGGAGGGCAATCCATCTCTCAAGAAGGAGTCTGAAACGGCTGTTTTTAATTGCTAACAACATTTTTATTGTAAGAAATACAAAAGGTATGACAAACGTAGAAACCATTTTCTGGTTTTGCTTCAACCAATTCAGCTGGCACACAAGTGAATCCAATGGACAGTGACCTTTGAACAATGGTTTTGAAAAGCAATGAATTCAATTACCTGACAATAAATACCTAAATTTGCAGTCTAGCACCCAGTAGAAATCCAGTTTCCGAAGGAGTATTGATCTGTAACCCTCCTCAGTTCCTGCCCATTTCCTCTCCTACCAACACAGACATAGAATGAATACTGTAGCCCCCCCTCTCCAGGGAAGTCCCAGGTTAAGATGCCCTCAGGAAGCCTGGAGTCACCCCTTCCCCAAGCTGCTTTTAAAAATGGACTTCTAGTGATGGGAGATTTGGTAGAAGCTGTGGTCTTTGGATGACACCACACACCTCTGCTTCCCCATTCTTCTCAGTGGAAAGGGCTCAGGTAAACTGACCAGTATTTTCATCTGCTTCAAAGAAGGGAGCAACAGCCTTCAGCTCGGGCTGTGAAGGGCAGCCTTAGAGATATCCTTTTATGCTTTTCCTCAGGAGGCTTCCTGTGTGGAGTGGGGGTGTGTGTCACTAGAGTGACACAGGTCTACTGGCCCGTCCATTCCTTTGCTATGTGTTCCCCAGGGTCATTTTTCTGAGGACTAGTTACCTGGATAGGTAGGGCTGCCACAAAGGATGAGCCACACCCACCCTTGAGTATACAGCACACGGTTGGTTCACAGACCCTTCAAAGAAAGGTCCCTGGGTGAACCTGGCAGGCCGGCCTGGTAACCCCACCTAGTGGGCACAGAGAAGAGCCGAAGCAACGCCATCTCCAGGACTCCTGCCCTGTGCTTCTAAGACTGTGTTCTAGGCTCCCACACCGCTTCTTTGACCTGTTGAACCCAGAGCACCAAAACAGAGCGTTCTGTAGCGATATGAGCAAACGGAACAAGAGCAATTATGCACCTTGAGGGAATGTGCACCCTGATGTCTGCACCGTGAAATCCAAACAGCAGAATGAGTTTCAAGTATGAAGAAACACAGTGAAAGCAGAGCCTGCAGATGGACAGCATACAGCAGCAGCCTGGAATGTTCTTCTCCTGGGAGCACAGGCAACAATGAACACTGAATGATGACTGGGTTTAAAGATCAGGATGCACAAACATGCTGGGGGCATGTAAGGCTGACAGCATGAGTACATTCTGGGCCTGGCATCGGGTATTATCTCTTGATGACTATGGCCAGCCAAAGGCAAAGTGGGGGTGGTGGCCAGGCCTAGGCAAGCACACTTGGTGCTGAAAAGTATTTCTCATCACATACTTGATGCCCAAAACTCGGCCAAGGAGGTGGAGAGCGCCAAAGGAGCAGGTCAGGGTAGTAGCAGGAGCACCTTGGGAAGGGAGGGAGAGATGCAGGGCTGGGGTGTACAGTGTGGGGGACACTGGACTTCTGGGGCTGGCTTATACAGCCTAGATTAGCATCTAATATGTGAGACCTCTACAATTCTAGGACTGTGACTTCAGTCCAGAAAACTACGAGTCCAATGTCCAAATGAAGCTCTTTTTACCTTTACACATTTCTATTCTAAGAATAAGTCACACAAGAAGCAGCTTACCGTGTACAACAGCTTCGCTAAGGCCTAGAAGCAAGTTTTAACTCA
The DNA here is from genome assembly GCF_049852395.1 of Peromyscus maniculatus bairdii. Classification (NCBI taxonomy): domain Eukaryota; kingdom Metazoa; phylum Chordata; class Mammalia; order Rodentia; family Cricetidae; genus Peromyscus; species Peromyscus maniculatus. The sequence goes on along the minus strand of NC_134854.1, from coordinate 23,528,046 downwards.
TCTGTATAGGAATCCAGAAACAAAACACACCTTATAGTGAAAACACACTTCTACGTATCTAGAAAGGACAACCCTGCAACAGTCCCTACAGCTAACAGGCACTCACGCGGGGACGTGGCACTGAGCCCTGACACACACCGCTCACCTACACCAAACACTTGCCCATTAACCTTCAGCTCAGACCAGAAACAGCAGAAACACAGCAGGCTTTTGAGTTGTTAGGGATTTCTGGCTGTTAAGATCTCAAATAACATGCGATCCCACAGCAAAGTTGCCTGAAATCTGAAAACACGTTCTGAAAGCCTCAAGGCATAAACTGGCAGTTCCGTTTCTACAGGACCCCCCCCCCCCCCCGTTCCCTTCTCCACAGAACCACCTGTTCCCACCGCTGCACCGGGCACCTACAAGGGCACCAGATTGCTTTGAGAAGTTTTTGTTCACAGACCCAGTCAGGAAGCAGCACCCAGATGCCTGCTCTGCCTGGCATCCACTTTGCTGGACACCTAAATTAAGGCAATCTCTACCCGCTTCTCTACCTTAGTATTTGCTGTAATTATTCTTACACTACACTAAATATCCATCTGCCAGAAGCAACAGCTACAAGTCCGTGCCTTCGTCTTTTAACACAACAAGACACCTAGACACCAAAAGTACTACACCTAACCAACTGAAATCTTAATCATGTTACACACATGCAGCTTATTTGGGGTATCACTGTAATTTTGTTTCCTTAGCTCCATCAAGACCATGATAATGAGCATTGAATTCAAGCCCTAACATCTGCCTTTTGTCGCACTTCCACAGGACTGGTGCGGTTTAGCAATAAATAATATACATGAATAATAATAGAAATAATTTATGTAATGTGGAACTTGATAAAAAATTCCCCATCTGCTAAGTGCTGTTCCTAGTACACTATTAATTCCATGTACTAATACATCTATTACTGTTCATAGGAAAATAATGAAGATAAGTAAGAACTGAAATATACATGAATACACTGTTAGAAACAGGACCAGAGTGAAAAGATACATGATGTGGGGGAATGCCAAGAAATGATGGAATCTATTTTAATCACTCAGAGAGAGAGAGACTTAAGGTCAAACTCAGAGATGTTGGTGGCCACAGAAATATTGCTGGCTAATACATATTACTGCATTTTATAGACCGGAAGATAAGAAAACATCAAGTGGGGGGAGAGGGCCCCTCAGCCTCAGCTCATCAACAGAAGGTGGTGAACCCCTGCCTGAGTTAGGACGTACAGAACTCTGTGGCTTTGTGCTCAATTAGGGCCAGACATAAGTCCTGGCAGCCAATGTGTGCCTATGTGTCTCCTGAAAACAAAACAAAACAAAAACAAACGAACAAAATCCCCTACATTTGACAGTCTCAAGGTGCTGATTATTTGTGTGACCCAACAATTCACACAAAAGCTTCTTGTGAACAGGAAAACCTTTCTGTTCAAGGGATAATTTGCTCATTAAAGAAGAAAAGAGAGAAATTGGAAACTAAAAAATTACATGCTTGTGCCAAAATGAAGTAGCAAACAGTTGTTCAAAATGAAACATTTCCAGGAGTAACTTTTTGCCACCATGTATGTAGCAGGAAAAATAAAAATTTCTTCTGTAATTATACATCTAAAACAAACCAAAACCAAACCAAAACAAACCCCACAAACTTTGAGTGTGAGACGTCTGGTAACGGAGGTGCAGGCAGCATCCAGCGTGTCTCTGCACCCGAGCTAGCAAGTAAACTGATGCTCAGAGGCAGCCACGTGCTCCTAAGAGGGCATCACAGAGGTTCTGAGCGGCAACACGGCATTGGCTCTCCCACAACCACCTCTGGGCCTGGCCCGGCCGCCCTGGCCCGGCTGCCCTGGCCCATGATTCTGCCTGGTGGGCTTCAGAACGATTGCAGAGAGCAGACCTGGGGGAACTTGGACTTTCACTGAGAGACCTAACCTGGAATCTGCCTCAGTGAGAGCAGAGGGATGAAAAGAGCCGGATATTCTCAGGGCCTCGGCAGGGCCTGGTCTGTATTCTGATTCAGTGTAAATAACTGAGGCTCGCCCGCCTGCCTGCCACTCTGGAGTGAAGTCAAGCAGGGGCGTGTGTGTGTGTGTGTGTGTGTGTGTGTGTGTGTGTGTGTGTGTGTGCGCGCGCGCGCGCGCGCGCGCGACAGTGACACTCAGAAGGGACAAACTGCTTTCTGCCGTGGTGTGCCGGAAGCTGAAATACCGTGTCTGTTGATCCCCTCTGCACTGTCATCACTGGCTCCGGGGGATAGATAGGTCTCTGAGCAGAAATGTGAATTCACAAGGCAGCATAAACCCGATTCTGACAGTGGAAAACCCAAAGCCTTACGTAGATTCCTTCCTGAGTTGTTATGTTCATATATACAAACCCAAAATTTAAGAATTAGAATTGAAATGTTTTCACTTGTGGTTTACACGGGTCAAAAACCTGCCAGTTCCTTGGTTATTGACAGTCGGTTTTAGCACTGCAGCCTTTAGAAAGGGTTTGCTATACTCAAATTACTGACACGCTACTTCTCTTGTTCACTTGAATTTAGAAATGAATCACTGTCACAGGGCCACAGAGGGCGGAAAGCAGCAGACAAGGGAGGTGGGAGTCCTGCCTGGGGCCCCTCTTCACAGAGGAGGGTTGACTTCAGGGAAGTGGAAGTAGTTGGGTGTCCTAGAACTGCAGGTAACTTTGGGTGCCTCAGAAATGTCCCCTCAGTAACTGTAAAGGCATTCCTTCACCTCTGAAGCGCCATTCTCAAGCATAACTTAGTCACTCAGAACCTAGCTGCAAAGCAAAATGTACAAGCTGCACAATATTGTGAAGACTGTTAATAACCTGAAGAAACGTGTTAGATGACCGTTAAAGATGCGTGGGAAACAGTTTGGGGTAATATCTTGAGAGCACCTCTTTAGCCTCGGTCAGATTTTTCTCTGAGAGTGCCACCTTGTGGAACATACTGGATATAGCAACAACCTCCGCCCCCCCCCCCCCCAACTTCTGCCCGGACAAAACCAAACCAATTCCCAATTACCTTCCATTCTCACCATTTTAATTTGGAATTACTGTAATAGTATTTTCTGTAGACTTTTGAGGAAAAACCTGAGGAGAATTTATTCTCAGGTGGCTATTTTCTTGGGCGCCAGAGAACCAGACCACAGAGGCACGGATATCCTAGCAGTCAGTTAGATTTAACTTGCTGAAAACCCTGGAAGAGACGTCCAAAAAAGGCAATTCGGTACTTCATTAGAAAAATTAAAAAAAACCAAACTGAGAAAAACAGTTAAAAATTGAACCTGGACAGTGGTGGCGCATGCCTTTAATCACAGCACTCGGGAGGCAGAGGCAGGCGGATCTCTGTGAGTTCAAGGCCAGCCTGGTCTACAGAGCAAGTTCCAGGATAGCTAGAGCTACACAAAGAAATCTTGTCTTGGGGGAAAAAAAAAAAGGATCTCTTTCAGAAGACAGTAGGGCAAAAGAATAGTTTTCACTTATTTCCTTAAAAAACAACAAAACTAAAAGCCAACGGAAATTAGATATGCTTGAGATGTGCAATCCTGGAGCCTGGAAGAGGCAGGAGGCTGCAGGCACCAGGCCAGCCTGGGAAGCTGGGAGGAGAGGAAGTGCTGTGTTTCTCGTGCATGTGCGGCCCCACTGTTACGAATCATTCCAGGAATCACACTTTGCATCAGGCTTTGGTAGCATAAGGCTCTTCCATTGTGGAGAATGAATGTATGAACACCTCCCTAACTATGGACTTAGACTTAAGGATGCACATGATGAAGGATTTTTGGATAAGGTTTATAGGTTGTCCGTTTTCAGCTGCCTAGGAGGTAAATGCCACTTAATTTTCATTTTTTATAGTGAATATTCTTAGGCATGTATGTATAGTGAGTATAGCTTCAGATGGCTGCTTTTTTCCTATGAAATGAAGAAAAATGATACCAGTGATTCTGTGTGTCTCCACAAAATTTGTGTTTTTTTTGACACACCAAGTCCACAAGTGCTGGATGACTTCAAAAATGTTTCCTGGAATACACTTAAAGGCAAAAGTGTATTATTCAAAAATGTATGTAAATCTGAAAATACCCTTTGAATACTGTTGTTTGTTCCCCATTACTTTGTCATCTTTAGGGGTTCTGAAATTACACAGCATCGTTATCTCATGTCGCGATGTAAAGCATGCATTCTCTCTCGTGCAGGCTATCAACAGGGGCTGACAGGGAGCAGGAACGGTGGCACGGGATTGAATGCTCTTCTTTCCTGAACCCAGCTGTGCGACAAAAATGTGCTTTCAGGAGATGTGAGTCACTAGGTGCTCCTAAAACACAGTCAGACCGGGGCAGTGGTGGTGCACGCCTTTCCTCCCAGCAATCGGGAGGCAGGGGCAGGCAGCTCGACTTGAGTTCGAGGCCAGTCTGATCTATAAAGTGAGTTCCAGGACAGCCGTGGCTACACAGAGAGACCCTGGTGTGTGTGCGCGCATGTGCGTGTGGTTCTCTCTAGAAAGTGTACATGATTTAACGCCCACAACGAGAATGGCTATAACTGACCTTAGTAGGCACAGCTTTTCAGAGAAGCAGCTACGGTTACTTAAAAAACAATTTCAGGACATAAAGTTCAAAATGTTTGCTCCTTTTGACTTTCTCAAATAAGCTGGCTAGCATCCTATTCCAGAGGCAACTGCACCCCTTTCTATTTAAGGCGAAGTGCTGTGTTATGCTAGCATTTTCATTTTTCATTAAAAATGATCACGTGGAGGTACAGGTTTTAAGTGGCGACTTCTGAGCTGTTTTAAGTCAATCACTTAAGGCTAAATTCAAATCTACTACTCAGTGAGTGGGTTCTGAGGGAAAATCGTGAGAAGCTGGGGGCAGAAATGGTCCCAAGCTAATGAAACAGTTCCTCTGCTGCTCAAGCGCCCGTCTTTCCAAGAGGGACAGCGTGGGAGGCTGCGGCCCACTGGGTGCTCACGGACTGTGCTGCTACATGGGGTGGGCGGCTGGGACTCCTCGCCACAAGACAGCGTGTGAGCTTATGGGGACTGCTTGGAAAACGCCCCTTTTGCTTCTGAAGAGGCTGACAGAACTCCCTGGGTCCCGCAATGCCACGGCCTCTGGAACCAAACCCCGAAGAGAGGCGATTGGGCATGTTCCTGCACTGTTCCTCCTGCAATGTCAAACTTGTTTCTCCTCACTGAGAGCTGTTTCAGCAGAAGGCTGGGGCAGTAGGGTCTTCTCAGGGACAAGGGTGCGTGACACCATCCGCCACAGAGGGGGAACCCTATTCACCCAGCCTTCACTCTACTTTATGTTCCCATGTGCTACTAAGGGCCAGGATGGCAAGGTTCCTTGTATGGAGACTGGGTTTCAGAAGTGTGAGCCTCAGGGAGACGTATATCCAGAGAACAGCTGTATGAACAAAGATCTGGGGCAGAGATGCGAAATCCAGAGAGGTGGGATGCCCCTTCTGCACCATCCTGGCACAATATGACAAGTTTCTAATATTAAAATGTTTGTGATTTAAAAATAGTTCTTAAAGCAGGGCAGTGGTGGTGCACGCCTTAGTCCCAGCACTCGTGAGACATAAGCAGGTGGATCTTTGTGAGTTCGAGGGCAGCCTGGTCCCCAGGACAGCTGGAGCTACACAGAGAAACCCTGTCTCAAAACCAAAAAACAAACGAACAAAAAATACCCCCCCAAAACAATGTCCCCCCAAACCCAGAATGAACAATCAAAACACCTACTAAGAAATAAGCCCAAAAAGGATGACAATAATGAAGCTGAACTCTATTCGTTAAAAATTCTGAAGAGTAGATAGATTCCAGTTTAAGACAGCTGTATTTTCCTTGAACAAAGCTAATGGGTGAGGGGTGAGGGGTGGGGGTGTGTCTTTTTTTCTTCCAAAAGCTCTCAAAATTATTTTCACTTTATCACATGGATACTAATCCAAAATGGAGTAGGCCATGGCAAATGAGTTTTATGTTCGATTTCTAGGCCCCAGCAAAAACCTGCCTTTTGAACCTGTTCAAAGGCAAGGCAGAACTCACTGTCCCAGTGAGACCTAGGACAGGCCTTGTCTGCTGCTCTGAGCCTAGCTCAAGCTTTGATACACTGATAACAGGCCCCAGTGCTGTAGTGATGAGGCACAGAACATGCTCCCAGCCTAGCTTTTTTTTTTTTTAAATCTTGCTTTTGAAAAAAAAAATTCTGTTTCTCAAGATACTGAATCAGAAGAATGTAATAAATGTACTAAAAAAAAAAAAAAAAGGAAAAAGAAAAAAAAAAAAAAGAATGACTCCCAACCCCCAACGCTCTCAGGAAGGGCATCTAATTATTCTCTATTCAAGATAATAACATGTATTATTCAGCTACAAAGAATTCAGTAAGGCTTCAGAATATATAAACACCATCTGAGACCTGTCCTACTGTGTGAAACATCAGCCATTCTTTCTACGCTGTTCCACGCTGAAACACGATCTAGTTTCTATACACGTGCACCTGAACCATGACTGACCACACAGCTACACCCCCCAAAGCTGCTGTCTGCGCCTTCTGATCACCAGTGCATGAAACTCGAGCACAAGGCGAAGGTGGCACGGAGTAGAAGGGACTGAGAGGGAATAGCAAGGCACAGCTGTGTCTGATGCCCAGGCCAGGCCGGCTCTGCAGACAACAGAGCTGAGCACAAGGCGCCAGAGAAGAGGACATCCTGCGGATGGAGGGAGAGAGAGATCACCTTAGAAAGTAAACAGCTACCTCTAAAACGGCGGAAAAGCCACCCTCCTCCCCTCAGTGGACTCTCTAGAAATGTAAAACACCCAGTGCCCACTGGCTGACAGCAACCTCTACACTGGTGACACACAGAACAGTACTCTACACTGCCCAAGTGACCTCATGACAGCAGGCGGGAAGACTACTCTAAGAAAAGGAGGAGGACCCTGTTCCGATTGCAGAACTGGAGCCGTAAGCCATAACCAAGGTCACTGGCAAAGCATCAGTGAGAGACAGTGAGCAGGCAGGCGTGGTGTGGGGGCAGCTGGGTAATCTGGCCTCGTTAGGCAACACATATCAGACGTGCTGGCACCAGAGAAGGTGGGCACTAGACACCTCAGGCAGACCATGGCAAGTGCACGGTGCAAGTGTGGGGTAGCAGGTGTGGAGAGCTAAAAGACAGTCCTGTCTCTAGTCAGAACCATCTCCAAATCAGAGAAGGAAGCAATCCCCTAACAAAGAACAAAATACCAAGAAACGCAAAGGAAATAACAACATTTCAAACCAGAAAATACAGGCCATCTCTATCTTTAAAATGTATTTGAGGTACACTCCCTAAACCTATTGCAAGTAATGAAATGCTTATAAGGCCTTTCCCAAAAGAAACAATTGAGTACTGTACTATATATATGACTTAGGACAAGTAAATCCAGCTTTCCAAAGAGCAAATAGAAGAATGCATGCTTAGAAAAAGTCTCTTAAAAGATACTAGGGTTTTTCCTCCCTTTTTCTCTCTCGTTTTTGTGGTGTCTAAAACTTTATCGTTTACTGCTAGCAAAAGCTTTTGGACAGAAAGGAAACGCTGAGGACGTAGGCTCACCTTTCTAACTGAGAGGACTACACTGCCGAGTCACCTTCATTGAACAGCCCTTGTTACTATCAGTCACTTTAGTCCTTAAAATTCTATTATTCTTGTTGTCTACAAAAAGTAACACTTGACGAGATCAGGGATCTCTCTCTCACACACACTCACAAGTACCAAAGCAGGCCCAGCAGCTGCCGAGAGATGACATCATAACTCAGCTGGGCCTGGATTACCCATCCCACACTGGCAGCATTCAAGGCTAGAAAATGAAACGGCAGCACAATTGGTCAGCAGCTTCTCTTCTTCTGGAAGTTTTCCAGGCTCTTGAAACAGACAGACAGACAAACAAGTGAACGAACATAAAGCTGCAATTACTCTTGCATTGATTTCTGAACAGTAAACTAGGTGGTGTCCTTGGTGGAGCAGAACCCATCCAGAAGCCGGCAGCTGGAAGGCCCAGAGCCAGCACTCTTGAACTGCTCCGCAAGGCTTGCTGAGGGCACTCGTCAGCTGCCAGCACGCTTCGATGACCAGCTCATGGCATCCCTGGGGAACCTCAGGCTGTGTTCAGCTCCGAGGTGCCCTGGGTGGATGACAGGTGGGTATGCAGGCTGTCCTTGTACCTCTCCAGGTCTTGGAAGTATGGGTGATTCAGGGCGCCATAGGCGGATATTCTTTTAGCTGGATTAAATGTCAAGCATTTCTGCAATAAAGAAAACATTTTATCAGAAACATATCCAGGTGAATAATGTGCTTGTACATTGGACCTCGGGGCAAGCCTTGGAAAAGGTGGCCTCTAAACCTCTAACTGTTCTGCTTTAGGGAGAAAGTCACCAGTATGAGAATGAACTAAGCACCCCAAACAATAAATACTGCTTCTGTTAAAAAAAAATTAATTTTATTGCCAAATAACTGACTTAAAAATCACCTTACAGAATCACACCTTTTTCAAGGGTTGGTAGGCTGGGAGGAACATCCTTACCGTCACTGAAGTTACCCTCGACCATGAACTGACCTAGACCTTCAGGGTAACACAGAGAAGAGCAGGTTTTGACCCACAGTCTGAATCAGGTAATAAGGGCTCTTCACTCGGGAGGCTAACAGCAGACTTCTAACTCACAGGGCTCTGACGACAAGGACAGTCCAGAAGGAAGGGCCTTCCGAGTTCCCAGGGGCAGCACAGTATACACAACATCAATAATTAGGAGTTTGAGCGTACAAAAGCACTTATTGTGTTTTTTAAAAAAGTCCCACATTTGAAGCATGTGTGCATTTGTGTCTGTGTGTGGGAATGTGCACATGGGTGCAGGTACCTGTGGAGGCCAAAAGAGAGCGATGCTGGAGTTGGGAGTTACAAGCTGCCATGGGTGCTGGGAACTGAACCTGAGTCCTCTGCAAAAGCTGTGTATATTCTTAAGAACCGAGACATCTCTCCAGCCCCAGAATCTGATTTTCAGTGGGATTTTTTTATATGTGCATGGCACACTAAATGCTTATTAAATACATCAATAACTAGAAGTACTGTTACTTGGTTCTTTTGGGGGAAAACATCTGCATAGATGTGAGTCTCAAGTCACTTCAAGTCTCACGGAACTTTAAACAAGTCAACATGTTTACTTGTCAAGAAGCCTGTGCCCAAGGAATCCAGAGTCTTCTAACGCTGCATCCAAATACTCATTCAAAACTTTGTGTTAAGAGTTGGAGGAGAGCCGGGCAGTGGTGGCGCACACCTTTAATCCCAGCACTCGGGAGGCAGAGGCAGGCGGATCTCCGTGAGTTCGAGGCCAGCCTGGTCTACCAAGTGAGTTCCAGGAAAGGCGCAAAGCTACACAGAGAAACCCTGTCTCGAAAAAACCAAAAAAAAAAAAAAAAAAAAAGAGTTGGAGGAGAAAAGACATTCCAGAACCAAAAGCCACCAGTTGGAAACAAAAATCCACAGGAGGACTACAGCCTCTCATACCGTGCGGTTGTGGCACACGATGCTATTTGTCTAAACAGGCACAGGCCAACCACATCCCGGAACTTACCAGAAGCAGGTCTTTGCCTACTTCATCAATATCTGTCACAAACTTCTCAATGGGCTGGGCAGATTTGGAATGAAAAGCCTGCCTGGGAAGGGCAACATCCCTGGGCCAGTCATCTTCTCCTGGGAGTCCAATCACACTACAGATGAACAGAAGTGAATGTGAACATTGGCAGTTAAGCGAAGGGCTTCCTCACCAAATCCTAGAGCAGGCAAACACCACAGGGCGTGGGGGGTCAGGAGCTCTGGGAGAACCTCACCTCATGGTGGAAAGGGTTCTCACTGAGCCGCCTGCCCTGTACAGGGCAGGCACATGGCACAATCTCAGGCACTGTGAAGCTCTCTGGCAGGAATAAGCAGCGTCCCTGGCAGCAGACACTAATGGGAGGTGTGTGGATGGGACCTGTGTAGCCAGGGGCCAGTCCTGGTGTAGTGACGAGGCAGGGCCTGCTATTCTGAAGACAGACACTTGGATATACAGGGTCCTCCTCTACGCCCGATGACGCTCTGCTCTGTGTTGATACAACAGCTTTGTGAAGACGGGCTTTCACAATGCCTGCCCAGCATGGCTTATTAACACGTTACTTTGGCCAAGTTTTTAAATTAAAGAGTAATTTTCTAAACAGTTATGTAAATTAGACTCAAAAATAAGGTTAAAAAGTATGTCGGTCCCATCTTATGCAAGCACTATTTAGTGGTATTCCGGAGTGAGAAAGAGTCAATTAAAGGGGTGTCATTTAGGTTTCCCCTGACAACCATTCCGGGATCAGAAATGTGGAGGGAACAGCAAGCCATAAAAAGAGCTTTGGGAATAGGCAGATGTGGCTTCAAATTCAGCACCTGCCCTTAACTGACAAGTGAGGACAAATTACAGGACAGCCATGAGCTCTGGGGTCTTTACGTATGTGACAGTGTAATTTATGGTTGTATGAGGGATGGTGGTAATTTACTGAAGCTGCATACTACAGTGCCTGGCACACAGTACGTGCAGCCGACATCCATTTGTTACTTATTATTGGTAGGCTGGTGGCTCCACATAATTTATACATACGCAGTATCATTTCTAGTTTATGTATAGGTTATACATAAATTTATTATTTGTAGTTTATGGTAAGTGTATTTGGACAGTACATAGACTCTGAGTTAACTCTGAACTGAAAAACAAAAACATGGTTTAGTAGACAGGGTATACAGTTGCAGATACTGATCCAAACTATTTGCATTAAGTCCTCTTCTGTACTTTCTGCAGCATAGGACCAGAAGGTGTGGCCATAGACATCTTTCAAGAAGACAGATGGTAAACGTCACAGGATCTACAGGACGTTGTCACTGTTCCCTTCCCACATCACAGACCTCCCTGGGAAGAGCAGATTCCCTGCCATCCATGCAGATGCCACCAGATATGGAGGCAAGACACTAACACTGTCCCCTACAGGCATTGGCAGAGAGCCACATAAAGGCAGACTCATGGACATACTGGGATCAATGAGCGAAATCATGACTTGTGCAGCATACAAGTGTGTTCAATAGCAAGGGTTATAATGTGAGTAACAAAAGGGTAAAAACATTGTTATAACTACAAAAGGAAACACAGGGATGTGTTTGAATAGAATGGGCTATGGCGGTGGAGGAAAAGAATACTTGTTACAGACAGTTTGAAACTTCTGTCCCTTTTATATCAAGACTTTTGTACATTATCATCAGCTACCTGGAAATGGATTATAACGATGCTTAGAATTTAAATTACTTTATTGGCACCATTTTTTGAAAAGGTAATATTTTACTGTGCAGTCCAGGCTGGCTTCAAACTCACAATCTTCCTGTCTTAAGCCTCCTGAGTATTATTAGCAGCTTTGAACATACCTGTAGATTTGAAATCTTATGAATACAGCAGTCAGAGCCAAACACTTTCAGAGAAACACTATGTCTATCTGTATAAGTAAACACACATTAACTACATATAGGCGTGGATATATATGCCTACATACATACATATGTAAAAATAAAACTTAAAGCCCACCCTACTGTATAAACCCGTGAGACACTTGGGTCAGGTGTATCACCTCAGTGACGAGAAGACAGATCGAGGGTGAGAATGCCTGCTGCAGTCACACACTCAGGTCTCCCTACTCCGTATCTCGTATTTTACTTCTATTTAATGATGCTACCGCTCTTAGAAAATGCTAATGTGTGGCCTCACACCATGTCTCACTTCTGAAGCACTCGACAGTCTCTGAAAACAGAATCTGTCTACAGCTTACCTTATTAAGAGTGTGAGAATACAGGACTTTCCTTAGGGGGAAAAGATCAACTTCCTGTCCAATCAAGACTGCCATGGCCCATAATGAGCATAATGAGATTGTGACAAGTTCATTAGAAAAGGCCTGCATCATATTTCACAGTTTGGACAGCTGAACAGAAGCTGTGATCGCTGACATTTACACTGGGAAGCCTGTCAGGGTGCAGACTCTATCAATGGCTGTGCTGGATGGGGCAGAGGTAATTCCTCGAGCAGTTTATCAGTGACACTAGGGTGCAGCATTGTCCCTTTTCTGTGGAGAGGACCATTCAGACCGATGAAGCCAAGCCAGGAACCAAGAAGTGTAATCTAAAGGCACAAAACATACAAGGCTTTGCGGCTGCTTTTCTGCTAGCCACGTGGGAGTGCCAGGCCTTGGCCAAAAGTCGAGGAGGCTTTCCCACGGGACAAGCCAAATGTCCCTTTTGGCCTACTGCACTGGCTCCGTGGTCGAAGAGTACATGCAGTGTTACAGGTCTGCAGACCACGCTGGGGGTGGCCAGGAATCCCAGGAGGAGTAGGCAAGGGACGGGGAGCAGGTGACGACCCCCAGGGCCCAGCAGGCAGATGCCACCAAGACAGCCTTTCCTTTCCATAAGGGAAAACTGGCATGCCTACTTTCCTGGGTCCCTCTCGAAGATCACATGCACACAGAACACACTGCACAATCCCAGGGAGAATACGAGTCCGGCAGTGAGCAACAGGAGCTTGTCATGCAAAGGCAGGGCAGCGAACAAAAGGACTTGGCAGAGCATGCGTCCATTTTACAGGATTGTCAGGAGATGCAGTGCTGGTGGGTGCTCAGGACCTGGGAAGTCCCCAGACAAGACCAGACCAGACCGGACCAGACCAAACCAAAACAACAATAACAAAGTAAACTACCTCGCAACACACAAATCAAAGCCAACAAATGTTCTTTCAGCTTCAAAGCATTGGGAACAGCTTCTAATTCACCAAAGAACCGAGTTATCAGCTTTGGGGTGAATTCCAGGTTTGAAGCAATCACGCTTAAACAGATAATTCTGTAGGGGCATTGTATTTTTTTTTGAGGGGGAGGGGGAGGAGGAAGTCTTATAGATTCAAAATTCCATGAAAGTCACTTGAGATTCCTAAAAATGTCACCAACCAATGATGATGGTGATTTTTAGCCAGGACCCCGAAGCTCTTTCCAACCTATCTAACTTGGGGTGGGGCTCGGCAAAAGTACATTTCCAAATAGGATGCCAGGCAGCACGCCTTGTGAGAAGAAAGGCCCCAGCTACATTCTAGCAACATGAAAGCATGCACCTCCTCACGTGCACAAACATGTAGGTACGAATGAAGTTTGCAAATCACCACAGAGCAATGGAACGAATGGCTGGAAGCAACGAGTGAGCTGGAGAACAGGCGGCACGGAGAAGCTCAAGTCAGTTCCATTCCTCGGGTGCACAAGTTAAAGAAAAAAGGGTGAAGGTAGCAATCCTGAGCTGGGCATAGTGCGGTAAACTCACCGGCCGTAGGGGGCTTCGTGTGACGACTTCTCACTCACACAGTTACTCGGCCACAGTCTAAGATGAGAACCTAGGTCTCTCGTTCCCTATTTTGGTGTTCTGAGAGAAAATGTGACAGAGGAGCATTTTTTGTCCTTGGCTTGGGAATGCAATGAAAAACCAACAAGAATGGTCAAGGACTCTCAATGAGAACAGGATGCCTCCCTGGACAGGCTGGGAATCCTAAGCCATCAAGGGTCCCGTCTCTTAGGGGAGGCAAATTGGATGTGACCACAAGCGGACAACACATCTGCACGATGGAGCTTGCGCTCAGAGCTCAGCCAAGCATGGAGAAGCAGCAACGACCGGCCCAGGAAGCACACAAGCTCACAGAGCAGAGCAGCGCGGCGGCTACGCGGATGACCAGCCCTGTGAGGGGCTCTCTCCTACCCTGTCCCCACTCACCACACCAACTAGTAAGACTGTCTGCAGCAGCAGCTTGAGGCAAGAGAGAGAAGAGAGAAAGAAGAACATCAGAGGAAAGTCACTGCAAACTCTTCATGTGACGGAAGACTGTAATTGTTACTTACTCCAAGATTTTTCCCAGCTGATCCACATCTGAACTTCCTCGAAAAAGAGGCCTAAAAGAGGAAAGACAGGTCTTAAAAGCAGGCATTTCCTGAGGTTACGTTCCAATCATTGTCATTATCACTGTCCAGCCGAAAGCCAAATTTTCTTCACCGGTGGGAGGAAGGATGACTGTCTCTCTCTGGTTAGGGGAGGCTTTCCATGCATTTCTCTTACGACAGACACCCTCCTGTTGGCTGTTGACTTTTATGACTATGCACCCGGTTTCATGCCATCCCAATAACGAAGTACCATGGTCTACAGGGCCAGGTCTTAAAGTCCAGTTTAACTTGCCATAGGGTGGAGCCCATCTTGGTCCCAGCCTCCCACTGAAGGTACATGGGAGTCCTGAGGCTGTCCTCAGAGTGCCTTTCACAACACGCCACTCGGGTACTTCTTTCTGGGCCTCTCTCCTGTCTGTCCTGGGTCCTGTAGTGCATCACTGCTGGGTCTCTTTTCTTAACTATGCCCCTGTCCTCTCTCTTAGTATTATAGTTGCTAACCATCACATGTTCAAAAAATCTTAGCTCTGGGCTTCAGCGGCAACTGTGCCCCCTTCTGAACTCAAAGCCTTCCTTATCTACAGCAACCATTTCACTGGCAATGAAATAAGCTCCCTTTGTGACATTCCTGGTGTTTTCCCAAGTAGACCAAATAGTCCTTTGAGGGTGGGGACGTCTCTAGGTTTCCCCATAAGTCTTGTCCTAATACTTTTCCTAACAGACACACGGCTACTAAACATTTGTTGTTGTTTACACCCGTAGTAACAAATAAATCTTTTTCAACTCCTTGCTCAGTGAATGGCATAAACAGCTATTTTTGTCTTTCCCTTTTAATTTTTTATTTTTGAGTCAGAGCCTTATTGCAAAGCCCACTCTTGCCTGGAGTTCATTATGTGGACTCAAGGTAGCCTCCAACTCACCACGCGGCTGCCTCAGCTTCTCTAGTGGCAGACCACCACTACTGGCCCCATTAATATCAATCGATTTCAAATATTTATAGGTTTTTGTCAAGAACTGCATTCCTTATTATACTAGATATCAAATGTGTGTGTGTGTGTGTGTGTGTGTGTGTGTGTGTGTGTTGCTGGCCACAAATCCGGAGCCAAACATGTAAAAATGAGCACTCCATTACAGAGGCAGCTGAATTCCCAGCCCTTAGACAAGTTTCAGAAATAGCGAAGCAGAAAGTGAAAAAGTGCCATAAAACTCAAAAAACAAAATCAAACAGACAACAACAACCCACAAAATTATGGATTCTTAGCAGCGATCTTTTGTAGCGTGTGAATGTTGTACCTCGAACATCTCCAAATGTTCCCCAAACGGGGTATTATTTAATTTTCACAAAAACTCCAGGAGCAATGAAGTATTACCATCACCATTGTAGACGAGGAGACAGGATCAACAAATGATACGTGACTTAACCAATACCTAAAGAATTGCAGACCTGAAGTTCAAACCAAGTCTGCTTTGCCCCAAAGCCTGCACTGCGCATCTCACGGTTATGTCGAAACACATTTGTTTTCATTACTAATGTTCTCTTAGCTCAGTTCTCTGCAGCTAAAGCTGCTGGGGAGAAGCAGTGGGGGACTCTGGGAAGGGGCACTTCAGAGTCCTGGTATTTGACAAGCCAGCTATTGAGAAGAAAGCACCTACGCAAAGGCCTAAGCCCGTCTCTTGCTCTGGGGTGCGTGTCTTAGGCTATTCGGGCAACTAGAACAGACTCATAAGCCAGAGAAGGGTCATAGGAAGAAGAAATGGACCCCTCTCAGTGAAGCCGATGGCAAGCAGGCGAGGGCCCACTTCCTGCTTTCTAAAATGGCATGGCTGCCTTCCTGCTCCCTCAAGACCCAATTGAAACAGGAGGTGTCGTAGAATATTATTTTAGAGTATGCTACTTTTGTTTAACTCTGAAGCTGTGTTACTGTGCCTGTGCAAAATACCTGAAGATCTAATAAAGAACTGAACGGCCCCTAGCAAGGCAGGAGGAAGGATAGGCAGGGCTGGCAGGCAGACTATATCGAAGGAGAAATCTGGGAGGAGAGAGAAGAGATGGAGGAGTGAAAAAAGAGGGAGCCAGAGAAGGAGGGGGACATCAGATGCCAGCCACCCAGCTACAGAGCAAGCCACAGAGTAAGAGTAAAGTTTACAGAGAATGGGAAAAGTCCAGTGACAAAAGGTAGATAATTTAAGAAAAGCTGGCTAGAAACTAAGCCAAGCTAAGGTCAGGCATTCATAAGTAATAATAAGCCTCCGTGAGTGACTTATTTGGGAGCCGGGTGGTGGGTCTACTAACATAGAACAAAAGAAGAAATAAAAAACAACATTTTGGCGTAGCAACTTAGGGCTTGAATATCCATCTAGAACCTGAGAAAGCTGAACCACAACACAAAAAGGGATGCAGCTCCTGCAAGAGTTTCTGCTAGGCAGTCTCTGCTGGTCCCTGAGCTCTTGAGCAGCCAGTACATTAAGTAGAAACAAAAAACCAAGTAAAAATGCCTGCCACCGTGCAAGCACTGGCATTCCAGAGCTCTAGGAAGGTTGATGCAGTTCCTGGTCAGAGCTTCATGCTTGGTTTTCAGGACCTGAGACGTGGGAGGAGCCAGCTGAGAGCCCCACCAGGAGAATAGGGGTGTAGGTTAGCAGTTGAAAGGATTGCTCCTATGGTCAAAAAAGGCTGAAGATACACAATAAGAGAGGTCCAGACAGATAAACCTCTAAACAGGTTACAGTGTGTTTAACAATGTGCATAGCTTAAGAAAAGGAAAAGGGTATAGGCACAGATTTATAAAATAAAGTCTTTAAAGAGAGAATAAAAGGAAAAAAGCCATGTAAGATGGGAAATACACAGGTAGTCTGGATCCTGTATGTTACTGTGTTGACTTTGAAGTTTTTGATGAAAAACAAAGGACAGCTGCAGAGAGACCTGGAATTGAAAGAGAGACTATTGAAATAAACCAGCCTATATACTTTAGGAATGCCTTAACTTTTAAAGTAAAAAACAAACAAAACAAAACATATCTGTCAAATGGAGATCAAGGGGCAGAGACTAAGTTTTTGGTTTAGTATCTTTTGTGGTGAGAAATGAGGTGAACGTGGCTGGATCTCTGTTATTGAGACAGAGCTGAGCTGGAAGGAAGAAAGAGGGCTGAAGGACAGAGAAGCAGAAGGACAGAGAAGTAGAGGTGGCCAGACAGAGACAAACCAGATGAGGCCCACATTACCTCAGACTCAATCTCAACCCACTGCCTGAAAACCACCGTCCGTCCCAGAATTCCTAAGATGCCTTAGAGAGGCCCTACATGAAGAATGAAGGTGGACAGAGATTTTCGATGGTACCCAGTGGGACAAATGCACACAAGAGAAAAAAATGACGTAATTCCTTCTTTTTTTAAAGGAGACTCAAAGCAAAGCCATTTTGTCTTTTTTTTTTTCTTCTGGGTCACACACGTGCTAATTCTTTTAAATGTATAATTTAAAAATAAAATCAACAGTAGAGATACTTTGTTGAAAGTAGCGAATCTGAAGGCTTTTTCTCCCCAAAGTTTCAAATATATTCCTTTTGTACACATTTTTTTTTTCTGGTTAAATAATGAAACATGAAGATAACTACTTTCTTAAATTTTGGTTGTGAGCCTAGCCTTTAACGGCTGAGCCATCTCTCCAGCCCGATAACTACTTTCTAAGACTAAGATGTAAGGAAAAATAATTTTTTATTACACAGGACATTTCCAAAGCTCGAGAGTTTTAGACATTTCCTTATGATTATCACAAACTACAATGACTTTAGATGACTTTCCAACAGGTTAAGCACACCCTTACATTACAGCACCACACCCTTCTGCTAAAGGTACTGGCTGGCTCTGCCTTTCACGGGGCCGTTTCTAATCTTATGCCTGCCTTTCCTATCACGCAGCTTGGGATACTTCTTTTGCTTTATAAGATTGTTTCTATACTCGCCTCTTTTCTTTCTTTCCTTTTTAAAAAAAAGTTTCGACACTATTTATCAGACATTCAATCTGCAAAGAAGAATTCTAAATTACTCTGCAAGTGAACACAGCATGAAGCTAAGCTCAGGTGCTTTGGAAGCATCCCCTTTAAGCGTCTTTAAGGTTTACGTGCATTTTCATACTGTAACCTGCATTCCATGATAAATCACTGAACATTTACACCGAATCAACCAGAGGAGCATCGAATGGGTCTTCTGATTAGTCACCTGACAGGTGCCCCTTCCTTGTTCGTCCCCGGGCTAGCTTGCCTCCACAGCCAAGAGGAAGCTTTTGTAGACTACCGTGAACTTGCACAGCTCGAAAGATCAATTCTGTCCTAGGACCCCCAGATGTTGCAGTGGATCTATTCTTTCAGCTTGTGACAACTCATGCCCCAGGGACAATGCAGCCCTCCAATCATGTCTCACCTGTACGCCAACGCCAAGCCACTAACACTGTTAATTTCACACGGATGTAACAGCTTCTCCCTGACCCCAGCGTGGCTTTTCCCCAGCTCATTCAGACCTGACTCTATCTGTATGAACTATTAATTCACTGCTCAAGCCATCACACAGAATGGGATCAAACGTCAATCAATGCCACACATAAACAAGCTGCTGAAAACACTCTTGCCAGCTCTCAGAGAAAGGAGCACAGCTGTTTCATGAATGATAGCATAACCAAAGCGAAAATAAAAAAGTAATCTGAAAAATCCCTTTTATGGTATACTCTCAAATAAAGATAAATGATAGTTTCTGCTAGCCCAAAATTGTGTTATTATTCATCAGCCCTGTGTACCCCTCATCTCTGTGCATATGTGGCTATAATCTACCTTATATATGTTTCTTGAGATGACTGCAAGTCATTTTTTTAGTTCTGAATATGTATTTACGTATATATGTCTGTTCATATATACACATATACATAATCTCTTCTTAATGAGGTACAGATGTGAAAACTGTTAGAGCAAGACTTGGTAATCAACAGGAGCTCAGCAAACACAGAAGGAAGGAATACCTATTTAAAACAATAAAGAGCATATACTGATAACGTGGAAAGTATCACTACAGAAAACACACCACAGTCGTTGTCTACGCTGTGAGAGGCTGAGGAGATGGCCTGGTGGGTAAAGGCTTGCTCTATAAGCATGAGGTCCTGAGTTCAGATTCCCGGAACCCACAGGAAGCCTGGTCCAGGGGTGTCAAACATAATCCCACTGGGTCCAGTGCTCCAGTGTTGAGATGGGCAGCAGAGAAGGAAACTCCCCTAAAATTTGTGGGCCAGCAAGCCTGTGTAGGCATCAGTGAACAACAGAGACCCCGTCTTACACATGGTGGGAAGGCAAGGACCAATACTCAAGTGACCCTCTGACCTCCACATGTTCTTACCCACCCTGCCACGATGAATTTTGTTTTTTTGCATGAATTCTTTCACTTGTACATAGGGATCATTTCCTATTTTGCACCCCCACCCCACCTTTTTGTTTTGTTTTTTGAGACAAGGTTTCTCTGTGTAACAGCCCTGGCTGTCCTGGAACTCACAGAGATCTGCTTGCCTCTGCCTCCCGAGTACTGGGATCAAAGGTGTGTGCCACCACTGCCCAGCTCTTTTCCTATTTTCAACTCCCACATGAACTAGGGCTTTGTCATGTCACACTTTGAAATTAACTTATTTGTCAATATTTGTGTATGTGTAGATAATGCCTGGAAATTGGATATTACTATAACATCTATTTTGGGGTGTAGGATCTCACAAATGCCAAGTATGTACTCTACCACCAAGGTACACTACATCATTTGTAATGATTTTTATGAATAATATTTTTAACTTACTTCCAAGTTTTTCTGTTAAGATATTCTTTCTACACTTCATAACAGTTAATATGAAAACTCCGGTTTTGAAACGACTTCCTCCCTCCCTCCCTCCCTCCCTCCTTTCTTTATTCATTAGGGTGTGCATACATTCGAGCCACAGTGCACGTGAGGAGGTCAGAGGACAGCTTTCAGGAGCTGGTTCTCTCCTTCCGGCACGCGGGTGCTGGAGACCAAATTAAGGTTATAGGTTGGGCAGCAAGCATCTTTACTCACTACGCATCTTGATAGCCCTGAAATCCTTTATGAAATAAACAAATTTTATTTATACAGCTGAGCATTTTTTTCCCTACTATGAGGAGAGTATTGCAAAATCCAACGGCAAAACTGCATTCCTTTCAAACTACAGGGAAGTCAATTCTGTGGCACCGCCACGTCAAAACAAACACTTCTTGGTGTTTAGTGGCAAGGGTTCTCCTCGAACCTCTCTTGAAATTTTCTCTTCGTATCTTCCCTTCTGTTAATAGACACATGTATCTCTTTGGTGGTGCTGGGAATTAAACTTAGGGACCTCACAAGTGCTAAGCAAGCAGTCTACCACTGTGCTGCCTTTCCAGCCCAGTGCTTAAAGGATGTTTGTGAACTGGAGAAAAGACGGGTACAGGCTGTACTGGAAACACCCAACCCAACCATTTCTCCCTAAATGACTTTAGGAAAGTCCCTTGGCCTGTTTTATTCTTAGTTGACTCATTTGTAAATGGAGATAGTAACTCCTACTTCATAGGATCCACTAAGTGATACTTTATCATATACTAGAATGCCCAGCTTCAAAACAGATCCAGAAGTGGTACACACACACACACACACACACACACTCACTCCTCTTGCTCCTGGTCAACATTACACTGGATGATAAAGGGCTTCCGAGGGTAGAGAAGCAGGGAAAGAGGCCGGGTGTGGTCCCACACATCTGCAATCCAAGCACTCAAGTCTGAGGCCAGCCTGGTCTAGAGTTCCAGGCCAGGCAAGCCTACATAAGTTAGACTTTGTTTCAAAAAATAAAAAACAACAAAGAAAGAAAAAAAGCAAAACAAACAACAAACAAACAAACAAAAAACAAACAAACAAAAAAAACCCACACCCCTCCCACGTTTCTACAGGGAGCTCTCTCATATTTAAGCCCAGTAGTCTTTTCTCTGGGTTACTATGTATTTATTAGCCACATTAAAGATCTTGTAACTAACCCAAGAAAGCATGCCACTTTTCCTAAAGAGAGCTCTTTAAGTCTGAACTGGCAAAACCACCCCCTCTTCTGTATACAGTTTTGCAAAAATTCTCAAGCACCACAGAGCAAGGCTGTTATCAGCGAGCTTTGCTGGGTCAAATGACAAAGGGACCAAGTTTCAGATTAGCGTCCTTTTAAACAAACAACTAAGAAGAACAAACAGATACCACTGGTAAGCTCAAAGAAACAACATTCAGAAGCGGGGTGTTCCCTAGTGCATGAGTGTACACGGACATGTCCGTTACAGAAAGGAAATGATTCATGCATAATGGAAGATGAAAGATTTAATTCATAAATTCTTCCACTGTACTGAACGGGCACGGAAGCCAGGGGTCACCCTATGGAACACCTCTGTAACCTGCATCTGAACTGTGGCCACGCTTCGGCGGCTGCCTTCCTTGATGGGTAGAGGAATTTTCCACGCCCATATAGAGTGACCTTTCTCAAAATATTACCTTCCTATTTTATACTTGCTCTATATTCCCTTCTTAGTTGTTATCTAAGAAAGTTAACTTCCCACTGTACAATCACCAGCTACTCAAATCAGCAGATTCAACAGAAAAAGCAATTCATAGATTTGCTTAATAAATACTAAACAATACAACAAATACTAAATAAATACTAATCCACTTAGCGCACAAGGCTCTAACTTGCAGGCAGAGACAAAAAACCCTTGCTATGAATACACTGTGGTATTTTAAATCCTGTAACATTATACGCTCTTTACATATCAAGCATTTAGAGGGACGAGAAGCGGCCCAGTGGTACGTGCTGCTCTTGGGCTTGGTTCCAGGTACCTGTTTGTTTTAGGTGGCTGACAACTGCCTGTCAACTCTAGTTCCAGGGGACCCGAGGCCCTCATCAGGCCTCTGTGGTGTCCTGCACAAACATGGTGCACATAGAGACACACACAGACACAGACAGACAGACAGACAGACACACACACAGTCACAAGTAAAAGTAAATTAAAAAATAGTGTTTAGGATCCACAGAATCGTTATTTGAACTACACAGTTAGTTTATACATACAACAAATTTATTAAAATGTAACCATATATTTATGAACATTCATATTTACCCTAAGAATCTTTGCTCCCCTAGGAAAAGATAAAGAAATGCATGGTTACACGGAGATGTCTATGTCACGTTGTCGACGAAGCCCCCACCCTCAGAGCGATTATTTAATACTTACTGTGATATGGAAGTGGCTGATTAGCCCTCTTCTATGGATGGAAATGAGCTAACCTGGGCAAACAGCTTAGGGAGAGGGTAGGGTGCTCACTGTGAGGTCAACGGACAGCAAAACAGAAGCAGAGGTTTAGAGAGATCAGCTTGGCCAGGGCTCACCGAGTTAGTCGTGGGGAGGAGACTACGCCAAGGTGGGGGAGACAGATGGTGCAGCGCTTAAGGTCACTGACTGATGTTCCAGAAGGCTAGGGTTCAGTTCCCAGGCAGTCTGGTGTCTGAGCGTGCCAGGATTAAAAAAAAAAAGGAAGACTACGCCAGGGCGGACAACTGGCTGGTCAGTGCAGAGAGAGACAAAAAGGGCCCAATTTGGCAGGATGAGGCAGTGTGGGGAGAAGGAGAGACACTTGATATAAGATGATCAGAAGAAATACTGAGCCTGACTTGGGAGAAGAAGCAGGGTTTTAAATTTGTAGTGTTCTTTACAGCTACGCAGAATGACACAGGAGTGTATGTGTATGTGTGCATGTGTTGGCGTGAGTGTGATGCCCATGAAGATCAGAAGCGGGCTTGGTATCCTTTGGAGCTGGAGTTACAGTTGGTTGTAGCCGACCCCCATGGTGTGGGTGCTGGGAAATGCACCCAGATCTTTGCCAGAGGAGGACATGGTCTTAAGTCCAGAACCATCTTTCTAGCAACTAACAAAATTAATTTTAGCTATATGTTTTATAATTAAAATGTACAAAAGTTTATTAAAAAATTGGAGAATGAGTACTGTGAAAACCAAGAAGTTAGGCATACTCAGGTATATACCCCATGGGACTGAAAACACATGTCTATACAAAGATTTGCGCATGAATGGCCAAAGCATAGCATTCCTAATAAGCAAAAGTAGCAACAACCTAAATGTCCATCATCTGATGAATATAAAAAGAATGAACAGCTATGTGATGGAATACCATTTAGCCATAAAGCAGGCAGGTGACCTTTGAAGCTATTATGTTGAATAAAAGCATCTAGACACAAAAGAACACATATAGTATGGGTCTGTTTATATCGATATATATGGATACAGACCTACAGAACCATAAGCTAGAGCTGTGGTTGTTGAGAACTGGGTTCATTGGGTAGTTGACTATATGACAGGTACAACATCTATGTCCCCGAACAGCTTAAATCCTACTCTCAAAGCGATGCCTAGGAACGAAGGTCTTTGGTGGTGAACTGGATCATGAGTGGGGCTAGCTGGTGCCCTTAGGGAAGTCCTTCAGGGACCCTCACCATGTTGCCCCATGAAGGAAGTGGCCCTCAGACACGGAGTCTTCTGGCTCTTTACCTTGGATATCCTAGACCCCCCAACTATGAGAAACAAATTTTGTTGTTTATAATCCATCAAACTGTGCATCTTGTTACAAGTGCTTTGGCTGCCTGACACACACGGACTGTGGATGGGCACTGAGTTTCCCTCCGGGTGATGACGATGTTCCGAAATGTGATGTGGTGATGGCGGACCATGGCAGCGAACCCACCAGACACAATCGGAATGTTACAGTTTATACGAGTGGATTGTTTAATATGTGGCATCAACCAATTAAAATAAATAGTTAAGAAATTATATTTCTAAGCAAATATTACAGATTCTGGGCAGAAAACTACTTCTGGCCTAAATACAAGACAAACTTAAGCACATAGTAGGGAAATAATAGTGACGAACACATCTTTTTACCACACAGTCAGAGCCTCCACGTGCTGACACAGTTCTGAATAACGTGAGAATGCAGTGAATCTCTACTATCTGAAGTACCATTCATTTAGGATTCAATAAAAAAATAAAATAATAAACTCCCACCTCAACAAAAGACACTGTTCTGATACCACTCCTTATTAAAATCTGCGCTGCCCACTCCTGTGCTTGCCCACTTTATTAATTTCTTGTTGACTGGTGTCTACACCATCGCAAGCTCTGCCTTAGGACTAGCTTTTACAAGCCTCTGCGTCTACAGCATCTACTACCCAGTTCCGTCTCCACAAAGGAGCTCGCCAAGCACATACAGAACGGCTGCTGCCCATCTCTTTACAAAGGTTTCCCCCCTTCTCCCTCAACTTAAGTTCCTTGTTTCAAAATCTGCTGCTATCTTGGTTTTTCAAGTTCACACGTTCAAGTGTGAACACGTGTATTTCCATAAGTATGTACATACGAGTGGAAATGCACAGAGAAACAAAACTGGATTTGACTTAATGTCAATGTATACTTTAGTCAGCCCGAACAAGGCACTAGATAATATCTGCCTGGAAATAATGAGTATTTAAAAACTGGGGCTCATTCACAATTATTATCCTAACTCAGAATTTTTGCCAAAACCATCAGAAGCAGCATGCAGGCATGCAGGATGGAGCTGGGCGTTGGTGCTGACCTCACACAGGCAGGCAGGCAGGCAGGCAGGGATGGGATGCTTGGAAGACCAAGGGAGAGAAACATGAAGAAAAAGTACAGCAAAGGCACAGTACGGATTAGAGAGGGGAGGAGGAGAAAGAGGCATGGGAAGGAAAACAGTCAGAAAGGAAGGAGCCCCGAATAAAAAGGAAGGACTGAAGCAGAGACAGGGAAATGTTCCATGAGGGAAGGGAGGTGCCACTCACGGGCAGGCGGGTGCTGGCATCTCAGTACTTAGGAGCATTGCAAGTTTGGTAACTGCCATAAAAATGCATCACTGAATGAAATTTTTTTTAAGATTTATTTATTTATTATGTATACAGAAGAGGGTGCCAGATCTCATTACAGATGTTTGTGAGCCACCATGTGGTTGCTGGGACTTGAACTCAGGACCTCTGGAGGAGCAGTCGGCGCTCTTAACCTCTGAGCCATCTCTCCAGCCCAAATTTTTTCTTGGTAGCAGATGTGAGTAATTTACTGTTCTGCAAAGGACTCACACTGACTGGAGTATGGGGAATGTGGTGGTGGTGGAGGCGGCCGAGAATGAGCAAGGGCAAGCACACAAGCTTAAGGAAGAGGGGTATCCCATTGCTTTGAATTCAAACTGGAGAATTAAAATTAAACCAGAGATCATTAAATCACTCCAGCAAAACCCCCAAATTAGTATATTTACTGAGTCAACTGTCCATATACCTGAATAGAAAGACCAAGGAATCATTAAGAGAAAGTCACTGGGAACGATTCTAACGTACTTTCTGTGTGTAGCAGCGGAGAACTGAGCTTAACTAGCGGTGTATACCACTGGTAGCAACTACACACACAAGGGATGTTTTCTCCCTCTGACTGGCTGACTGCAAAGCTATAAACAAGTATATCCACCTAATGATGACATTCCCATTACCAGAATGGAAATAAACAGCTGTTTGTTTTTGTTTTGTTTTGTTTTGTTTTTTGAGACAGGGTTTCTCTGTGTAGTTTTGGTGCCTCTCCTGGATCTCGCTTTGTAGACCAGGCTGGCCTCGAACCCACAGAGATCTGCCTGGCTCTGCCTACCAAATGCTGGGATTAAAGGCGTGCGCCACTACCACCCAGTGGAAATACGGCTTTTGGAACCACCTCTTGGTCTAGAGAGATGACTTAGTGGCTTGCTGCCAAGCCTGACAAACCAAGTTCGGTCCCTGGGTCCCACATGGTGGAAGGAGGGAGCTGATTCCCCAAAGCCGCCCTCTGACCTACATATGCATGCCAGAGTCTCTGAATGAATCCAGGGGCCTCCTTCTTTGACGTGTGTGTGTTTGTCTTTGCAACAGGGTGTCTTCGGAATTCTGCCGTGGGTGGGATCACTACTGTGCCCCCCCCCCCAGTCATACTTTTGCAAACTATAATCCAAACAGCAGCAGCTATCAGCAAATGTCATTTTCTACAGAGTGGAAGCCTTAAAACTTGAGAAAATAGTCACCAGAAATTTCTGAAATGAAAGAGTCTGTTAGCTGAAGTGGCTTATTATTGGTTTTAAAAACACTTTTCTGGGCGGTGGTGGCACACACCTTTAATCCCAGCACTAGGAAGGCAGAGAGAGGCAGGTGGTTTGCTATGTTCATGGCAGCCTGGTCTACAAAGTGAGTTCAGGACAGCCAGGGCTACAGAGAGAAAACCTGTCTCGAAAAAACAAACAAACAAACAAACAAACCACACACACACACACACACACACACACACACACACACACACACACACGCCCCTTCATGGGACAAGAGAGAAGGTTTCATGATAAAGGCACCTGTCACCAAGCCTGATGCCCTGAGTTTGAGCCCTGGGACCCCCACAGTGGAAGGAGAAACAGTCTTCTAATCTCCACAAGCACAGCTACAGACCTACACAAAATAAGCCTAATATATTTATTTTAAACAGCTTTGCTCAGAAAGGAATTATAAACATCAGCCAGCACCACAAATGGCCTAAAAGTTGCAAACGTTTCAAGCATTCCCTGTACATCTGCTAAACAATGTAAGACTGATTTTCTTCTTTTCCCTCTTAAACATACAATCTGCTGAGTATCAAACGCAAACTCTGGCCCTTTAGAGTCAGAAACATTGTCTATTTGTCTCTGAGAACTGCAAAATTAGTACCGTGTCCGACCAGCAAAACAGCATGGGTCCCATCAGATCACACTGTACTGAACCAAGAGCCAGCTTAAGCTTCCTTTTCATTCCTTTTTATTTTATTTCTTTCACATCCATTGGTGTTTTACCTATATGTATGTCTGTGTGAGCATGTTGGATTCCCTGGAACTGGAGTTACAGACAGCCGTGAGTGCCATGTGGGTGCTGGGTATTGAACCCAGGTCCTCTGGAAGAGTAGCCAGTGCTCTTCACTGTGGAGCCATCTCTCCAGTCCAGCTTAAGTTTTCAAAAGACTTGTTTACTAGATTTGTATTTTTAAAGATGGGTGGATACTTCGAAGGTCTTTCTCAAACAGCACTGTAGCCCAAGTGGAATCTCAACCCTGGAGATGTAGTACTTGGCTTGAAAACTAGAGACAAGAAATGGTTTACAGCCATAACAAAGCAGTGACTGCCCACCGCCACGGCCTCTGTGGAGACAGGAATCAAGGACACATTCTAAGACACTATCTGGGCGCACACTTTCGGCTACTCCTTTAGAGTTTGTATCGTATATGAGGAGCGTCTTTTCCTTCTCCTTCACCAGTGTGAAGACAGTTGGTACCCTGTGTGAACACAGTATTCACTCTATCTAGCTCAGGTTGGATCGGGGCCAATACTGTGTGATAACTCAACAGCTCGGTACAGGAAACAAGGCCCGCAGCATTCCTCAGAAATTTTACAGACTATCTAGATGGAGCAGGCCTATTTGAATTCTTTTTTCCCTTCAGTAATATCTGAAGAATGTAGTTTTTCATGGGTGGGCACACTGACAGATGCACATTCAGATATGAACAAAACACAACTCCATGATTCAGACTCTGGTGCTGAGCTTCCACATCTTACTTCAGCAGGGGACAGACAAAGGGACGCTGGTGTTTGACAACTGAGATGACTCATCAGAGGAAGTTCTCGGCATTGGATGTGTTTGCTGAACGAGGCTGGTGAACAAAGCCAGCCCCAGGCTCCCATCCCCCCATCCCTGCGGGCCAGTGAGGTTTTCATCTTAGGAAATGGAAGTGTCAATGTGGACAAACTGTCCCGAGGTATTTATAGCATAATGTGTAGTTTTCTTAAACTGCCTTTGAACGAAAGACTATGAATGGGGAAGGGATCTGAAATTCTTCCGCTCCTCTGTCATCAGAACGGAACTGTGTTAATAAACCCAGTTAGCCCTGGTAGAATTTTTAAATTTCTTTTTATTCTTTAAATTTACTTATTTATTTTACATCCTGACCAGCATCCCCTCCCTCTTCTCCTCCCAGCCCCTCCTCCTACCTCCCCTCTGTCCCCCCAATCCTCTCCCCTCCATTTCTGTTCTGGAAAGGGCAGACCTCCCATGAGTATCAACAAAACATGGCATATCAAGTTGCAGTAAGACTAAGCACCTCCCTTGTATTAAAGCTGGGCAAGGTGACCCAGTATGAGGAGTAGGGTCCCAAAAGCCAGCAAAGAAGTTCGAGACAAAACCTGCTCCCACTGTTAGGAGTCCTGCAAGAAGACCAAGCTACACAACTGTAGCATATGTGCAGAGGGCCTAGGTCAGCCCCATGCAGGCTCCCTGGTTCTCGGTTCAGTCTCTGTGAGCCCCTATGAGTCCAGACAAGTTGACTCTGAGGGTTTCCTTGTGGCGTCCTTGACCCCTCTGGTTCTTACAATCCTTTCTTCTTCTCTTCTGCAGGATTCCCTGAGCTCTGCCTAATGTCTGGCTGTGAAATCTCTGCATCGGTTTCCACCAGTTGCCTGGTGAAGTCTCTCTGGTGACAATTTTGCCCTGTTACACTTAATGGCTTCCTGCCTTGTTTTTTGAGACAGGGCCTCTCACTCATGGAGTCACCTAGAAAGCCCGGTTGACCCTCCTGTGTCCACCTTCCCAGCATGTGGACAGCTCATGCTGCTGTGTCCACTTTTTTTGTGTGGGTCCCGGGGATCCAAAATTGGTTCCTCAGGCTTGCATAGCAAGGACTTTACTGACTGAGCGAGCGTAAGTAAAACACAGTGCTACTCTGTGTGTGAGAGAGTTTATGTGCATGAGCCTCTTCCCACGAAGCCAGAGGAGGACACTGGATGCCTGACAGCCGCCATTACAGGTATCTGTAGGATGCCAGGTTTGTTCCTTGGTGCAGGGATCCGAACTCTGATCCTCATGGCTGCACGGCAATCACTCTTACCCACTGAGGCATCTCTCCAGCCCTTTCTGTGTAGTGAAATCCATCAACATTTTGGCTTTTGACTTTCTAATATTTTAAAGGCACATTTCCATCTTAGGCTCTGAAATATCTCCTAGGTTTCTTTATCCTCTCTTGGTCTCGTCTTCCACTGCGTCTGGAAGCCAGCTGGCATTTGTTTTGCAAGGATTAGTGAGAGTTGAATTCGTTGACTACTTTTCCTCTAACAAGCGGACTGGTTGCTTTGCCTCATTAGATGAACAAGCCACTTTACCCTGGAAGATGTGTGATCTATGATAAAGTACACCTTCTCTTAGGCTGAGATCTGCATTCTGGGCTTTCTAGTCTGTTCCATTATTGTCTGATTCCTCTTTGTTTGGAACCATATTGGTTTTATGGTCAAAACTGCATAATACATCATTCTGTGGTTGGTAGCAGAAATTTCCTTCTATACACCCCCCTCCCAACAAGACTTGGCTATTTTCACCAATTTAACTCTTCCAAATACCCAATACCCTGGAGCAACGGCTACTAGAATTGTGAATTAGATCTTAAAAAAAAAATCTATAAATGAATTTGCAAATACTTTATAACCTTGTAACATTCAATCTTATTTAGGAAAGTAGAATACATTTCTCATATTCAAATAATCTTTACATTTATGTGAATTTTTATGTAACTCAATAAAGTTTCACTGTGTTCTTGATGTAGTTCCATACACGCACTGACGCTTATCTCCCCTTTGTGTTTTTATGCTAGGACTGAAACAGCACAATTATCAACCCTCGAGGAACTTGACTGCTGTTCCCTCTGAGTCCACAACCCTGACCTCCTGAATCCTGGACTGTTTTAGGCTTGAGAAGCAGAAAGAAAGGAAAAAGGGCCCTTGAGGCAGAGTCTGTTTTCTATTCATTGTGAGGAGACTCTGAACCTCCCGGGAGGGTTCTAAAGGTTAAAAATCATGCACCCAAAAGCACCGAGGTAGTAAAACAGAACTAATGTTCGAATTAGTGCTCAGGGAGATGACTCACTGCATTGGCTTATCCTTGGGAAATCACCTACTAAGCAGAATTTAGCCGCTGAGGTGTTATTTCTGGTGCATGATTTATTGCTATCCACTCCAACCCCCGGGGATTGAGTCTAGCTTTTAAAAATACATGGAATTGGTAGTCTTGGGAGATCAGCTTTGCCAGGTAGACGTGCTGTCTCTGGAGTAGGACATGATTGTGTCCACTGCTGAGACTTCAGGATGAGACGGACGCAGAGTCAGATGTGATGGAAAGCAGTATACGCCACCAGACAGAAGCCCAATTCTGAACCTGGCTCTGTAACTGATTAACAAACCACGGAGGGCAAGCCAACACTTAACCTCTGCTCATCTCTAAAAGCCTGGTGTCTCAGCTTCTGGCCACGCTGTGGCCCAGAACAGAGCAATAGAAAATTAGCAAGCCACAGGAACAAAGCATCAGCTCTGCCAAGGGGCGGGAGGAACCTGACTGTTGAAAGCACCACTTCTGGGCAGGTAGCAAACACAATGAATTCTCACTCATTCCAAAGTTTCTCATCTTGGTTACCCCTATACCATCTTCTCCCTTCCCCCTATTTTCCTGGTTTCATTATGACGAATTTTGCAAGGAAGATTTAATCCTGTTGATTTGTTCCTTTCTCAGGACCAAATCTCTCCAGGTTTAATTTACCCACGGTGCCCTGCTGTGCTGCTTACAAAGAACATGAAAGACCTTTAAAGCTGCTACAGTCTGGAAAATGACACACACGGGAACAAGCACGCTTCCTCCTTCTGTGCCCAAAGCAGTGAAGCTTATCAGCTGCCAGGCCCCCCTGCCCCCAACTCTCCTTGAACGTGATCTTCTCCTTAGACTGATGGACATACTGAGGCCCTGAGAGATTACATGACTAATGGAAGGCCTGCCATTTCTCTCATCTCTTCAGAGAATATTTACTCAGTGTTTAATGCTGTTCTGAATGCTGGCAATATAGTTATAATAGGAATAGACTCATTTCTGAAGGTACTCATAGATTTTTGTTGGCAGATGTGAACATTTTTAATCATGTGTGTTTGTAGTGGTAGAATTTCTGTGAATTTCTTCCTCAATTCCCAGCACTGACACTGAGCCCAGATAATCTGGCTTAGAGAAACTGAGTGAAAACCATGACTTATACGTTATGGATTGGGGGAGACGGCTCAGTGGTTAGAGCGCTTGCTATATAAGCATGGGAATGGGTGTTCAGATCTTTAGAACCTACTTAAATGTAGGGTGGGTATGGCAGCCGGAGAGGGTGGAAACAGAGAAGTCACCTCCACTTTGTTAGACCAGCAGGATTCCTCAGTACATTCTACATCTTATCCTCATGAAAGAAGCCGTTCTTCACAGCAGATGGAGACCAGCACAGAAAACCACAACTGGACACAATGCAGAGATCAATGGAACCCAGCCCCAATGGTCACGGCCACAGATCCTGCATCTATGGCTCAGGGAACATGGAGGAAAAGGGATGGAAATATTTGTAAGAGCCAGAATACCAGGAAACCTGCATGGGAAGAGTCTTCCCTAGAAATGGATGCATAATAAACAAGACCAAGAACGATAGAAATATCAGCAGTCATATTAATATCAAATTTTCAGAGGATCCTATCCCCCAAGATAAAGAATAGCAGCTGACCGCTGTTGAAAAGAAGAGCATTAGCCTCTCTTAGGGAAGAACCCCATTACTGGTTGTTCAATGTAGAGAGGTCAGCATTGAAACCACATACACACAGACAACAAAAATGGATTCAGCAGGTTGTATTTATAATACACATGCATATACGCACAAACACATATGCATATATATGTGTATATACATACATACATACACACACAGTGTGTGACTATAACAGTCAAAGAGAAAGATTATCACCTGGAGTAGGGGGTGCATGGGAGGGGCTGGAAGGAAAAGAGGGGAGAAATGATATAATTCTATTTCGATTAAAAACATATTAAAGCTGAGCAGTGGTGGCACACATCTTTAAACCCAGCACTCAGGAGGCAGAGGCAGCCAGATCGCTATGAGATCAAGGCCAGCCTGGTCTCAGAGCTAGTTCCAGGAAAGCCAAGGTTAAACAGAGAAACCTTGCCTCAAAAGACCAAAAGCGTTGTAATCTAAAAAGATATAGAGAACATCACTACCACCAAGTGTCAGTTACTTGCAGGAAGGGGCTGGTTTACATCTATTATTTTAATTAATTCTCTAACATACCCTGCTGGGTAAATACAATTCCTAATTTAATGACAGAAACTAACACTTTAAGAGGTTAAAATAAAAAAAAAAAATCACGTATCAGACTATAAAATCTCAAGTAATAAATAGCCAAGAGTATTACCCAGGGGCAGTCATACAGGTTGACTATATATTTTGAGAAAGTACGTAAAAAGTAAGACTCCAGACACATTCCCTTTTTTGAAACAGGGTTCAGGTATCCCAGGTTGGCCTTAAACTTTCTAGGTAGCTGAGGATGACCCTGCACTGACCCTCCTGCTCCTACCTCCTAAGTGCTGGGAGTATAGGCGTGTGCCATGATGTCCACCTTGCCTGAAGAGAAATTTCAAGATTTAGAAGCTTGTATTGTGCCCCCTCTTCTCAGCTAATTAATTAGAACCCTCTAAATAGGTGTTTAGTAGGTTATAAATAATGTTGTCATATGACAACAAACATTGTATACATGTTAGCTAATATGCACTTAGATCACATGGCTTTTATGTGTTTAAAGTTTCAAAAGATACTGTAATTTTCTGCATGTGTGGATTGCTATTGGATGCTGTTCTTTATTAATTTACCAAAATGCAGCAGGACAAACTTCAAGGTATCTCTGGTCACAGAACATCAATACTATTTTTTACATGAATGATTTATTGTGAAAGGCCAACCTGGCACCTGAAAGTGGCCAAGATGTCCCTCAGGAAGGTGGCGGTGGCAGTGGCGGTGGCAGGCCGACACCGAGCTCTGCTGGTGAGTGACAGCACCACACTGATGGCCAGGTCCCATAACTGAACAAGGTCTCCCTGTCTCCCGTTTTACTGACCCCCTTATTTGAGGTGAAGCTCCCAGTACCTTGCTTACTAACTTGGGAGTTCTGCCAATGTCCAGAGAGAAGGATGCTTCAGAGCAGATGTGTGTCAGCCTCCCTGAGCCCGCTCTAACCAGCAGCAGGACACCACTCAGGCTGCTTGCTCTGCTCACAGCTGGCTGTGATGTGCAAGCACCATGAACTTTCAACTTCAAGTTTCTTTAATCGATTCAAGGGATCTGTGACTGCTTCAAAGTAACCTTACCTACACAGTAAATAACAGTAAGATTGTCTGCAAATTACCTATGTCTTCCTTGCTAGTACTTGAAATGTGTTTTGATTTTGAGTTAACCAGCCATTGGTGCCAATGGTACACATGACATGATGCACTTTGGTTTCCAAGCAGATCCACTGTATTCCACTGAAGGCAAGATGACACTGACTGATCGCAATCCAAGCCCTGATTGTAGAATGATGAAACGTGGAAACAGTGAGCATCTTACACACACTGAAATGCAGTACAAGTGCTGGTGAAAACCCTCCTTTCCTGTTGGGAGTGGGTGGAACGCTTCCGGAGTACTGTTCTAACTGTCCTCGGGGTTACCTTGGGGTTAGCTCTCCTGCTCCTGAACAGACCAGCCAGCCTTCTGGTACTCTGGATACACCTCACTGGCAGGGCTATCCCTTCCGTTCCTGAAACTTCATACTTTTGGTACACGCTCATGGAGTGATGCCAGTCTCAAATGAAAACATCACTCTTACAACATTCGTTTCCTCATAACTGCTCAAAGGCAGCCATACTATTGACTACTTTTTCTAGAAGATTCTGCATGGATGATGGGGTCATCTCTGTTTCCAGGTAACTTGTTGACTGGACCCCCGATACTTCTGTGATTTAGTGGTCTGAAGGGCGATGTTAGGAAGCTGACAATGGTTCCAAAGGCCAGTCATTTGCTTCCCCCCAGAGCAGCTTTCTTGCTCAGAGTATAGTGGATAGCATGATTTGGTGCTTCAAGGCTTCCTGTTCTCCCTGGAAACTGGAGTCACCGCCCCAGGCACTGCCACCATGCTAGCCTCATGCCTTGTGACCTCATCAAACTGTCTAGACTCTGCTGTTCAGTGTCCTTTGTCCTCCACTTTGCTGTGAATTTTTTTCTTTTTCTTTTTTTTTTTTTTTTTTTTGCTGTTGTCTTGCTCTTATGGGTAGTGACAGTTACTGGTTTCTCTCTTTTATCAACGGTTTCCTTTACCACAGACTCTATTCCTCCCGCTGGAAGCCTGGCATGATTGGAAAGCTGGAAAAACCACAACTGAACAGCCTGGCACTTGCTTTAACAGTCGTTCCAACCACAGATTAATACTGTTACTGGATTTGACTAACGGCTCTCAGTCAGCCCAACTGTCAGCACTTGAGAACATTCAAGCCAGCTCAAGACCAAGAGGAAACGTGAGCAAGTCCAAAGCATGGTGCAGCTTTACCAACTGCCCCTCTCCTCTCATGAAGGCACCTCTCCAAATAGCCGCCGCCTCCCCCTCCCCCTCCCCCTCCCCCTCCCCCTCCCCCTCTTCTCCTCCTCCTCCTCAGTAATTGGTAAAATGAATGGATCAGGAAATTCTGTACCCCCTGCTACAACCGCCTGGAGGCTTAACTCAGCTGGTCAGGGTTGCCAAGGGCACCAGCTGGCATTAAAAGGGCACACAGCTCCACTGTCCAAGAAACGTGTGTGTCCCCTGTCCTGCCTACCTAGTCAGTGCCACCACAGGGCTACGAGTTAAGGGGCTGGCGTTGCAGTCCACAGGGAAGGAGGTTCTCTCCGAAGCTTGGGTTTGCCTACAGCAAACAGACCATGTTCTCCATTCCACCATCTACTCTCATTGTGGACCGAAGGCTAGGGCATCACACAGGACTTTTTAATAGACGCAGAGACGACACAGAATGCCTCAACCAAATTCGGGTTCTATTGCAGGAATGTAATCCAACTCCCTGCTCCACCCAGATTAGGAGTGGAGGCTTTGGGAAACTGAGTCCTGCCACAGTCTAACCATCATACATAGGAACTGAGTGTCCCCCTTAGCTCCACACCTCCCTCGCTTCTCCTCTCCCTCCTTTCCCTTTCCTTCCCTTCCTCTGCCTGCGAGGGGGGCTTGCCAGATTTCCCAGGCTGGTCTGGACCCAAGCACCTCCCTCACCTTAGCCTCCCGACTGCTGCAGACAACACAGGAACTCATTACTGGGGCCCCTGCTATTATTTTCCCGATTGATGACTACTAGGCTAACGTGTGTGAAACACAAGTTAAGCACATATCTTGAAAATGTGATGGCACACATCCACTATGTCCTTGGAGGGAGCAGAAAGGGGAAAAGTTTCTAGAGGGCAGTAGGTTTCAGGTATGGCAAGTCTTAGGCTTCAGAAGCCGGGGAGGAGGCTTAGTTGGTTAAGTGCATGCTGCACAAGTCAAGAGTGCCGAGTTCAGATTCCCAGCGCCACTGTAAAAAGCAGAGCGCGGTGTTGAGCACCTCAAGTTTTAGCACTGGGAAGGTGTGGGCAGGAAGCTCCCTGGAGCTCACTGACCAGCACGTCTTCTGAAATCAGTGACCTACAGGTTCACTGACAGTCCTTACCTTGGGCCTCCAGGGGGTACAACGTGTGAAAACACACACTCACACAAAGTCACAAAGCTGAAGATTTCACATCTTCTTTCCTCACTAACTAATCCTGAGGGAAGTGTTGAGAAGGCAGCAAACCCTGGTTCTTTTCATTGACTAGTTTTAGTATCCACTTACAATCATAATCAAATGTCCAATTCCATCATTTCTTCTCTGCTGTTCGCTCTTCTACACTAATAAAGAGCCTCTCTACCTTCCACTTCTTTATTTCAGTAGGAACTTGACCTTATTTGGTGGGTTATAATCTTTTAATATAATTACATACTTTGATATTCAAAATACCTCAGATTAGTCTAGTTACTCCTTCAAGCTAAATCCTGTGACGTTTTCAAAGTGATGTCTTTATTTTCTGTTACAAATAAGACACTCTAGGCTTATATTGTCCTCTTTGCCCATACTTTAGAAATGTTCTATAGTAACCATATCATCATTGTCAAATGAGAATATACAATGCATACAATTAAAAGTCAATCTTTCATGTTGGAGAGATGGCTCAGTCCTTAAGAGCACATACTGCTATTACAAAGGAAGTAGGTCATAAAAGCCTGCATGTACTTCAGCTCCAAGGGGACCTGATGCCTCTGGCCTCTGAAGGCATCAGCGTTCAGTGCACACACCTTTACACACATAATTAAAGATAAAACTTACATAAAAGTAACAATGTAGCCGGGTAGTGGTGGTGCACACCTTTAATCCCAGCGCTTGGGAGGCAGAGGCATGTGGATCTCTGTGAGTTCGAGGGCAGCCTGGTTTACAGAATGAGTTCCAGGACAGCCTGGGCTGTTACACAGAGAAACAAAACAAAACAAAACAAAAAACAAAAAAACAAAAAAGTAACAATATATATAATATATGTACTTTATAAGGCTATTTTTAAAAGCTGTTATTGAGGCTAGGTGCCATGTAGCCCAGGCTAACCTCACACTTGCCATCTAGCAGAGTATGACATTGCGTTTCTGATTCTTCTGCTTCTGCCCTCTGAATGCTAATGTCACAGGCATGTGTCACCACACCCAATTTATAAGGTTATTATTTTGAAATCCAGCTTTCTGGTTCAATATGCTTTAGAAACATTAGCATAAAAGGGGTCTCTGCATGGAGTTCCATTCAAGATGGGAAGGGGCACAAGCGTCTTATCAGCCAGTCTGAAAGGCAGAGTGTCTCATGATGATACACACACACCAACACTGCCCCCTTTTCTTGACTGAAACCAGTCAGCCAGTCATACAGATCTAGACATAGAAAATGAAGCAGTTCTAGCACATATTTTGTGCTCTTTGGTCTCACAGCCAAATGCCTGCTTGCTCTCCTCTCAGAAGGCAGAGAGGACAATGGTGAGACAGTCATTTTGTCATTTTCTGAGTTTCTTCCTGGTGACTGTTCGGAGTTTCCCCAGGAGCTGATGTGAGGCATTTCTTCCTGTGGCTCAGAATGAGAATCTACAGGGACCTTGGGGATTACACTCTAGATTCTGTGAAGCACCAAGAGAGCAATAGGGCTGTGAAGACAGAAGTCCCCAACACGTCACCCAGCAGCCAGTGGGCCTCTGCCCCCGAAGGTCCTGCCTGGCTTCTAAGTCCTACTAGGTGGGTTCTCTGAAGTGAGTGTCTTGCCAGATTCTAGGCTCAGCTCTGACCTTTGCAGAGACTATGGTGGGGATGGGGGGGGGGCGGGCGAAAGAGCCCCAGCATGACTAGGCATGACTTCATTACTGAGTCATCTGGCCATGCTGTTTGGTGTGCCATGCCCACATTGAAGTCTCATTCCTAAGATTGGGGTGGCGTCTAGAATCTCAGAACTCTGGGACCCAAGACTTTTTGACTCTGAATTCTTCTCATGTCTGATGGTAACAATGCTAAGGCTATCCTGTTGTAGATGTGTGCTTTATCAACATGGACAAGAGCAATCATCACTACTGAGAACATACAATGCAGAAGAGAAAGCCAAGTGGATGAGTACTGTTTTATTTAGCCCAAGCGCCACTGTATGGGAGCTGTGCTTAAATATCCAACTTGAATACTTGAAACTGAGGTTGAAGGGTAGTTAATAATGAGTCATCACCTAGCTAAGAAGGGATGAGGCACTGCACTGGAGGCCGCAAAGCTGGCTCACACCATGTTTCACTGTACTGTACCCTCCAGATAATACTGTGTTAGTCGACGTGAGACTGTATCAGTTACTTTTCTCATCACAAAACCAGGGGTGGAGAGGTAACATGGACAGAGGTCTATCTTGGCTCATGGTTTCAGGGAACGTGGTTCTCCATGCTGAAGAAGGCAGATGGGAACAGCTGCGTCTGGGGCAGTGGAACCTGCATACGTTACTCCTCACACCTTAGTGGATCAGCAGAGTCCTTGGCAGTAACCTGAGGTGGCTGCTACCTGCAAGGTCTACTGTCAGTGAGTCACTTCTGCTAGCCAGGCCATAGTCCCACAACCTCTCAAAACAGAACTACCGGGTGGGAAGCAAACGTTTAAACACACGGGCCTGCAGGGGACAATTCACATTCAAACCATAAGAGAGTTCACAAAACATAAAAGTTCATGTTTTCCCAAACAGAAATTGATGAATCAAATACCACTAATAAGCACGGTATTAAGACTAGCTGGTTGTCATTGTAGTTGGTTATAGGAAATGAAGAAAGTGATGATGAGGCACCAGTATCTTCAAGTCCACAAAGCACTGGAGCAAGTTGGCCACACCAGTACTTAGTAGTTTATTCATTTGCTCATTTAGTACACTGGAGACTAGGATGTGCTCTTCATGGTGTTGAGTTTAGGGAACCCAGAACGGGAAGACTAACACAGTATTTGCCCTGCTGGGCTTACAGTGTAGGATTACAGAAAGTCAATTATCAAGGAAGTGATGAATGTCAAGAAGGAAATTCGGCTGAGGAATAAAAGGGTATCCATAGGGCATCTCTGAGAGATGACATTTAACCCAGAAGGTCAAAGACAGGCAGCATGCAGATGAGGTATCCTTCCGTTTATTCTAAACATACAACTTGGTTTCCACATGTTTGATAACAAATGCTTTATGTTGTATAAATATCACAAATATAAGCGAGGTTTTTACTCTTAAGTCTATGCCTTTCTCATTCTTTGCTTTTTTGCTTTTGTTTTTTGTTTTGTTTTTTTTTTTGAGACAGGTTTTCTCTGTGTAGTTTTGGTGCCTGTCCTGGATCTCACTCTGTAGACCAGGCTGGTCTTGAACTCACAGAGATCTGCTTGGCTCTGCCTCCTGAGTGCTGGGATTAAGGAGTGCACCATCACTGCCCGGCTCATTCTTTGCCCTTAAGTATAGAAAACAAACAAACAAAAAAACCAAACCAAACCAAAAAACCACTTCAGAATTAGGGATAAAGAGGAAGGCATTGTGTTTGTTGCAGAGTTCATCCAAGTGGGATACTGGCTGCTTCCCTGTGGGACTGTCATATCAGCTTTAGGAAAGATGATGAAAAGTAACAGAGGGTCCCAGAGAAACAAGGCCAGACTCGCACAAGCCGCTGAGTGGAACAAAGGCAGACACAAGGCCAAACAAACAGGGAAGTGGGTCCGATTTTTCCTCTCCGTGACGTCAGAGTAAGGCTTGGCTGTGGCACCCAATCTAAAATCAAAGGAGTTTTCATTCAGCACTGGTCAGTCTTGATCTCACTTCCTCAGACTTCCCTCAAATGGCAGATTTGCAAGCTCACAAACAGAAGAGAGGCACCAATGGAGGACGGGTGACCTTTGTTGCTATAATAGGCTTGCATTTTCTCTTTGAGAATAGAAGCTCTCCAGAGCATGTGAGATTGGAACCAGAGGCCATTTACATCTAAGAAGGGAATATCGTTAGTACACAGAAGAGTTAAAGTATGATTCTCTAGCCATGTAAAAAGAATATAATAGAACAGCTGTGAATTCTCTTCATGGGCAAGAATTGATACTGAGACCTCTACTCCTAGGCTTCCAGACATTGACATTTTTTTCCATCATAATATTTCCTCTAACTAATGAATAGTTAACCTTAATGACTAACCTCATCTCACAGGAATGGGCCTTGTGAAATCTGCTCCTGATTCATGTAATAAATGCAGGACACGTTAAGTAATGTGTAGAACCTGGAAGGGCCAGAATTCCTTCTGAATGGCCTGGGCCACCCTGGAAAGAGCCGAGAACTTGGACTCATTGCTGGAGCAGCCATCTTATTGTTTTCCAGGTTCCAGCCTTAGAAGTATCCCCTAGCACACCCCACCCTAGGCTGTCAGTGTGGGCCTCTGGGTTGTAAGGCCACAGGGTCATGGCGGGTGGTGCCCGGGGCTGCGCTGGCATGCTGCTGTGCCCAGAGGCCAGCAGCCAGCCTCATCTCTGTGTGTAACAGCCTGACCACCTGTCTGTAAGGGATGACAAATTTCATTTCATGAGCCCTGGCATGGAAACTAGGAGTCCACTCCCAACACCCAAGCACTCGAATAGCAAAAGGCAAAGCGTCAAGCTCAACTGTGACTCTAAAATGGGTCTCCCGGGGAAGGAACCTTCTGGTTTCCTTGGCTTCGACTCTGCAGTGTTTCACCCCCTCATCCATTTCTAGGCTGAACTGACTGTTCCCAGGCTCTTAAGATAAGCAATGCAACGCCAGAGAAACAACTTCACGGGTTTGCCCTTTCTGCTTCTTAAAGGCAGTCAAAACCAGCATACACACACAGGAAAAATGACGAGCCTTATCTTCTCTTTAAGCTATTAAGTTACCAGCATTTTATCGGCAAAAGGTAGATAAGTAAATGCTCGCAAAATGAAGTCTGACCCGAGCTTCACCCACTATGTAGTTTCTATCTTGCTAAGTGCACACGGCAGTAAGATTTCAAACTCGGCACTAGAAACCAGAGTCGTGTCCAGAAGTGTGCTTCTGCGGTGCTGGGAGGGATCCCCACAGCCTCATGGTGAAGCCACCGTCACAAACAGGATTTCCTAAAGAGGTCTTAGGGCAAGGAAGCTCCTCTGGGTGCTGGCTCTGCCATCTGGGCAGCCTCGCTGCTCCTCCCCCAAAGTCAAGAGGCCGACGGCGGCGGGGGTGTTGCCGGGGAACACTCTTTCCTACCGCTCCTCATGCCTCTCACTTCCCTTTCATCTTTGGTAATAGCTAGAATTTATGAGTACACTGGATGACCTCCCAAGGCTTTTCTTCGGCTTATTTACTTCATGGAGACTCCTTACTAGGCCTCCAGCGCCTCTCACTCCAGCTGTACGTGCCTGAAGCATGGCTTCCCTTCTGCATGCTGTTTTGCTGAATGCAAAGCCCTCTTGAGGGGCTGCAACCATTACAGTCCTACAGTGAATGTGCAGAGGCGCCGTTTCCCAAATTACCCTGCAGCAGGCCTTCCTTCTTAAGAATACACGATTTCTGTGGCATGCCTCACGAGTCCTTGCTCATTAGTCAATTAAACATCTCCAACGTCTACCTAAGGACCGACTTCATGAAGTCTCTATTATTCCAGTGTAGTTCCGGGAATACTCATTTTTCCTATGCTCCTCATTTGAAGGTCTCCATCATGTAGCACGGCGCTCATACCCCCATGGTCCAAGCTGCTCACTTTGCTGTTCTTGCTCGTGTACTCTAACTCCTGAGCATTTCACGTCCTGACTAACTTCCTCAGTGCTCAGCATGAGCATCTGGTCAGTTTTTCAAGGAATTGAAAACCATACTCATTGAGGAGCTCCCAGTAGCCTTTACTTTCATTTCCTTATGTAAGTGTGAACAATGCTGAGGCCACTATTGAATTAAGGCTTACATTCATGTTAATTTTTAAAATTTTTACATCACTTACTAAGCGCTTTCTGGGAATGCAAAATTAAAAACCGATCAAACTGTTTTCGATGTGTTCCTGAATTTGGTTTACAAGTATTTTATTGAAAATTTTAGTCTCTGTTAATTGGAAATATTGGCCTACAGATTTTTTTCTTGTTTTTGGTCTGGTTTTGGGGTTAGGGTAATACTGGTTTTGTAAAAAGAATTTGGAAATGTTCCTTCTTTTCTATTTTGTGAAATAATTTGATGAAGAATCGTGTTGGTTCTCTGAAGATCTGGAAGAATTCTGTACTGAATCTATCTGGCTCTCTGGGCATTGTTTTAGTTAAGAATTTTAATTATTGCTTCTATCTTGTTGAATGTAATTAGTCTAAATTATTATCTATTTCACCTTGATTTAATTTCAGAATGTATCAATATGTATCTAGAAATGATCCATTTCTTTTAGATTTTCCAGTTTGGTGGAATACAGCTTTTTTTTTGGTTGTTGGAGACAGGGACTTTCTGTGAATCCCTGGCTATGCTGGATCTCGCTCTGTAGACTAGGCTGCCCTCGAACTCAGAGCACTGCCTTCTTCTGCCTCCAGAGTGCTGGGATTAAAGACGTGTATCACCACTGCCTGGGTAAAACTGCCTGGCTAGAATATAGGTTTGTAGAGTACTGTGTTCTCATGAGTCTCTGAGTTTGCTAAGTGTCTATTATTACCACAATGCTAATATTACATATAGTCTCACTAATTTGAAGTGGAAAGTAAGAGTGGGGGACAGTTGAGGGGCAGGGGGGTTGACTGATGAGTGATGCCTTGATTTGGCGCTTTCATATAGAATGTTTACACCATGTCT
The DNA here is from genome assembly GCF_049852395.1 of Peromyscus maniculatus bairdii. Lineage (NCBI taxonomy): Eukaryota > Metazoa > Chordata > Mammalia > Rodentia > Cricetidae > Peromyscus > Peromyscus maniculatus. The sequence continues at coordinate 23,485,631 of NC_134854.1, read as the reverse complement.
GATTTGGGGGACTTCTTGAGTCTAAGGAGCCAGAGAGCCCCAGTTTCTGGAATATTTGCATGTTTCAGGAAAGAACAGCAATTATAATTATTTCAAAGCTATCTAGAGTATTTTTATAATGAATCTGCATAATAAGCAAGGGAATAATAATCATCAGTTGTCACTAAAAGGGGAAGTGGGCACAGGGAAGTTAAGAAGCTGGTCTGCGTCTACAAGGCGAGGAAACAAAGGGCTGAGATTGAAACCCAAGTGGCCTGGTATCACAGTGTCAAACTGTGTGTTCAGCTACCTTTGGAATTAGAGTGTGCATTAGCACGCTTTTGTGTTGCTGAAGTAATTCACACTGCAGATGGGTTCACTGTACCTACATGTTGGGGTGAAGCCTTGTGTAAGCAAGTAGCCTTTAGAGCTCAACAAACATGAAACTACACATCCTAAAAAATCTAAGTTTTACACTTGTACCCAGAGAGATAAAACACCAATGGAATAGCATGTGTCCACTGACAAAACAATCTCCCTTTCGCATCATCGTTTCTTCCTCTCACCAATTCGTTACCATACACAATACCAACTTTAAGTAAACAAACGAGTAGCAGCAAACACTACACCCACACTCTTCATTACAGCACTCTGCAAGGCTCCTTCGTCAATATGGCTCATCTCTAAAGTATCCCTTACAAAATGATACACACATGCATATATGTTCCTGCCTCCCCCAAACACCCCATCTCCTCATCAACACTTTCAGCTGGGTGCAGAGCACAGGCTCCCTTTGAGTTTTCCTGGCCTCAGATCTGGGGTTTCTTACTATGTAAACAATTCTCAGCCAGACATCAACGACAACCATTCTGTGTTGCATGTTCTCAAATGTTTACTGTTTATTCCATCGTGTCCTGATGGATTTCTGTTGCTGCCATTACTTCCCATGTTGGCTTATTGTCTTCCCATTGCTGCTGTAGCTAATTACCTTACATTCAGTGGCCCAAACAGCCTGTGTGCCATCTCACAGTTCTGTGTGGTTGAAGCCCAGGGTGCCATCTCACAGTTCTGTGTGGGCTAAAGCTGGCTCTTTGTTAACTTCTGACATCAAATTATCTATCAGCAGAGCGGGGGTTCATTCTAGATGCTGTAGGAGTAAGTGAGCTCCCAATATTGGCCAAGTTGTTGGCTAAAGTCAATTCAATGTGGCTATGAAACTTACTGATTTCTTGCTGGCTGCGAGCCAGGGCTATTCTTCACTCCTAGCAGCCTTTCTCTAGTTCCTGGTTGTGCCCTATTAGACATCTGAGCAGCCAGCTCTGTTTTCTTCTGCCTCCACTCTGAGAAAGTTTTCTTTCTTTCTTTCTTTCTTTCTTTCTTTCTTTCTTTCTTTCTTTCTTTCTTTCTTTCTTTCTTTCTTTCTTTCTTTCTTTCTTTCTTTCTTTCTTTCTTTCTTTCTTTCTTTTCTTTCCCTTCCTTCCTTCCTTCCTTCCTTCCTTCCTTCCTTCCTTCCTTCCTTCCTTCCTTCCTTTCTCTCTCTCTCTCTCTCTCTCTCTCTCTCTCTCTCTCTCTCTCTCTCTCTTCCTTCCTTCCTTCCATCCATCCATCCATCCATCCATCCATCCATCCATCCATCCATCCATCCATCCATCCACCTACTTATAAAAGATCCACATGGTTAGACGGGTCCATTTCCCTATTCTAAGGTTTATATTCTCACATCTTCACCAGGGCAGAGACTCTTCAGCCATGAGCATAGAATTATGTCAACACCTTAACAATGGGTAAGGTCTGAGGGGAACTGCAGTCTAACAGCTAAGTATCTACACTAAGACACTACAAGAGCATTCTCATGTGAACAGAACACCACTGCACAAATGCTTTTACAGTTCAACACTTCATTAAACTGCAGTGATAGACTATTATTAAAGAGTTTCACTTATGTTGAATACTTATTCATTAGATTTTTGTATTAGCACAGATTATCTTTAAAGTGAGAATTCATGTGAAGATGCCAGAAGTAATACTATTACAAGGTAAAAATTCTCCCCAAAGTTGAACTTGATGTGCTTGTGTATTCTGAATTCCTGAATTTGAAGTTTCAGTGTTACCCTTTGCCACCCAGCCTCCTAAAGACTACAATTTGGCTATTTATTTGTCTTTTTAATGTGTTCTCATTTCATTCATCTCCCTTTGTATTTCATCTTTAGTTTTTAACTTGGACCTAGTCGTCTTCTCTGTATTTTAAAAGGTCTTTAGAGAGAACATTGCTTTTTTAGTTACTGGTGGGCTAAAATGACTTTAGTCATATTTAATTAGACCTTTAAATCTGATGGTACACTCTTGCCTAAGGCTTTTTTGGGGGGAATTTCTGAAGTCCAATTACAGGGTTATTCTCATAATAAGGACTAATAAGTCATAATGAAATTATTTGCTTTTAAGCCTCATCCAGATGTTGTTTTGAAAAATATCCTTACCCAACCACATTCCTACAGGGTCATTAGTGTGACCAGTACCAACAGGTGAGGTCTGCTGGCTCTCCTGAGAGTTTTGGAGGAGAGGTGAGTCAGGGGATAGTCTCATCTTGCATCCATCATACCATGCCACTCCATTCCCAAGTTCTAGCCCTGCTATTCCCCATCGTTAGCTCAAATAAGTCCAACTGATACTTGATCATGTGTGTGTGGGTTGTGGAGGGCACACACATGGAGGACAGAAGATCACTTTCTGCAGTTGGCCCTCTTCTTCCACAAGTGGGTCCCAGGGATCGAACTCTGGTCAACAGGCTTGGCAGCATGTGCTTTTATTGGCTGAGTCTCACCAACCCTCTACCTGGTATTTAACCAACAAACACACAGTTATGGAACCCTTGAGTATGTGAAACTTCCTGCTGACTTTCCACATTTAAGACAATGCGGTTGCCTTCAGATTTTTCTTTCGCCTTCACAAAGACATGAAGATTTCTTTAGTCTCAACTGGCTGCTGGTTAAACAAAAGAGAATTAAAGAGAAACACAAGAGAAGCTAGCTTGGCCTTTTAAAATATTTTCTTGTAAAACTTGGAAATGAATTTATTTGATCCTTGTTAGCATTATTCTTCCCAAGACGTGCCGTGTTGGTCTCTGGAGTGAATTCCATCAGCTGTGTCCTTTGTATTCATTCCCTCCTTTATCTTGTAAAAGGAGTTGTGTGCTCCTTAAACTTCAATGCAATGGGCAATCAAATTCCATCACTCTGTCTCAGTCAGTGGGTAAGCATAGATATAAGTCATAAGCAGTCCTGAAGATGAACCTCAAGACTGCTCTTTAGACAGAAGATGGAGTTCTTTATCCAGGCACTCTGGTGGGCAGATGTGTGAGCCTTGACTGACAACATCTACTCAGCTGTGAGTGAAGACAGCCTTTGAAGACACAGGCATGGAGTGGCATCTTCTACAGTAAGACAGCCCTGAAGCCCACCCATATCTGGAATCATGATTTCTGAAAGTCAATTTTCTGGTTGATCTGAATTGAGTTTTCCACACTCACAGGTTGGAGTGTCACTTTTCAGTGATCGTCCCCATACAACGTAGACTTTTCTGCATATCCAAGCCTTTTCCTCAGTTTGGGAACATGTTTCTTTGGTAATAGTTCTGCTTACTACATGACCATCAACAACTTAGTTCAGGTTTCCACTCGCTGCCCTCCATATCTGTCATGACGTCACCATTCGGAACCTATTGTTGTTTGCGTTGTGTGACGCTGTTTCCCGCTGTACTGGTCCTGCCTGTCGGTCCTACCACACTTTGTTACTGCACTCGGTTCCCTTACAATTCCACATCTTGTTCATCTCTCTTTTCAGCTCTGTTTGCACAAATCTAGAATGTGCAATCCATGTGACTTTAGTTTCTGTTTAACAGGATGTCTTCTAGCAGTTTTTGTGCTACTTTATTGACTTTTAGCAATTTTCTTTTGATTTTTTTTCTGATTAATTACGATTTTCTGAATTTTGTTTCCTTTGAATCTCTGGATAATTTACTTTGTCTTGCTCAGTATTATTCCCCAAAAGTTACACTTTTTTCTTTTAGTTTTCTCCTCCTCATTCTAAGAGAAACAATTTATCCATCCATGCTATTTGTAGTCAATGCACATATAATTACCTTGAACCCACTTTTACTGCTTTCTGAGTAGCTATTATATTTTACAAATTTTACATGTTTGAGATAATACCGCTCTTCTGTCTGTTTTCACCTGCAGATATTCCCTCACTTCCTCTGGAAGCCTGACTTTCCCTCCGCCCCTTAGGTGGGAGAGGTAAGTTCATAGTACCATGGAGCACTCAGTAGGAACAAAAGCCCATGCACATACCAAACTCATGCCATCATTTGTGTGTGTGTGTGTGTGTGTATGTGTGTGTGTGAGTGTGCGCACATGTGGGCATACACACATATGTTGCATGCATGCACACTTAAATAGCCAAAAACTCTTAATCCTATTCTTCAGTAAATCCTATCTAATACCTGTATGTTTAAATCTGTCAAGCCAACCGGTGCAAGACACCAACAACCGGACACCATCATGTACGATTAGAGAAGGTACGGCTGTGGATCGTGTTGAACACTCTATTTTCAATGGTTAAAACAAGAAGATGAGCGAGCAACCAAGGGAGCTGACAGGAAAGAAAGAGGGAAAGTGGGCAGAAGAACAGAGGAAGGCGAGGGATACGGGAGAGGAGAAAAGGCGAAGGGAGGGATGGAAGGAAGCTCTGGTAGTTTTTAAGAACAATGCCCAAAGATTCTCAGCCAACTGGAGTCGTTAAATGCCACCTCTGTCATTCCAGGGGAAGGCCAGAGTGGAGAAAGACTCAGTCAGGTACCCAGAGGACCCTTGGCCCAAGTACCAGACAAGGAACACAACAGTGAGTCGCCTGATGCAGTGCCCAGATCGTCTCCACCACCCATCATGTTAGTGCCATCTTTTGCCACACTTCACCATTTGTTGTAACTTTAGCGCCACATAAAGGAAACTATGCAGGAGTACAGTGAAACGGCATGACCTTAATATTCATCCAAATAACTCTACTCCCCTTTATTATCTTGTCTGGGAAATTTGCGTGAATGTTATAAAACAACAAATACATCATGCTTTGGAAGTTTCCAAGGCCAGACTCAACTTGGATTGGAGGTTTATGGTGCAGCTAACACCACTTGGCACAGGCCTGGATATTTTTGTTTTCTATCATTACAAAGCACCTCCTGTTCACCTATTAACAGGAGGTGGGGAGATGTTTGCCATCCACTAAAGGTCAGACTGGTAAAACTGATTTCCATGAACCCAATGTCTCCTTTCTCTCCAAGGATTTTATAGTTAAGAGTGTGTGGCTCCTTGCTTCAAATTAATTATTTTTATCCAACACAGTGACTGAAAGACCAAACAGACCTGAGGTCTGAGACTGAGTCTGAGCCTTTTCCTATCCAGAATGGCTGATGGAGGGGCTTACAGAATCACCCCATGGCAATTTACCACAAATCAAAACTGCAAGTAAGGACATATCATCCAGTGACTACCAACAAAGGAGGAGGTAGAGAGGTTCCAGGTCCTCCCTGGAGGGTGATCAGGATCAGTCACACAGTCCTCAAAGCACAGACACTGTGAATGCTCTGGAACTATTTCTGGACTGTCTGTGGACTGGGAAGAACCATCTGAGAATCTGTCGGAACTCAGCTACATTTTTTTTTCTTTAAAACTGACAGAAAGGAAGATTCCTTCCTACTGCTGCTGAACTGATTAAAAAGGAAACCCACAGTGAACGTTACAGTTGAACTACCTCTCTCATGCATCACCAAGCTTTAAAATGGCTTCATAAGAAGTTACTGTATTTACTTGTTTTCAGCCGGTGTTTGTTTTAGATACACAGGGTAACCAAAGATGACATAACATTCCTATCCTGTATTATTCTTCACAAGCTGTATCTTTCTAGGGATTTGAGGATCGAACCCAGCGCCTCAAACATATCACACACGGGGCAGGTCCTCTTCCACTGAGATACATCCTCAGCTCCCAGATAACCTTTGCTAATTTTCAGAAATCTCAATCCTACCCCCTAAGATCCATACAGATTTTAGTTTAAGGTAAACTTAAAGTTTAAACTTAAAACTTTTGAGGTAATTTTGTTTAGCTAGAAGAGGTTTTAAATGTGTGTTATATGACCTCTAATTTTGCTTCTGGAATTCATCATACAGAAGAAATACTTGGATAAATGTTCTATAAAAACAAGGCTAATGATTTTACAGCAACATTGTTTATAATAGTGTCCCAAACAAAGGAACAAACAAGCTTTAGATGTTTATAAAAGACATTATTATTAACTTATTTTTTAAATTATAGCTGTTATAAAATAAGTGAATGGACAGCTTTTGATTGGTTTAGTGTGCAACCATTTCTTTGTTTATAGAAGAATATTTCTATATGTATTAATATGTCTATATGTAATAATACTATAAATATGTACACATTTATAGTCAAGAAAAGATAGGGAAGTATGTTTAGTGGGTTACCCTGGGAGTTTTTGATAAGAGTACAAAAAAATTCCTATTCTATACATCAGTACCACTGGGCATTTTTACAACCAGGCTGTTCTTTAAGAGACACAGCAAACTGATATCTAGATCTCCTAACTCAACCTGTGGCAGTCCTCGTTTCTGAAGGCATATGGATCAAGGTCTCAGATGAGGAGGCTTCCCAGGTATAAGCAGTGTTTAGAGAGATCATGTTTGGAAAAATCTGCTGGTGTTGATAAACGCCAACTTATAGATGTGAACTGATGCCCAAGACACAGTTCTACAGAGGCAAAGTATGTTAGAGTGAACTGTGGACATTACATACACTGTGTAAGATTTCAGAAGCCCAATATGGTCAAAACGAGGAAAGCAAGGGACGGCAAACATCTCAGGCTGTGCATAGATGGTGCCTGAGGACTCCGGAGCACAGTGAACTCCAGAGAAAGACATTAGGATCTAGAGGTCAGTGGCTTGCCCCCCTCAGTCACAAAGCTGAAAGGGCTGGAACACACACTGGGATTTCAGTCTTAGGAAAGAATCTGTGTCCCGCAGTTTCTGGCTGTACATATGGGGGATGACCAGTGTGCTCAGGAAGACCATGGCAGAGAAAAGTTCAGTAAGACAGCTGCAGACAGGATTGTGGAGTGAGAGGCAGGCTGTGGTGGATTCCTCCTGAAGGAGGCAGCTCTTGTACTGCTGTGGAAGCTGAAGAAAGGCAGGTAGGTGTTGGGAACAGAAGGGCCAGGGTTTCTAACATTTAAAAAACATTTTAATGTATTTTATGTGTGTAGGCGCTTTCCATGAATTATGTATATGTATCATGTGTGTGCCTGGTGCCAGAAGAGGTCATGGGGTACTGTGGAACTGGAGTATGACAGTTGGAAGTCACCATGTGGGTGTTGGGAACTGAACTCAGGTCTTCTCAAGAGCAGCAAGAACCCCTAGCCACCATACCCTCCCTCCAATTCCAAAGGCACGGGTTTCTAGGTAGGAAAACCTGGAGCCACATTGTAGGGTCAAATAAGGACATCTTGCTAAGGGCCATATGAAGTCGGGGCTTCTTTACAAAGGTCTTTAGGCTCAATAACCCCACATTAGTTAGGTTAAGTTTTTGTGAAAGTGTGATTATGGAGTATGGACTCGTCATAGACACAAGTTGGTGAGAAGTGGTGTTGGCAACTGACTGTCCCAGGTGGTGAGTGTTAAAAAAGCCCTGTGTCACGGTGACAGAAGTTGGTGTTGGAAGGAGCAATGCCCGAGAGACCCAGCACACATGACCCACAGGACCTGGGTGAAGGAAGATGAAGATGAACCTCCAGTGACTTTGAGGACTCCGGTGGCACACATGTATTTCATCAGAACAAAGGAAGGAGAAGCAGCAGGTTCGAGAGGCCACTGAAGGAGAAGGCGCCTTCAGGAGGATGGCAGACACGGTCCACCTGAGGGTCATCTCCATCTTGTCTAAGTAAAACTTTTAGGAATGTAGCTTTAGGACACGGGAGATGAAAAGAAGCCGATGAAGAGGACTGAGGTGGAGGTACCCAGGAATGTGCTCATCACCCACAGGCAGCCAGGCAGGTTTCTCAGAATGAGAGGGTGCATATTCAGAGGCTGCAGATACCCAGTGAGAAGTGGAAGGAGGTCCCTGGATGCCCACCCTTGGGTGTCAGGAGGCCTTTGCGATCATATGTGACTGGGTTCAGAGCCTCATCACTGACGAGATAGGCTGTGGAACTCTACACTACTTAACCTTGCTGGCCTCGGTGTCGTCCCTGTAAACGGAGGTGGCAACAGAACCCCATGAAGCTACTCGGAGATGTAGATGCAACTACATTTTAAACCAACGGATATGGCAGCCGACTCACAGTAAGTAATCTAAAATGTTACCCATCACTTCACAAACTACCAATTCATTCATTATTATTGTACGTGGTGATGTGTGTAGAGTGACTCACATGTGTAGATCAGAAGACAACTCTGTGGATTCAGTTTTCTTGTTCCACCTTTACCTAGGTTCTGAGGGTCAAACTCGGATTTGCATGCCAAATGCTTTGATTCACTGAGCCGCCTACCAGACCCTACCTATCATTTTTTGTCACTGGAAAGGATAAGGGATGAGCCAGTGGTGAAGAAGTGGACGCTTCATCTATGTGTATTCTTTAAAGACCTTTGGCCATGAAGGGAAGGAGAAGGACTGGGAGCTTGGAAAGTAGAAGAAAGGTCATTTGAGACACAGAGTTGAGAGCTAGTAGATGGCAATCTACTAAATCAGAAGAAGGACCACAGACGAAATGGCAAGAACACGGTTCTCGGGATTTGCCTTGACAGGAGGGAGACGAGAGAAGGAGGAGAAGCAGAAAACAGATTTCTGCTTTGAAAGAAAGGGAGAGGATCTGCTTACTTGGACGGCTTTACTCGTCTCAACAAATTGGGGGCGAGGCAGAATGCAGGGCTGGGAGTGTGGAAATCAACAGGATTTTAGTACTAACAGTCTGAAGTAAAGGGAATCCTAGCATGGGACCGGGTCTGCCAGGGGAAGGGGACTAGAGGAGAATGGCAGGGCATGCCTATAAAGAGCTAGTTAGCAGGGCATACCTATAAAGAGCTAGTTAGCAGGGCATGCCTATAAAGAGCTAGTTAGCAGGGCATGCCTATAAAGAGCTAGTTAGCAGGGCATACCTATAAAGAGCTAGTTAGCAGGGCATGCCTATAAAGAGCTAGTTGGCAGGCACCGAGCAAATATATGTGTTTGAGTTGCCCTTATTTCTGTCTGTAAGCAGAACTTTCTTTTTAATCATGGATGACTTGGACCAGTGGCTCTCAACCTTTGGGTCGTGATCCCCTGGCAAACTCTATCTCCAAAAATATTTACATTACTATTCCTAACAGTAGCTAAATTACAGTAATGAAGTAGCAATGAAAATAATTTTATGGTTGGGAGATCTCAGCATTAGGAACTGTGTTAAAGGCCACAGCAGTAGGAACGTTGAGAATCACCTATTTAGAGGATGCTTCTTCAGAGGCATTTCTCTGAGAAATGAGTCCAAATCTGAAATTCATCCCCAGAGTCACGGAACACTTACTGCTAGTTGGTGGAGACACGGAAAGTATGAGCTGAGCGATTCTGGGTTGAGCCAACTGGGACCTTTACATTGTTCTGTCTCCTACCACGTGAAACCACAATCACAAGTGACATTCTTTCTTGCTCTCTAGTGTGTGGCTCTATGCTAAAGTTCTCTAGTTGATGCAATTAAGACTTAGACTTGGGAGTGTTAAAAAGAAGGCACAAGATTGTTGAGACTGTGAGAATCACTCCCCAGAGCAGCAGACGGGTACTAATAACACAATTCCCTTCTCAGAGAGGACAGTGCAGGTATGTACATACACAGGAAAAGCTGGTGTGATGATGACACCAGCAGAAAAGGCCAGGGCAGCAGGTGATCCGCTGCAGAAAAAGGATCCCAAGACTCAGAGTACAAAGAGCCAGAATAAGGTGCTGGCTGCTAAGAACAGAGATGGGAACCTGAGAAGAAAGAGAAAATGCGTGACGACAGGAGAGCTGAAGACTGGAGAGGACGAAGTCTCGTCTGTGGAGAAGACCACAGACAGAGCCAGGGTACCACACCGGAGAGAGGCTGTGAGGCTCTCTGCAAGCCCAGGCCCAGTGGCATCTCAGGACAAGTGGAAGTATCTGCTTGCCCTCAGGCAGAACTCTCCTGGATAGATCATCCATCACTCTACCAAGACTGGGCCCCTCCCTCTGGGTACCATCTTGGGCATTTCCTCATCCATGAGAACATAATCTGCTTGTTCTTTAAATGAAGACCATGAAGAGAGAGGTGTCAGCCCAGCTGAGCTAGTGCCTGGAGCCCTGCACATGCATTCTGAGCGAGCCTGAGGTGACAGGTTTTCTTACCTCCTGGTGCCTGAGCATCCGGACAGCCAGTTAAGTACTGCACTTCCTTAACATCACTAGGAGCACACTCAAGAGATGAAGAGCCACCAACAAAGCACACAATGGGGGAATTGGCAAGGCACTCAGTAATGTTTTAGACATTTGCTCATTGGCCACTGAGCCACAAAAGACAGCTAGAAACTCTAAGCTGCTGCTGCTGCTGGGCATTTAATTCATCGAGATCAGTGACGACAAGTCTAGAGAGGCCACCAGACGAGGGGCCATATAACCATGAAGTCTTGTTTGTTTCCTGCTAACAGTGACTGTATTTGTTGTCTTCTTCTTGGTGGCATTTGGCATTTTGTAGCTAAGGATCAGCTGGCAACCCAGTATTTCTAAGAATCACTATCTGTTCACCACAATCTCCATATTCAAAGAATCAGTAGCGTATTTTATTCTTTTTTAATGCACATTCTCTGACTTTGCTTTAACCTGAAAAACCCCGTAACTTTCAAAACATAAACTAATAGTTCTGGCCAGTACCCCAAGGCAACTAAGAGATACGTGCAGAGTTGAGATTATTAATTTATTTTAGCACATAGTTAAATACCACCTCATCCCCCGCTTGTCTCCCTCTAACCCTCCAATCATTTAACTATATGGCTACTGAGCAAAATTCTGACCGTTTGAGTGTAAAGTATAACTTCAATGTGACATTAACTTACAAAGAGCCAGAGAGGGAAGATTAAAAAAATCTAGCTCTAATCCAGTCTGTCCATTTTGTAGAATGCTTCTGTGGGTCAGTGCAGGCAGTTATTAAACTCAGATAATAGTGACAGATGGTATTTAACTCTCTGGCTCTTTGGCAACCATCTGCTCTAAGACTTCTTTATTGAGCTTGCATTTCCTAGGCACCAATTTAGAATAGAAAGCGTGTATCTTGATAATGTTAATGAGAATCAATCAATCTTTCCAATGATAAGGAGACTGGGAATCAAGGTCAATGACTGTGTGATCTGCTTCTCCACCTCGAAAATGTCACTGCTCTTCTCTTGTAGTAATACATAAAATACTCGAGAAAAAAATACAGGCTTTGTATGTTTGGTAATGTTAGGAGCAAGAACATAACAGAGCAGAAACATCAACAGCTATGGTGTTGGGCAGACTTTGATTCTGACCTGGCTCTACATGTGAGAGTTGGTGTTCCTGAGTAAGTTACCCATCCTGCTTGAAAAGAGCCCACATCACTCCCCTCCAGGTACTGGGCCTCTGAATGTGGCCTGGTGAGATGTGTGTGAAGGTCCTGGGCCAGGGCTTGTCAGAACACGGGCGTTTAGTCTTACGGCTTCTTTTCTTCTCCCAGGTTATGGAGGATAGCAAGTTTTGCTCATGCAAAAATGATTATTCCTCAAAGATTTTAATATAAATATAATTCTATATAAAAATTAATATAAATATAATTCTATAATTATAAATAACTAGGATGTGGCTTTTAGGCTTACACTGAGAATTCTTTACTCCCCCAAACAGTCTTCTTATACCAACCCACAGCACCCCATCCTTTATAAGGCAGTTCTGCTTAATGAACACATGACGCACACAGTGACTTTCTTCTTCACTAGGATTTAAGACAGTCATCATCTCTGAAGAGTGGGCCTTTTACACAGCAGCCATTCCAGAGGGAGTTGTATTACAGGGTTTTGACATCAGGTACTTCCAGCTGGTGATGTGTGAGGTCATATTAGAGGATGGACATGGACCGCTTTCTAATAATGTTGATATTTAAATAGGTTCTAATGCTTATCAGACAAATAAATCACCAGTTTACCAAAGCTATAGTTTTATATAATCTTGTTTAGGGTGAGGCTAAATGAAAAAGTAAGCTGATTCAGGGTAGAAAAAAAAAAAGTAAATGGTAGTAAAGCTGCCATAAGGATATAACAAAAGCAATGAGGGCAATAAAGATGATACAATGTAGAAATTACTGTCTCTGCAACAAGTGGGTACACAAAATGGACAGGTACCAATATTCCCTGACTTAGATTATTCTACAGTAATCAAAGAGTATACTTTCGGGATCCTGGGCTTCTGCATTCTCAATAGGATCTACACAGAATCAGGAGTCCAGCTGGATCCTGGTGATGCTGGAGTACTGGGACACTTCCGGCCTAAGTAAGAAGCATGCTGTGCCCAGACATCTGGAGAATCACAGGAGCATCACTGTGAGCTGAGCAGAAACGAAGATCAAAGACTGCATCCAGGTTCAAGGTCACAGCCAAGCAGCAGGGGCCAGGCAGGGACAGGGCATCCTGGGAAGGTTAGGTGTCTGGTCTAGAATTACTCTGCTTAGCTTCAGGACCCAGGGTCTGCTACTGCTTTCTCCTTTAATCCTTCACTCCCTCATGTCTCTCTCAACCTCCTGCCTTCATATGGCGCCTTTAGGAGAAGGGCACTCTCCTGTGTCCACACTCCGACGAGCCGATGGGTCTCACCTAGTATCTTACCCTCGAAGCCAAGGACAAGCAGAGGATTGTCACTGTCACCAAAGAAGCCTTTCCTTGAGCCTCCTTTCCCAGTCCTAATTCTGAGGTGGGAAGAGGGCTGCTCTTGTCATGTTGGATTGGAATACAGAAGGAAAATTTCCCATAGGAAAAAGGTTTTGATGACCCAGCAATATAATGTTTCATGTATGTTCCCAATTATTCAAGAGCCCTCAAGCTAGCATGGGAACCTGATTATCCATTTACACTAATCAATTAGTTAGAAATAAAGTGAAACTTGGGGTTGAATCTTCCATAGGTGGCTATCACTCAGACTTAAAAATAGAGCCAATAACTGACTAGTGAATGCTCAATTCTAATATTTTAAGTTTTATCTTTCTTTTAGCATCTTCAAAAACAGGTTTTTAAAATCATCAATCATGGCTAATCTAATAAATAGTATTGTGGAAAAGTAACTGACCTCCCCACCCCCAAAATAGGGACCCCATTTTTATACTGAGGAAAATTCTAGACTCATAAATATAATTGCAATGAACATTGTTCTAATAGACTCTTTATTATTAAGTTATTCCTGGTTAGCCTGGAACACCTGTCCTAACTCCCATCCTGCTCTCTACTTCTGGGTTTTAATCCCATCTCTGACCTTTAACCTAATATGTTCCCCTCTTGTTGGATAAAGGAATCACCTGACGCACTTAGAATCCAGAATCCCATCTCAGTAGATGTAGGATGGATGCTGAGAAAGGCCCAAGTAATGATGAAGCGCCACACAGGGACCACACTTCCAAAAACTACCTACCGAAGGGCAGAAGACACGGCGTAGTTGGTAAAGTGCTTGCCCAGCAGGCTCAGGCACCTCCAGCACCAACATGAAAAGCGGGCACGATGGCCTGAGCGTGTAACACTAGGGCTGGGGAGGTGGAAATGGGGGTGACCCCTATGGCCAGCCAGCCTAGCTTCATCAGCTAGTCCAGTGAGATGGCTGTCTCAAAAAATGTGGATGACACTGAGGTAGACTTCTGGTCTTCACATGCATGCAATATACACAAGCCCTTCTTCCTCAGCCTGGCTGGTAGTCACTGCAGTTTAGCTGATGGCTAATTTGTATTCCTGCTCTTGTTTTTTGTTTTTTAAACATTACTAGATTAGAATTTACTGGACTCCCTTTCAATTCATACCCCTGCTACTTCTTAGCCGCCATTCATTCAGTTTCTTCTTACATCAAGGATTAGAAAAGGCAACACAATGGGAAAACTCTGGTAATGTTCTTGACACACAGTAGGCCAGCACGAAACATTCTTTGTATTCTCAAGTGTGTCTTTGCCACAATCCCATCCTGTGAGAGTTACAGTGAATTTTGCTGAGGTCTAGAAGCCCTTCACAAAATTCACCCACACATACTTCCTCTGGCTCTCACAGACAGCAGGCCACAATGGCTGACCACTTCTTTCCTCAGAAAAGAAGTTATACAGAGCTATATTCTGAACACGCTCAGTGGGAACACACCCAGCTTCCTCACTCACCTCTCTCGAGGGAAACAAAAACAGAAAAGATCAGGGTTAGCTCCCTGACAGAACCTTATTGTACTGTTTGCCAATTTTTGGGACCTAAAGATCAAGTGAACTACAGCTTTCACATGCAGTGTGGCCCTGGACATCACACAACTCTCCTACCACTGCTGAAAATATCTCCAATTGTAGTGGACACTTGGACACTGAGAACACACAAAATCCTGTCTGATCAGTGGATCCCCCTTCTAAGCAAATCTCCTTTTCAAGCACGCATTTTACTTTGTGTGCACATGCATGCCACAGTAGGCCCATGGAGGTCAGGGGACTGGTGAGTCGGTTTTGTCCATTTGCCATGGGCATTCTGGAGAAAGAGGGAGGGGGGGAGGGAGGGAGGGGGAGGGGGAGGGGGAGGGGGAGGGAGGAAGGAAGGAAGGAAGGAAGGAAGGAAGATATACAGAAAAAGAAAAGGTAAGAGCCCAGAGGCAAAATGTAGATGGGCTAATTTAGAAAAACTGGCAAGAAACAAGCCAAGCTAAGGTCAGTCTTTCATAAGTAATAATAAGTCTCTGTGTATGTTTTTATTTAGTAGCTGTGTATGTTTTTATTTAGTAGCTGGGTGGTGCCCCCCCTAGCCCCCCCCACAAGAGCCAAAAGAGCAAAGAGCAAAATCAACCAACACCACTCTCCCGTGCCCAAATGTGCCAGATCTCTTCTCCATACGGCAGGACTCTGTCAGTACTGTGAGGCACCACTCATGTCTGCCTTCCCTTCGCCTTGTACCCCCTCCCCCCACAGCGGTTTCCCCATTAGGACCCCTGATAAAAACTCCTGTGTATTTCATAGCCCTGATCATCCTCCTGTGGATAAAGCCCACCCTGAGGGTCTTTCTTCACTAAAAACACTGTAAGATGTTTCAAGTGACTAGTAAGGCAGCGGGAGATTACTCTCCAGACAGCTTCCACAACCAGGCGCTACAGTCCTTGGACTGTGGACTGTGGACCTCGGACAGGACTGAGTGCAGGGGGGTATGATCACGACCTCAACCGAGACAGAGACACCAAGCTGCCACTCAATAGACTGAGGGTTCAAAGAGGGAATGGAGTTCTTACTTTCTGCGGAACATCTCTGCGAATATGCAGCCAACACTCCAGAGGTCCACAGGGGTGGCGTAGCTGGACTGGAGCAGGACTTCTGGGGCCCGGTACCACAGCGTGACGACCTGCAACAGCAAAGGGATCTGGGCGTTAACGGGGAATCCAGCCGAGGGATTACTCGCCAACCCTGTGTGGCTCAAGAACAAGATCCGGTTCCTGCAGCGTGTCTGTGCATCACGGCAACGGCATGACAAAGACATGGAGTGCCCAGGACAGGAAACCGCATCACACTGCGTAATCCCGAACCCGGGGCTCCCATTCCAGACTCCCTTCATGGGACCAGGAATGGCAAATAACATAAGTTTCAGAAAGCAAGTAAAAAAATAAAACAAAGCCAAAATTCTTATCATCAAACTCCCCCACTCAGGAGACTTCAAAACAACACATGGAAAACAACCATGGCTCGATTCCCAAGTCACGATTAGAAAATAGGACTCCAGCGGCCACTGGAGGATGACCCTGAGCACACTGAGCAGCCCAGGCCAAGTCAAAACTGTTCTTATTTCCATACTATGGGGAACCAAAACAAAACCCCCTTCCCTGCTGCTGCTCTTTGTTAGCAAACAAGACAGAGGAAAAACAAGAGAGAGTGCATAACCCAAGTATTTGCACCCAAGGATGAAGAAATCATCCCAAGAACCCATTTAACAGAACAGATGGAGAGGCACAGCTGTACTCTTAGAACGTCAGGTCGAAGCTTCAGATTCCTGTGTGTGCAGGGAATCAAGGGCTTCTCCGGTCTGGAGATACCGGAAATAAGGGTGCACTCTAGTGTCAGATAATCCATCAATATTTTCACATATTTTAATACACACTTTACATTATTCAGATCCCTTTATCCTCGCTGTTTTGTCTGTGTTACTATCTAAATTTCCTGAAATACTGACTTCATATACTTTGATCCTGTGTTAGTTAGTGTATTGATGTTGTGGTAGCAAGTCTCTAAAAATGTCTCCCATCAATTTCCTTCCCTCCTTGTATGTCCACATTCTTCTCCTCACAGGATGGAGTCTACTCGGCTTTCACTGAATGCTTGACCTACAGAACATGGCAGCGATGTCTGAGGCAATCAAGCCTAGCTCATCGGGTGTTTTGTAGCCTGGGTCCCTCCAAGCACTTGCTTTTGAGGCACTTCCTCTCTGGACTCAGCAGTGATTCTGTGAGATGTCCACAAAGATGCTCTGACAAGTCCCTGCTAGGCTGTCAGTTGAGAGCTATGTGAGCCACCAATATTGGACATTTGAGACCAGATTGTGCCCCAGATGACTCAAGACTGCTGAGGTGAGTCCCATCAACCTACATAAGTACAAGCAATAACAAAATCGTGTTGTTTTAGCTTTTGGGGGTGAATATACAGAAACACTGACAGTTCTCACCTTTTCAACTCATGTTTTGCTTCAAATTCACCCAGGGGTCAATTGTATTTAACAGACACTTGGTTGCTATCTAATGGAGGAGACTATATCAGACATGGTGGCACATGCCTAACCTTAGCACCTGGGAGGCTGAGGCAGGAGGACCATGAGTTTTAAAACCAGCCTAGGCTACAGAGTTGAGACCCTATCTTAAAATAGTAACAAAAAATTGTAAGAATTATGGTAATGTAATAGAAATAAAAGCAAAATACAAACTGAATCAAAACAACATTATCTTGGTTCTCACCTGACTCTAATATATTTCTTTCTGGCATCTCCCAGGGTGCCCCTACATCCTTGTTACTCGAGTTAAATGCTAGACTGCACCACTGCTTTCCACCCTTACAGTGAATGGAACCATCTGTGGAACCTTGGAAAATGAAGGTGTCTGGACTTTAAGCTAACTCACCAACGAGAGAGCCTTTGCTCATCTGTTTTCTCCTTTCTTCTTTTTCTTATTTTAACATGCTTGAGGGAACGCTTAGCGGAGTCTAGGTACCGCCTTTCTTCCTAGCAGCCTATAGTTCCTGTCATCACACATTTGTTCATTCTGTTCTCTTAGCTTACGAAGCTTTTTCTTCCTCTCTCTATGTGTGCAAATTCTATTTCTCCCACAAGGTCCAGTCTCATGCCACCAGCATCCTGAACTCATTGCTACCTCTAACATCCTTTGAGGGCTTGCACAAGGTGTTATCCACTGTATGTCTGTAAATATCTATTACGATACTGTGTCCATAACAACTAGGTCTCAATATCAGAGTAGTGATTTTAAGGCAATCAGTCCTAGGAAGATAACTGGGCAAAATATACTTTTACTTTATTAGCATTCACAGAAGGAGGAGCACCTCTTTATTTCTGACATACTGTAAACACAAGTCAGCTGCAAACTGTTCACCAAGTTCCGCTTGAATGGCACACACATGCACACATATACATTGTGAAGGCACACATTTATTTATTCATTTGCCTCCATTCAAAATAAAGCCTAGCATTGTGACAGATGAAATTTCAAACTGAATGCCTTGTTATTTAAAGATGCACCAAGGAAATTGATTTCTGGTATCTCATCCTAATAAATTTCACAATGCTATCTTCACATTCAATACTTTAGTCTGCATTTTCTACTGTGGCCATTAAAAATGTTTCAACATTAAAAATAAGAACATTTGATAGATCTAGGAATTTCCCTTCTACTCATTTTAAAATTTACTCACCACTCAAAAATACACATAGGTTTTTTTTGTTTTGTTTTGTTTTTCGAGACAGGGTTTCTCTGTGTAGTTTTGTGCCTTTCCTGGAACTCACTTGGTAGCCCAGGCTGGCCTCGAACTCACAGAGATCCACCTGGCTCTGCCTCCCGAGTGCTGGGATTAAAGGCGTGCGCCACCACTGCGCGGCGAACACATAGGTTTTTATCTGACGCTTTAAAAATATCGGTTCATAGTGACCATGCGATTGTTCTGTTTTCTAATGACAGGCAGGACATTAGAGTTCTTAACACTGTAGCAATCCTGCTTCCGTGGAATAAATCATTCCTAGTCATTGCTTATTATCCTCTTAATACACTTATGAACTGTCCACAAACATTTTTAAGGACATTAATATTTTCATAAGTGAGAGTAGCCTATAGGGCTTTTGTGTGCTACTTTTTCCTGTTTTGACAACAGGAATATGCAAGCATTCCACTTCCTTCTTTACTCCTGAAGCATTAAAGATAGGAATAATTAACCCTCTGAGAGGTAAACTCACCGGCCAAACCCTGGCCTACATCTTTGTCAGCTGTGTGTCTTTACAAATGTTGGAATTTCTTCTTGGTAATGGGTTCGTCCATGTTTCACCCTCTTCATGAGTCAGTTTTGATTATGATAAAAGATTTTTCTATAAACTCCTTAATCTCAACTTTAAACTGTATCGGCTAAAATCTCTACACAGTATTTCTTACTATCTTAGCTTTAGTTTGGTTGAACTGACGTGTGTGTGTGTGTGTGTCCCCTTTAGATTTTCTCTATTCACAAATGTCAGGTCTGTCAGGAGTTTAGTCATATTATTTACTTTAAAAATTCACATGGAGTTTTGTTTTTGTTTTGGAAACATTCTTCTCTTATTTGATGATCTAGTGATTTCTACATTTACCCTGTACAATTTCTCCCCATCATCTTTGTTTTTCCTTGCACTTTTCTTATTTTGAACTTTTCTTATTAATTTTCAAATTTAATTAACAGAATAATTATTTCCATCTCAATTTTAATGACTTCTGCTCATCGCTGGATAATACATATTTTTAGTTTTTCCTTTAGTCAAAGAACACAATACTTTGAGGAGTAAATAATCTAAAAAAGTATCTCAACATTTCCACATGACCAGTTTATTTATAGTTATCTTGTGTGTTTTTTTTTTAAACCATTGGGGGCTGAACACAAGGTCTTGTATATACTAACCAAGCAGTCTACCACTACGGTATAGGCCCACCTCCTAGCTCTCTTTTAATGGCTGAGTTACTTAGTTTATTTATTACCACCAGAGACTGTAACCTGTCCAATGCCCACTTGGTTGGCTTTATTTTGTTTTCTTTCTGACGACACCTGTTTGCTGCTGCTGTTCTGTGGGGTGTGGAAGAGCACTCTGCATTAAGAACAACCTTCTCCTAACAACCTGCCACTGAGGCTGTACGTCATGTAAGTCCTTGCACTTGGCGGTGTCTGCCCAATTCTGAGGGAGGCCTGAGCCTTCCTGTCACTGCTCCTTCTCACCACCCCACCCCCCCGAATTTCTAAAGGTTTACATTTCATACACAGGTTGGCATTACATTACCCCCCCCCCCGCCCCGAATTTCTAAAGGTTTACATTTCATACACAGGTTGGCATTACATTTTTGGCAATTAATATTTACAACGACACAATATTAGTAAAGGAATGAGAATTCAGATGGTACACACAGACAAATATACAAGTCCTAGTTAATTCAGTTGTAAAATGTAAAGAAAACAGCATATTCACTCAGCAATACAAAAAGGTAAAGCAGGAATTAATATAAAATCTACACAAAGAGAAATGATACATACTGTTGCTGAAGAACATAAAACCTAAATAAATGTCACGGCAAAGCATGACACCAATGTGAAATGCCCTACGATAAAGGTAATATTAATACAAAAAATAGGAAAACCGAATGATATTGGCGCGAAAACAACTCTGAGGCAAAGAAACCAGAAGGTGTCAAAGACAAAACCACCACATGAAGTCCAGAAAGAGACGGATTTACAAGGTTGGACACTCCTACGGGCGAGTCAGTTAGGACTGAACACCATACTGCGTGAAGGACTTGTATAAACCGGTAAGAAAAGAATGCAATTGGAAAGTGGGCAGTCAACCCGTAAGAAATACAAACGGCCAAAGATGGGGGGTGGGGGTGGGAATGGGACAATGCAATGAAATTGTACCGGGGTGGGGCTGATTTAAAGAAATTAGCAGAACAATATTATTGGAAGCTTTAAACTGCAGACTGGCACAACTCTTTTAAAGCAAAGTAAGACAGTGTACAAAATTAATAGTACATGTTCCTGATACAGCAGTCTCAGCAATATTTATACTACTAAACAGTCATTCCTAAGGATGTTTATGCTGCAGCAATGACCACGAGGAGAGCATTATTTATCTTTCAAAAAAGAATGGGATTGTTTGCATCTTGTAAAGATGCCCATGAACACTGCTGAGCGAATAATCAACTCTGGGCTCTATTGCAGTATGTTCTGATTTTTGTTAAGACATTATGTGTAGGTGTGAGCATAATGACCATAATGTGCCTAGAAAAATGTCCAGGGACACAGGCATCCAGCTCGCAGTGGACATATGTCACCAAGCTTGGAGTATGCCCATGGGGTGGCTGGTGGGAGCCAGTTGTGGTTAGTGAGCACATTGTCCTTTAGAGCTGAGAACCGGGAATTTCAGATGGAGGCATAAACTGGTCCAAAGCATGTAGCTGAGAAAGGCTGGGATTCCAGGCGAGGGCGATCTGATGATCTGCACCCTCCTGGGAATCTCATGGAGAACTTTCAGTGCCGAACACCCATGAGGCAACAGGTAAAGGCAGGCTGGAATTAAACCACTGGTGGACATGATTTTGAATTTATTTTGAAACATTTTACTGTGAGATTTTTTTTTAGGTGAATCTGCAAATTGTAGAAATTCAGCTGCCATTTGGTGTCAAATTATTTCCTTGACCACTGGCTTGAGATTGCTGTTGTCTTCCAGCCTGGATCAGGACAGTGGTCTCTAAGGGATGCCACCTACTAACGACATCCACATAGTGACCTCAGGGACACTCTCACTTAGTAAGTCACTAACTCCTCTCAAGTGAAGGCTTGCTTAGTTTGTACAAATCATCACCAAGCAAAACAGAGAGGAATTAGATTATGCTCACTCACACTCTCCGTGAACTAACAATATTAATTTCAAGACACATGGATTTTGGTTGTATTTTTGTGGAAAAGAAACTGAGTTGTTAAGACTTACCCTCCTATTTAATTTTCAGGTGGAATAATTCCCAGTAGTACACAGGGCTTACTTCAAAATGCAGCAAAGTATCACCTTTTATATTAGACATAAAGTAGCATTTTCTAAAAGTCACCCTCTGGTTTATGTATTATTATGATATATATGTGCATATATATGTTTCCCTGTATTTATATCTTATTTTATGACTATTCTATACTATCTAATCCATAATCCTTCAATTCTCATATTAAGTTGCTATAATTTTAAAACCCAAAATTCTTTATGATTTAAAACATTTTATTGCAACCAAATCTAGTTTTAAGTCCTTGAGAACAAAGTATAACACATTTTTTTTTTCTGGCAGCAAAACACAAATTTGTTTTTCTTAGGAATTAATATACTTTCTGTGTCTGAAAATTTCTGATGGAAAACTACCCAATGTACAACCAGTTTAAGTCTGTACAAGCAGAAAAGTATTAATTATTAATTTGAAAGCTTTATAAAGAGTGAAAAGTACTGATAAAAATGTTTTATGATTTTACTACATGATATAAGCACAGTTCTCAACCACACAATTAAATTTTCATTCTCTTCACTCAACAGTTCTAAATATCCTTAAGAGCCAATGTATAATGTTAAGTCTGAATCTGAAAACACTGTCATGGGAAGCCATGTGCTCAATGTGTAAGAATCAAGGCTGAGAAATCTGTGACAAAGGTTGCTACCAATGGTAACAATGCAGTTGTCCAGTAAGCAAAGATAACAATAGGAACTAAGGGCAGAGTCTGGCTGGGGCCAGCTGGAACCAAAGCAAACACCATGTTTATTACAACCACTACATGTATTAACGGCCTCTAGAGGTGTTGAATGGATTTGGCAGCAGGAGGGGGAGCTGAAGGGGAGTTCAAGGATGTTTACATAAGTCAATGTATCTGTTTAAAGGGCTTTGATCTCTATTCACAAGTTTTTTTTTGAACCAGTTCAATAAGACTGTAAGATAAAGTAAAGCCAAAGCCAGTGTGGACTCAAAATATGCATCCGAGTCAGCCGCTCCCACTTAGTATTGTACCCAGAAGTCTTGTATTTATGCACACTTCACTTTCACCTGGATCCTGAAGACACTGCCAAGGCCATGGGCTTCATGCTAGGTGGCTACAGTTGGTAGAGAGGCCCTGGTGAAGGTCAGGCTGGAGATCTTCTCTTTGTCTGAATGATCTCTGCCCTGGAGGTGGCCTATCTATCTGCCATATGCCTCCAGTTCCTTATTGGGCTTGGCCACTGGAGAGTCTTGGCAGGAGGAGAAAGAGAGAGCGAGAGAGCGAGAGAGCGAGAGAGCGAGAGAGCGAGAGAGCGAGAGAGCGAGAGAGCGAGAGCGAGAGCGAGAGCGAGAGCGAGAGAGAGAGAGAGAGAGAGAGAGAGAGAGAGAGAGAGAGAGCGAGAGCGAGAGCGAGAGCGAGAGCGAAGGGAGAACAGGTCCTGAACTCCATGACTTTCTCCCAGTAAGTTATCTCACAATGCCAATGTCTGCCTCAGACAGCATGTTCATTCCGGGAACAATCCCTTTCCTCAGAGTCGGAGCAGTGACGGTCTGACTGCCCTAAGATCCAAACCTTGCATCTCCATCCTGCCGCAGGAAACAGATCTCCCTGGAACCGCCTCCTCTTGACTCTGTATCAGTTTTCTGTCAGGACCCCAACTCACACTAGTTTACAAACTGCTGCAGATGGAATCTTCTCCTGTTTCCTCGTTTGTCAAAGAGGACTTTGGGACAGGGTGATCTGTAAGGTGCTCTGCTGTCAACGTTCTGAGAGGCCCTAAATGGCAAGGTAAGGGTGAGAAGGACCAAACCGGAAGCTGTCCATCCCTGCATGCCCTCAGTGTCAGTGACTCCTGTGGGGTGCTACCCTATTTCTGGGCCCACTTTAACAGGCCTTAACTGTGAACATAGACAACACATCATGAGGAACATTAATATCATCTTTGACAGACTACAAAATCTTCTCAAACTCTGTTTTTTCCCATCTATATATCCCAGGCCAACATAAAAGTCTTTTAGTATGCTTGTCTTCCTACAGAAAACTGGTATAGTTTGTGAGATGAAAAACTAGGAATAATTTTATTGTCTTTTCATAAGGGATCTAAAAAGGCCACCTATTTAACATTACTCATTTAGAATGCACAGACGAGAAAGAATTGAATCTTGAGTTCTTGCAAGCAGTCTTCTCATTATACTGCTACATGGAAGCTATTAAAGAGTTACATGCCAGCAAAAACACACAGAACACTTCGCAACAAACACAACGGAGCCATCTCACATTCTCTCATTTGTAACTAGCGGCTAAAGGAAGTGCTCTGACATGTGCTGAGAAGTGGGCAAGCTCTACAGGAGATTCTCCACGCACGGAGCACTGTGTGTCCTCCTCCACGCACGGAGCACCGTGTGTCTCCTCCTCCACGCACGGAGCACTGTGTGTCTCCTCCTCCACGCACGGAGCACTGTGTCTCCTCCTCTACGCACGGAGCACCGTGTGTCTCCTCCTCCACGTACGGAGCACTGTGTGTCCTCCTCCACGCACGGAGCACCGTGTGTCTCCTCCTCCACGCACGGAGCACTGTGTGTCTCCTCCTCCACGCACGGAGCACTGTGTCTCCTCCTCCACGCACGGAGCACTGTGTGTCTCCTCCTCCACGCACGGAGCACCGTGTGTCTCCTCCTCCACGCACGGAGCACCGTGTGTCTCCTCCTCCACGCACGGAGCACCGTGTGTCTCCTCCTCCACGCACGGAGCACCGTGTCTCCTCCTCCACGCACGGAGCACTGTGTGTCTCCTCCTCCACGCACGGAGCACAGTGTGTCTCCTCCTCCACGCACGGAGTACAGTGTGTCTGCGATCCTCTTCTCACTGTTTTGACACATCCGTCACCACCTTCAGCACCATAGCCACCTGGATCCCATGGGATCCATGGGTCCCATTAGACATGATGACTTCCTACCAACTGGCCTTTTCTTGACCTGAAACTCTCTAAGTCTGAATTCTACAGGGCACCAGAGGCCCCCTTCCCAAGCCTTTGCTTATTATTTGTATTTAAGTATAGGTCAGCCAAGGTTTCATTCCAAAGAGCAAACCTTATACCTAGATCAAAGCGAGCTTCAGTTAAGTTCATCATGTGCTCTCTCTCTACAAGGCACCATGTTAGCAAGGGACAGTGTGGCCACAAGTTAGGAAAGCACACAGTCAAAGGGCACCTGGGGTCAGGAGGTGTGGCATGGTCTTAAGCGTGGAGTCCTCCTGCCTTCTCCTCAAGTGACTGCTCTCTCGGGAGGTGATTTCACTGAAATGATGTACAACGCTCCAATTCAAAGTGTCTGCCCTGCCTTTCATCTGATACTTGTTCCTCTACTTTTATACTTGTTTCCCCTCTTCACAAGCAAAAGTACCACCTACCCAGGTGTGTTGGCTAGTTTTGTGTCGATCTGACACGAGCTAGAGTCATGTGAAAGGAGGGAACTGGAATTGAGAAAATGCCTCCAATGATCAGACTCTAGGCAAGCCGGGAGGGCACTTTCTTCATTGGTGATGGGGGGGGGAGGTGGCCAACCCACTGTGGGCGGTGCCATCCCTGGGTAGGTGGTCTTGGATTCTGTAGGAAGGCAGGCTGAGCAAGCCAGTAAGCGACACTCTTCCGTGACCGCTGTATCAGCGCCTGCCTCCAGGTGCCTGGCAGCTTGAGTTCCTGCCCTCACTGCTTTTGATAATGAACTGTCCTGTGGAATTGTGAGTGAAGTAAACTCTTCCCTCCCCAAGTTGCTTTTGGTCATGGTGTTTCATTAAAGCAACAGCAACCCTAACTAAGATACCATGTCCTCTGCTTAACTCCATGATCAACTTATCCAGCAACTTTGAGGTTCTTCAAATATGCATCTTGTGTCATGCCTTGTGGCCTTCAGATAATGCTTAGACGTTTATCTAGAGGGTCCACCTTACAACGGCATTCTTAATTCTTGTGAACCCCACCTTGCCTAGTCCATCCCCAAACACAAGTGATCCCAGCTCTTACCACACCGTATGTATCTGCTTCATGTGTCCTTACAGCTGAAGAGACCCAGAATCAGCAGTTGGAGAGTAGAGAACCAGGTAGACTTTTCAAACCCAGCCCCTTGCAGAGTAATGTACATCGCAGGTATAAAGTGCATGTCTGTCCTAACAAACGTCTGAGTAGCTAGCAGAGAGCAGAATGGAAGGTTCCAGAGTTAGGAAGGGCAAGCCAGGGCAGGACATGGGGTATGGAGCAGGGCTGTATCCCCAGACCCTCCACCAACACTCTCTCTAATCATCAGATGACTTTTTAATAAAGTGCCAGGGCCACTTTATTTTTTAAATTAAGTTCTAAAAGGCCTGACAGGCTCATGTTTTCCTTTAAGCTGCATTATTTAAATTTCCTCTTGAACTAGTGAAACTTAAAACAGTCACAACTTGCTAAGTGTCTATTATGTTTCAAGCAACAAATTCATCCTCTTTGCAAAAATATAATATGGCCTCGCTTTGATTTTGACAATAAACAATCACCACTTGATCGCCCTCTGCCTTCACCATGGAAACCAAGCAAATATTTGCAGACATTCCTTCAACCTTCACAGATAAGGAGAAATGAAAATTATTCTGAACACAGGATATGGCAGGCTATGTAGCTCATCACTTCCTCTGAAAAGCTGCTTTAACTCTTAAGGAAATCTATATGCTTTGGGAGGCCACATAATTACCGGGACTTCAAAGAGAATTGTTAAACATGATTTATTTTTGTTATGGAGACAAATGCCTCTGCAGTCCGGGCCTTCCTACCCCTTCACACTGTGCTCATCTTTACACAGGCTGTATGCAAAACAACTTCCTGAGTTCCAGAAGGCTATGTGGCCTGTGGAAATGAGGGGGGGATTGCAAGCACAGTTGTAAACTAAGTCCGGGTACACACTCTTCAACATCCTTGAACTCCATGGGTACAGCCTTCCTTAGATGGGAAGGAGCCACCAAGGTGTGGCCGGCTGCACAGCATCAGTTTCCCATCTACATCTGTCATAGAGGTGTACACAGCAAAAGAGAACTAGCCCTGTACTTTCCAACGAACCCGGGCTACCAGAAATGGATGCAGGCACAGAGCACTCTGGTTATTTGGGGTCAAATGTTAAAGGAAAGAAATAGAGGAAGAATGCTTCTGAAGATTAGGATGTCTCACGCTGTTCATCTGACAAGATCGAAAGTGCAAACAGGAGCGGAGAACAAAACAGAGGACTCAGACCACAGCACTGGGAATCGGAGGCAGCCAGGAGGATTGGTTTTCTGACAGGAACTGTCAAGTATCAGGATGGACGACTGTGGGATTTTATGACCTTTCTCTGAAGCTTCTTCTTTTTTCCCTCCAATCTTATCTCAGGGTAAAGAAGGAGCTAGGGAAAAAGAGAAAGGAGGCCTGTGTGAAGCAGAGCGGATGTCGAGTTCTGTGTTGGACTAACCACCTCGTATTTTACATCATCTTCAGGTGAAGGCTTGGGTGAGCACCACTGACCACTTGCAGGAACAGGTAAGAGCAGGTGGACAGAGAGTCCATGAGCGAGGAGTTGGTGAGTGGCCGTGCCGGGACTGAAGCAGGCCTGGGACCTCATTCTTCCTGTGTGCTCACTGACTTCCGACCTTCCTTCCCTTGGGGGAGGGAGAATGGTCGCCAGGAACTGAACCCAGGGCCTCACACATGCTAAGTACTGTACCACTAACATCTATTCTCAGGCCTATTTTGATTTTTTTTTTCTCTTGAGACAGGATCTTGAGTATATAGCCCTGGCTAGCCTAGAACTTTCTATGTAGCCCAGGCTGGCCTGGAACTTGCAGTGACCCTCCTGTCGTGTTTCCAGTAAGCTGGGGTTGCTGGTTCAGATGTGCTGTGGATGATTGATTGACAAATAAAACACTGATTGGCCAGTAGCCAGGCAGGAAGGATAGGCGGGACAAAGAGAGAGGAGAATTGTGGGAAGTGGAAGGCTGAGACAGAGACGCTGCCAGCTGCCGCCATGAGAAGATGTTAAGATACTGGTAAGCTACGAGCCATGTGGCAACTTATAGACTAATAGATATGGGTTGATTTAAGACATAAGAACAGAGAGCAAGAAGCCTGATGAGGCCATACAGTTTGTAAGCAATGTAAGTCTCTGTGTGTTTACTCGGTTGGGTCTGAGTGGCTGCGGGACTGGCGGGTGAGAGAGATTTGTCCTGACCGTGGGCCAGGCAGGACCAGGAAAACTCTAGCTACACAGGAGTATTGTTTTAGGTCTTTTGTTTAGTTATCACTTTAAAACAATGCTTTTTTATTTTTTAACGATCAACATTTCTAGAGCAGTGTAGGTTTACCAGAAATCTGAGAAGAACAAGATGTTTCCCTATGATGATACCTGAAAGGTTTTCACTAAAATGGTTGCCGTGGGCACATTAGTGTCATGGATGAGCAAGTGGCTGGGTCCTGGATAGAGGCCAGGAGCCTGGTGTGGTGGGCATGCTTCTGCTGATCCTTGACTCCGCCACTAGCCTCCCCCCCGGCCTTATTCTCCTTTTCCACTTCCACCTCTGCAAATGAAGTCACCCACCAGTTCCTCCAGTCAGGCTCTTCCGCAGACTCACCCCTCACCCATTTACAGATCTGACAACATGGCTGGAGTTGTAGGAACAGGCGAAGAAGAACACAGCTTGGAAGCCCGACTACCACTGCCTACCATTTTATAACATAATTCTTAGCCCAAACTAAACTCCTCCCCCAGCAACCAACCAAATCTTTAGGCTTAAGAAGTTTCCAGAACATAATATAATTTTATGGATATAATGCTAGCAGTGTGAATTTACTATCTGATTTGAAAGTAGCTAAAACAAACAAACAAACAAAAAAGGCCTGATGGGTAATACATATCCTTAGTCATTCACAAAATACAGAAGAGGAAATTAAACACTATTCTATCCTTATCATATTTAAAACATCTTTAGAATGAAAATTCTTCGTATATATCTTCTGTAAGCAGAGAGGAGGAGAGGATAACTGAGAAGAAATCCACTAATAGATAATTGCAGAAATGTGAATTCACTTATTGCTAATGGGCTGCAATGCTTCTCGAACTTGTCTCAGTTTCTAGGAAGAACCACACGAATACCAAGGACTTCACAAAGTATTTCTAGGTACATCCGCTATCGGGAGAGAGACATGTGTGAACATAAAAGGCAACAGCAGGTTTCTCACCTAGACCCGGACGGAGCTCCAGCTGCACTGTGCTTAGGGCACAGTGGTTGCTGCATGCAAACAGAGCAGGAAGGGAAGAGCACCCGTCCAAGTTCATGCCTCACAGCCAATTCAAAGAAAAGACCTTTCCATTTACAAACATTTCAGAGAATGCTGCTGCTTTCTAGAAATCTGCGGCAGATAGTTTCTTTATCCTTAAAGCTGGTGGTTGGAGACGTGATTACAGTGGTGTCTAAGGAAGCATGAAGAATACAGAGTATTGTTTCTCTTCCAGGAGATGAAACATTATCTTAAATATCACTGTGGATACTTAATATATGGGAACCCTCATAGGTGTCAGAAGTAGGGCCTAGTGATACCCTGAGTCTTCTGGAACCTTCTGAAAGAAGTAACAGTTCCCTGCTCTATATTCCCACAGTATACCTCTCTCAGGCCCTGCTCTGATATGTGGTGTGACCACAAAAATTGACTTCCACCTCTGTTACCCCACAGAACCGAATACTAGAATGACCTTAGTTACTTTCAGATCCCCAGTACTTGTGTGCCCGGCTTTCTGCTACTACAACACAATACTTGAGACAATCAAGTTATGAGAGAAAAGGTTTATTACAGTTTTGGGGGTTCTAGTCCATGATAGGCTGGCCCTCCTCCTTTGGGCCAGTGGTGAGGCAATGTCATGGGCAGGAGCATGTGGAGCAGCAAACTGCTCACATTTAAGAACCAAGGAGCAAAAAGAGGTAGAAGGTGGATGAGGTCACAATCACTCCCAACGGCATGCCCCCCATAACCTGAAGACTACCTCCTGAAGGTTCCAGAGCTTCCCAGGAATCCCACCCTGGAGACCAATCTTTAACACTGCCTCTAGAGCACTGGTTCTCAACCTTCCTAATGCTGTGACCCTTTAATACAGTTAACACACCTCATGTGTGACCCCCAACCATAAAATTATGTCCACTGTCACTTCAGAACTACAGTTTTGCTACTGTTATGAACCCTAATGCAGATATCTGATACACAGGATATTTCATACGCGACCCCTGTGAAAGAATGGTTGTGGCCCACAGGTCGAAAACCACTGCTCTAGGGTTATCTGAGATCCAAACTCTGTCACTTGCTATTATATGTGACATATAGCAGCCACTAAAAAGCTGTCAAATGTATGATCATTAGAAATACCTCTCCAAAAATGCTCTCCCCCACCCCTACAAATTCAAAATCAAATAAACAAAACCAAACAATAGCAACAGCAACAGCAGCAACAACAACAATAATAAAAACCAGAAAAGAACAACAAACCAAGCCAGGGAGAGGAAAAATAGTCTTTCTTGAGGTTATTAATGAAGTTATGAAAAATGTTCTGGATTCACAAATATGGCAACAAAATCCATTTTGTAATCGTAAAGAAAATTTCTGTATGTGGGCCGTTAGCACACGCCTGTAATCTCTGCTCCCAGGAGGCAGAGGCAAGAGGATTGCTATCAGTTTGACCCTAGCCTGGTCTACATAGCCAAGTTATAGCCCAGCCAGGTTTTGACATCTCGTCTCAAAAAACCAAACCAAATCAACCAAACAAAGGCCTCTTGTAAAGAAAAAATTAAATTTTAGCCACTGTTAGCATCAGTTTATTTATATATATATTTGTATTCATCTAAGATTAATTTACTGAATAACGTTTAGGTATACACAACTATTCACACGGACGAGGTATGTTCTAAATCTATGAAATCACCTCTTAGAACAGAGCATCTAGGATTTACATCCCCATAAAACTTCCTCCCGGGACCTTCCAAGTACACTTAGGGGAGCCTGGCCTCCTGGACTCATTTTGCTTGAACGTCATCTGAAGGACCATGAGGTGTATGGACACCACTGTGCATGGTTCATTGCTCAACATGGCATGTGGAGACTGCCCATGTCAGGCTTCTGTCCCACTGTGCCGACAGGGCAGAATTTAGTCTTTTTTTTTTAACCCCCTGTTGATGGGTGTCTACAGATTTCGGTACAGAGCATGAACATCTTTTAAATGTCTTTCTGTGTTTCCCTTGCTGGACATGGGCACTCATTCTCTCGGGTGCACATAAAAAGGAGGCCAGTACTTAGTAAACACTACCAGTTTTGCTAGCCATCAGACCACTGTACCCCCTTCCTCCAGTGATGTGTGAGTTTCATTTTCTATGCATCCTACCCCACTCAGCATTGCCAGCCATTCACGTTAGTGTGGACTGCAACTGCCTGTATTTCTGAGCAACCAGTCTGTAAAACTGTAACACTCTAAGTTTGGATTTATTGTCTCTCCTCCTTCCTCCCCTCCCCTCTAGCTTTACCATATTGCCCAGGCTAGTCTCCAAACGGTAGGTTGCTCCAGCCAGCCTCTTCACACCTCCTGAACAGTGGAGACTGAAGGCATGTGCAACCACACCCAACGATGTGGGTTTATAAACTAGCTAACTAGACTCTTTTTGTAATGGTGCAACAGTGGTGTCCAACATTCTTACTCACACTTGACCCAACAGTTCTAAGACAACCTGAAAATGTCAGATTCCTCACTTTTGTCCTTTCTGTATATTTTACCGAACTCCCAACTCTTTCAAATATCTGTCATGGTTTTCTCTGTATTTATATGGTTTTTAGACACTTTGGGCATTGAATAGAGAATTAAACTAAAAATTATTTTGAAATGTTTGTGTAGACATCAGTAATTTAAAAGTTTTAGATGTTAAACATTAGTTTTACTGGATTTCTTCTACAGACAAAAAAAAAAAAAATCTAAAATATATCCCTGAAGTTTAGCTAAGGTCAAATCTGAGGTTACTGGATCCTCTTGTTCCATTTCCCTCTAAAGAGGTCACATTGCTATTTTTCCATTGGTAGTGAGCCCTTATCCACCAAGGCATGGAATCTGAATGTGGGGAACCAAGGCAACCACCAAGCTGAGTACTCTAGGGTTACATCCTTTGCACACACAGTACCATTTCCCCATGTTTATGAATGCAGAATGATTATGATGACTTCATTTAGTCACTGAATATTTTCAGAGTGCTACTCAATGTCTGACACTCTGTGGTAGTGAATTCTACAGCATGGCTTCTGTCTTCATGGTATTTAGAGTGGACTGGTTAAAAGAAAATATTGATCAAGAAACGTGGCAAGGAAACCATGATCTAGTATGTCTGCAGAGGCAAGGCAGCTGTTTAGCCTGACTTGGCAGTGGGATCAGCCATCCCTGGTGCATGAGCGGGCTTTTCGGAGCCCAGCGCCTGTGCTGAGACACCTAACACAGCTTTGGGTCAGGGGGCGGGGCTTGGACCTGCCTCAAGTGAATGTACCAGGCTCTGCTGACTCCCCATGGAAGTCCTGCCTTGGAGAAGGTGGGAGTGGGGGGTGGGCCGGGGGGGGGGAGGAGAGGGGCACCTGTGGTTGGTATGTAAAATGAACAGAAAATTTCTTAATAATAAAAAAATGTAAAAAAAAGAAAATATTTACCAAGAAACATGGCAAGGAAACCATGACCCAGTATTCCTGCATCATCAAGGTTCAGCATTTCAAGTTAAACACAGATCTGTGAGGCTTGTCAGATGATTTAAAAAAGAAATGAACTCAAGGCAGCTCCATCAATATTTTCTACCAATGAAGACACTTCCCATCATAGAGGAATGCTGGTGGTATTTCAGAGATGTAGAGGGGCCCATTTGGCTACACTCTGAAGTCTTGACTATGTACACTCCTGTTTCCCAAAAGAGCTTAGCCATTGCCTACAGTGAGTTTATAAAAAGTCCAAAGCATCAAATCTGGATATTGAATCTCCCTTCTTTAAATCCACATTTCACAATAACAATTAAAGGGTGTGGGAAACCCTGCAGTTAGGAAGAAACCAAAGAACTGGGCATTCACCAAACTGAATCATATCTCTCTCATCTCACATCTATTTCTGTTTTGCAGAGCTAAATATTCCCGGGAAAATGCTTTATAAAGCACCAATCTATGAGCATGTGCAGGGCTAGGTGTGTAAGAATGTTTCTACACATGCAACTTGACATTTTTAACTAACATATTTCAGAAATATAAGACCAAATATATTGTCTTTAAAAAATTAAGACACACACACACACACACACACACACACACACACACACACACACACACACGCACGTATGAAAATCTGCCTATAAAGTGCCCTTCAACTTCGGCATAGCTGCCACTGCCTATTACCATCCCATGTTAGAACAGATGTAGATGGCAACCACACCTTGCTCCATGTTAACTACTATTTCTGTTCTAACAGTCTCATGTTAGGTAAGGGTTATTCAATTCTTCATGATAAAAGTAGACTGTAAAGAATTCTAATTACCTGAGCTTTCTGTCTGTTGTACCCCATCTGGAAGATACTTATAATGCAATGTTGAAGGTCAACAACATTCAGTGGATAACCAGTCTGCCATGACAGAGACAGACCATAAAGACAAGTACTAGACCAGGCATGTCCTGTAAGAGTTCATAGCCCAAGGAATATTACTAACACGGTGTGGCTGGAGTTGTAAGAAAGCATTGAGAAAGTGTCATGGAAACACAGATGACTCATTAAATAGAATGCCTGACTTAAAGCTTCTATAACGAAATACCCATAATCTATGTATAACAAAGTATGACCGCATCCAAGAAACTAATAAATATTTATTGAGCACCTACTATATACCCTAAATCTACACACCAGACTTTCTTAATTTTCAAATCATTGCTAGTGTCAGAATTGCATTATTGTTCTCAAAAGAATTCTAGAATATCTCTTGGATTCTTGAGCTTAGAGTTTAATTTTATACCTTGGAAAAACTCTAACACAAAGGACATAAGCAAGCATGATTCCTCATCAGAACTACATTTTCACATACTTTCATTTCAAAGTTTGAGCCAGTAGAGGGAGTAAATTGCTTCAAAGAAAAGCCTCAGGTAGATACAGAGAAATGTAGGGCTTCCTGAGTGTAGGGCTTTAACATAAGGGAAACTTGTGTGCAGATACATTTTTCAAATACAGACATGTAATTCATGCTATAAAGATTCATTACATAAATGTAGAAGTGTAAGAAGCAGTCGCTGAGCAAACGAACAGATTCTCCAGTGAGACCCAAGGTACCAAGAGCCTGACACTCCCATCAGTAACTTCTGGACCAAAACAGACCTGGAGTGAAATCTACCTAAGTGACACTAATGGGAAGGAACTCTGGTAGTGCTAATCAACCAGACCTATCACCAAACCAGAGCCTGTTTTATGACAAAGATAAGTCCATACATCACAATCAGTATTTTTCTGAGCTCGAGAATGGATGCCACTATCTTGGGATTCCAAATCTTAGGAGTGATACAAAAAAAATCACTTTCAAATAAAACCAAAAGGGCAATGTCTTTGGGATTTACCTCATGAGAGGAAATTCTTAATAATGAAAAGCAGGTTGATGTGGTACATTAGCAATATTTTGTCATAATTGCTCTTTACTGTGCAGAGATGCAGGTGCCCTGGCGCTGGAGTTCCTGGCAGTTATGAGGCCCTGAATGTGGATGGTGGGAATCACTCGGGCCCTCTTACAGAGCACTATGCACTCTTAGCTGCTGAGCCACCTCTCCACCCCCTTTCCTGTTCCTGTGCCCTTCCTCCCTTTTCCTGCTGGCTTCCTTCTGCATTTTCTCTCTCTTCTTCCTCTTCCTCCCTTCTTTTTGCCACACTCGAGTCACCTCCCAAGCTACTAACCTATCAAGACAATCCATGTCTTTTCACACACACACACACACACACACACACACACACACACACCTCAACACTAAGTTCTTATATCTAGCACAGGAATACTGATAGATAACAGTGACTTAAAATGAACTAAAAATTATAAATATTTATTTTATATGATTCCAAACTACCTTTTATCTTTATCAGGTATATTTTCCCTGGTCTGTTGCTTGTAAGTGAAACTACAAAATATATAAGACAGATATTTATTTTTTCTTACCCAGCTTAGTAGAAAGAAAACTCTCCAACAAGGAAGGGTGAGGAAAAAGCTGGGTCTACAGAGAACCCAATCCGTACTTCTTCCCAACCTGTATGAGCCTTCTCCTTAGCCCTAGGTTCTTCTAAAAGCTCTCCCACCCAGTAGCAAAGCACTCCGATGTGCCTATAACACTTTCTGTTTCTCTGGTCAGTTTTGCCAAACGATTGTTTTTGTTATTCTTTATGAGGGAACATGTCTCAGGTCTATTTTCCTGTTCAATATTTTTATTTAAAACTTTTCATGTCTAATCATTTGATTAAATCATTAAAATTAATTTAACATACATTTAAATATCATTACTTTCCATAATGAATACACACACACACACACACACACACACACACACACATTTTCCATTGGTCCTTTAAAACTATTTAAATGCAGTAGATGCTTATTTGAAAGAATTCGTTTTTTTTTGTTCCTCTTTGCACTGAAGGCTGTATTATTTATATTCAGTCTCATTTAGTCATAAAAGCAGTTAGTGCTATGAATTAGCCTCTGTGAACAGCTTTGGCATACTGTTATAGCTCTGAATAGAGTTAACTATTGTAATGTAATGCCACATGTCCAGTGGGCATTAGAGAAGTTGTGAGATGCAAATAGTGAATCTGAGGTATCTTGAAATGTTAGTCACCAGGGCCTGAGGATCAATCAAGCATTACCACGTGCTCAGTGGATAAACTATCTGCTCACATTTACAACAATATCGCTACCTGCTGAGGTGTGCCCACCAGCCATCTATTCATCTTACCTTTGGTCACTAGGGAACATCATCCCATGTAAAGGAACAGCAGCAGCAGATGGACTGAGGGAGAGAATTCTAGACTGAGATTTAGAAAATAAGGTTTGTGTGTATGTGTGCTGTGTGACAGTATGCATGTGTGTGGACATCACGGTCTCTTTCAGGAGTCAGCTCTCTGATCTACTGTGAGATCTGAAGACTGAGGTCAGGTTATTAGGTGTGTGTGGCAGCTGCTTATACCTGCTGGGCCATCTTTCAGGCCTGAAAACTACATTTTTCTTTCCAGATACACCAGTCTATGTTTGTTATAAACAATTGCTATATATTTATCTTGAAAAGGGTAATTTTGTTATCATTGGGCCACTGCTTCCAAAAATATACAGTTATGAAACCACAAACCTTTATTACTGTAGTCCTTTCAACAACCGAATCCTATAATTAAGAATAAGATTCACAAGCTGAGTATGAGGGTGCACACCTTTAATCCCAGTACTTGGGAGGGAGAGGCAGGACAATCTCTGTGAGTTAGGGCCAGCCTGGTCTTTATAAAAGTTCCAGGACAGCCAGGGCTACACAGAGAGACTCTTGTTTCAAAAATTTTATTTACATGCTCAGTGACCACATCTGGACACTGTACTATGTACCAATACATGATATTGGTGACATTCTCAGGAACTGGACATTTAAAGAAACAACTTTGATCTATAGGGTATTAGTAAGGACCCAAGAAAATCTGTGATTCCATCAAACAAAACTATAATCCCAGAAGACGCTGAAAAACCTTTAAGGGTCATTTAGATTGAGGGGAAAGGCAAATTCACGAATCTTACCAGGTGCAATGAAAGGTTAGAGAGCAATCATGGCTATGTGTCTGTGTGGTGCCCTGATGAGTGATGGTCATGGCTACATGTCTGTGTGGTACCCTTAGGAGTGATAGTCCATCGTCTATTTTTTTTTTTTTCCAGAATTCAACACTTCTGCTTAACAGGAATATGTGTAAGTGATAAAGTTCTTACAGGTAGACATTCAAATTTACTATAAAATATGCTCACAGAAGTCATATCAAGACCTTATATGTTTGCCCCTAAAATACAGACACAAAAAGATAGTAACAAAATGGAACGATATGGGGTATGCTTTTCTACCCTGCTTGCTGGACTGCCTGGGTCTATGGAGGTGAATCATCTGTTCCTGGCTTCAGAAACTACGGAGGGGAAAAATAGTACGTGAAATACCTGGAATTCCATAAAGTTTCGTAGAGACCGAATAACGACTTTCTACAACATTTTAAACAGTTAAGTGGGAGAAACTCAAGCCACACATCTCTCTGAGAATTCCATTCTCTTCTAATGAAACTGGATCAATGATGGAAGGACCACAGACTTCTGAAGTAGACATAAATTGGTACATCCTGCCCAGATCTCCTTGGTTCCTTTTCACCAAATAACCATGATCTGGAGACTACAGCAACTTTATTTAAATTTTACACACAAAGCCTCATTCCTTTGTTGGTGATCAAGGAACTCTGATTAAAAAGAGAACACAAGAAGCAAGGCAGAAGGGGCTTTCTCGTTGCCAGCTTTTATATCTGAGAGTCCTGGACTGAGCCAGGGGACAAAGAGATACGGGCATTATTGCTAGTTACTAACAAATGGCAGGTAATACACAGCTCTTGTGGAATCTGACGGGCGTTCTACACATTCTCTGGACTTAAAGTCAGACTGCCAGCAGCAAACAGCATGGCTGCACGGGAAGTACAGCTTTACAGGCATGCACTTCTGAATTCTGCAGAGCAGGACTCCTCCGGTTCTCTTAGGGACAGAGACTTGCTCTGGGCTGTGGGCTAGCAGCAGCAGCAGCAGCAGCAGCAGCAGCAGCAGCAGGCTTTGCTGTCCATGAAAGAGCAGAACCGTGAGCGCGTGAGCGTGGAGCACGAAGTTCTGTGCTATGGGACGCAGTGGCAGCCAGCCAATGTTTACAATCCCCTGGGTCGGGAAGGCAGGCTTTAAAAGTCTTTGCTCCTGCCGGCAGTGACCTTCGCCTGCTTTCAAAGCGGCTCTCAGGTTAACCCCTTGGGTTCTGTGTGCCCTGGAGCCACACAAAGGAAATACCTTCCTTTGAAGGACACCTCGCAGGAACATCGGTTTCTGATTTCAGCGGGAGCGACACAGAAACACTGGATTAGGAAGAAAGCATGTATTAACTCTGCCCTCAGACCCACGAGCAAGTTAGGGGCCCCTGGATCTGGATTTCGAAGTGTGCGGTGTTCTACAAAGTGACAGTTTCCAGCTTCAGGCTATGGCCTCAAGCTTACAAAGCAGGGGGCTGGGAAACATGAGTGTATCTGGTCTCCAGGGGAGAAGGAAGCATCCAATTTATGCAGAAATGCCCTTTCCCCAGCTAGCCAATGGGAAGCCAAGCTACAGCGGGGCTTCCTATTGGGATATAACTAGAAGAACAGTGTTTAAAATTAAAGACAGGCTAAATCGTTAAAAAGCAGCAGAAGAGAAAATGCCTTGTCAACTGAAAATGTAATTTTCCTGTAAAGCAAAGCTGACTACATCTGTCTTATTACTGTTATTCTAGTGTAAAAGATTTTTTATTCCTAATGTTAAGAAGCAAAGATCTCATGAGAACACACATACAATTTTTAGTCTCAAATACATTATTCAAAAGAAGCTATAAAAATAATAACATGAAGACAAGACAAAAGGAATAATATTTAATTACAAAATGTCTTCAGGATGTTAAGATTTACTTTGAAAAGAAGAGGAAATATGATGTCAGGGATTCATTCCTATTGAAACAGAGACTTTGTTTTGGTTGAGGAGTTCTGGGAATCTGAAGAAGTTTGGAGTCTACACATTGATCATCAACAATGCAGCCACACCTTTAGTGAGGGACAGAAAGGGAGACACACCAGGAGATGGAATTGGCATGTCCACGTCACGAGAGGAGTCCTGTGGAAACTCTCCCAGTCCAGAGGAGGCAGTGAGGAGACCAGCTTCCTCATGCCGTGTGGCTCTGGCTTCCGAGCGGCACCTGTCCATCATAATGCACCTGCATCATGTAGCTCACTCCATCTCGCTCGCCATTTGAGAGGTACTGTTTGACAGATTCCCTGGACTAATAACTGGGTCTTAAATGCTTCTGAAGAGAGTTATCAGGGCTGGAAAGATAGATGGCTCAGTGGGTGGAGGTGCTTGATCCTGCCGAGCCTGATGACCTGAGTTTGATCCACGGGATCCTCATGGTGGGAGGGGAGGACGGACTCGGGAAGGCTGTTCTCTGATCACACACTCATCACGCGCATGTGCCCCCCCAATAAATAATAAATAAATAAATAAATAGATATTAAAACCGTAGTTTCTCAAGGAATGTTTAACAGCAATAAGAAGAACTATGTCCCCTCTATCATTACAGACATTTCACCTTTTCCTTGCTATCTGCTACAGAATTTCAACGATGATTAACTAAACATACTCCGCTCTAATGCAGACAGGCTAGAATGTGTTGAGAAGCCCAAAGACACCCCAGAGCTTCACAGAGAGAAGATGACATCCCACAGCCAAAGTTTGCCATGGTTTTCTGTATTCCTTGCTTTTCACTAAGGACTGGACACATTTCACACCCTTAAATAACAGGCTCTTATGAGACAGGGTCTGGGTGCTTTGCCTGTATCCTGACATGCTCAGCACACATTATTAAGGAGAGCAAAGTCCATGTCAGGGCCACTGAGCTGGTGGTCATCAGGCTTCCAGATAGACCTCTGCCACTGCCCCCTGAAGTTCCTGAGAAACCTATGCCTCGTCTCTCACTTTCGACAAATACTACAATCACTACTGTTAGAGTGAAGACTCCGGGCTAACCAACCTTTAAAGACAGGATCTGTGTTCTGGTGGGAGCTTCCCCTGGGTTTCTGAATTAGAACAAAATCACAAAGCTGCTTGTGCTTGCAATCCCAGTACTTGGGAGGCTGAGGCAGGAGGGTTGCCACCAGCTTGAGGCCAGTCTGGCCTGCACAAGTGAGATCTTGTTTTAAACAACATGATCACCCAGTCTCTGCAAGTGACTATTTATGCCCTTTTAAAATAGAATCCCAAAGCAGCTGCTGACATGGTCTCCATCACAGATGCCCATGGTACAAGCTAGTTAGGGAAACTTTTTTATTTATAGGCTAAGAATGTGCATTAGAATCACTCTCAGACTGACCCCTACCTAAAGCTTTTAAGACATTGTTTCTTGCTTGTCTCCATTAATGAATACTGCCTTAAAAAAAAAAAAAACCAAACTGTTGTGAAATCAAAGAAAATAATTATCACCACCCTTTATAGTAATGGTGTGCCACTTAAAAAAATTGTTCAGCTTACAGGGAGTTTGTGAAGCCACTTGTATGTAACTAATAACACAGTTGTTCATGAACTTTAATTACTGCCATAGAATTATTAGGCCCAATCAGTTGGAACTGAGCTTTTCCACACAGTAAAAAGTTAGAACTGTACAAATGAAGACAAAATATGCACAGCTAAAAAGAATGTTACGGGGCCTCTCGGCGAACAAAGCCAGCTCAGTCTGGCGCTCTCCCCTTGCACCACCACATCCGCACATCGTTAGCTGGAAAATTCCTGATATATGCTGTAATTTTTGTGCCCCCCTCCCCCAGCACACTTGGGGCTTTAATGTCCAGATGCCATTTTCCCCCTTATCTGTCCCTGTTTGGGGCTCTGCCAACCATGGTCAACAATTAATACAGCCAAAGGAAAAAAAAAATACAGTATGCTCCCTGGCAACTGGTAGAGCCTCGCAGGAAATACCAAGTAAAAACTTGATTATGTATTGTTTAACCATTTTGTTCGCCTGTAGGCCACCCTGTCGTTGGTGTAATTCAGACGAGCATGCTTCATCTGATGGTCTGTGCGCGGCACCATTGTCCCCGGGGTCTGTCACGCACAATCACTGGCTTCAGCCTGTGGCCCTCTAAGTGAAAGGAGCAGGTTTGTGGCAGCTTTCCAGCCCGCATTCCTTTTAATTAGTCAACTTGTGGCCCAGTGTTATAATAGATAAGTAACCTCTTAATATTCATGTCATTAATTTATTTTTTGCCTCATTCAGTTATAAGCTTTTGCATGGGGTGGGAGAAAATGCTCTTTCCTATATGGGCTTTGGTTTATGAAATAAGCATGCTACTATTTCAAAGAACGTAAGAGATTGTGTCTCAGTGATTCTCCACAAGGACAATTCCAGAAACCACAGGATACCCACACCTTTTTTTTTGAAGCATTCTATTTTTGCATTTAAATAGCAACTGAAATCTTTCTTTTGTATACATATGTAAGATGAATTATTTTCTTGCCAGCTTCAACATGGCTGGGAAACCTGCTTCCATCTGAACTGGGGGACTGGCGAGCTTCCTGTCTGAGATGCAGACTATTCCCAGTCAAAGCAGGCTGACAAGGAAGGCAGGCAGGCGGCCGCTCTCACAGCTCCAGGCAGTCTCTCTGCCCCAAACTTGAGTAAGTCAATGGTTAAACTGCTAGTGTAATTAGTTATTAGAACATACCATTAAAAGGTAAGCTGATTAAAAATACAAGTTGATTTTTATAAAAATTAGTACTGTCCACTGGGATCAGGAATAAGAGTGCCTCTTAGAGCTCAGTCCTTAGATCTTTGCAGCAGATAGGATTCTCAATCAACTCAGTTCTTCTCAAAGGCGGCGATGACACCTGTCTGTCCCCTGAGTCCTCACAGACAGTGCGCAAGATAGGTGAGCTACAGACACATCTGCACTACTACTGTTCAATATCCACGAACCGCTGCTCATGGACTTGAAATGTTTACAATGTTAACTTCACCCACTCATCTGTCTACCAGGGTTTGTCTACGTAAGACAAGCCTCGGATCCCCAGTTGTGAGGAGGACTGATGACATCATTCTCTGCTCCCAAAAGCTCAGCTGGGCAATGGAGGTGGACACACAACTACTACCTGAACATTCTCGATACCACGGAGAGGTTTACCGTCTAGGAGCTTAGGTTTAAACCCTGGCTCCTTTTTTTAATGGGTTGCAATCACCTTGACAAAATGAATTAACTTCTCTACACTTGGTTTCCTCATCTGCAAAATGGAAAGCTATTAAAGCTACCTTATAGGATAAGTCAGATTATATGTTGTCAGTGACATAGGGTATTGGCAGCCACCTGGTTCTGTGTATTTCAGCTACTAGAAATGTTACAAAGCACAATCTTCACAAAGTGTGCAGGGTATGGGATGGGCTACACTGTTTAGGGTCAAGGTTGCAAGGTGTGACCATCAAAGGCAATAGCTTGAATAGAAATTTGAAGATTATGAAACTGAATGGACCGGGTCACAAAGGCCCTCAGGTGATGTCTGGAGGAGAGGTGTTGAGAGTTTTATGCAGGGAATGCATGCTTGATTTACATGTTCTGCATTTTTATTCTAGGAACTATAGACAGAGCTGAAGATGGTCCTGGAGGCCGGGAGCTCAATCAAAAGGCCGGACTGACCCAGAAGAGCTGAGAAGATGACCTAAAGAAACTACGGGGGTGGTGAGCAGAGGGAAGAGAGGGGAGGCAGGAGGAGCAGCAGAATCAGGAAGGTCCGAAGGGGAAGAGTATCTAGGATGCATCCCATGCTTCTGGTCTGGGCAAAGAGATGTTGTTTGGAATGTCAGGCAGGCTTGCAGCTTAAGATGAAGGAAAGCTGGGCATGGGCTCAAGAGAACAGTCAGAGGAACATGTAAGCAGAGCTTCATTCCTGCAGGATCACCTCCTGGAGGCGGCTGCTAGCCCCGAGAGCACACATATACAGACTACGTGCCACAAGAGAGAATGAAACAGGCAATAGGGAGGAAAAGCAGGACACCACGATGCCACAGAAACCATGCTGGATATTTATAAGAAATAAAAAAGAACAGGCGGACATCAGAAGAGGTGCAGATGAAGGCTGCAAACATGGAATCGCAGGGTTAACAGCATCCAGGATGAAAATCCTCCTCCAGTATTACCTTGTCTTTCCTACCTGCCCTCTGCTGCCAAGACTGGTGGTGTTTTCCAGGCAGATTTGGATGCAGCAGAGACATGATACTGTCAAGATTTAAAGGGGATCAGTTTTGTGCTTCTAGATGGTGAGATTAGATGATCCCTGTGTCTGAGGATGCAGACACGGACATGAGCACATATAAACACAGGTTACTTTGTAAATATATGTGGTAGAAGTGAAAAACTGAGCTGGGCAGTGGTGACACATGCCTTTAATCCCAGCACTCAGGAGGCAGAGGCAGGCAGATCTCTGTGAGTTCGAGGCCAGCCTGGGCTACCAAGTGAGTTCCAGGAAAGACACAAAGCTACACAGAGAGACCCCTGTCTCGATAAAGTATTTGCACTGATAAATGAAATACAGAAACATGCCACTTCACATGTGTATTTGTATTTGTGCTGCAGGTTTGTGTGTATGTGTGTGTGTGTGTGTGTGTGTGTGTGTGTGTGTGTGTTCCTCAAGGATTCAATCCAGGACCTTACACGTTCTAAGTGTACATTATACATTATTGAGATACACTCCAGTTCTTGAACGTTTTTTTTTTTTTAAATATTGTGGATGTGTGCATGCTGGTGTGGGTACATGTGGTACCACTGCATGCATGTGGAGGTCAGAGGGCAATTTTTGGGAGTCCTTTCTCTCTCTCCTGGAGACCCTGGGCTCAAACTCAGGTAGTCAGGTACAGGCAGCAAACACTTGACCTGCTGGACCATCTCACTGCCTCCCTTGTATTATTCCACAAGGATGGGTCTCATAAATAGAAAAAAAGGAGGCTTTTAAAGCAGTGAAGTATTAGATGGTCTAGTATATTATCATGAAAGAACTTCAATCCTGACTAGGTACTGTTTTTTTTTTTTTGTTGTTGTTGTTGTTTGTTTTTTTGAGACAGGGTTTCTCTGTGCAGCTTTGAGCCTTTCCTGGAACTCACTCTGTAGACCAGGCTGGCCTCGAACTCACAGAGATCCACCTGCCTCTGCCTCCTGAGTGCTGGGATTAAAGGCATGCGCCACCACCGCCCGGCCCTGATTAGGTACTGGTAGAATCCTTTGCCTGTAATTCACATATATACTTACTGCTTCAAAGAATTTCACTTGGACTGGTTAGTGGCCCTGTATGTTTCAAACCTTGTTTCTTCTCTATCACTCCACAGACCGCTGTGCCAGACACCATGGGCCACGCTCAGAGAGAGAGATGATCTCTGACCCCAGGTGAGTCAGCACAGAGTAGTGGGAGGAAATTCCTGGAACCATTCCTATGAAGGGCCAGGGACCAGTTACACTTGCTTTAAGGGTTTTCTCAGTCTGGGCACTTTGGGTATTTACAGCCAGGCAGCTGTCTGTGCACTATATGTAATTCAGTAATGAAAGCACAGAGCAAATCCTCTTGATCCTATGGATTAAAAACGCAACGTCACCCCTTTGTGGTGAGAAGTACATCATTTAATGTATGTGTGTAGGAAGGAAGGGAATCCTCAAGAAATATTTTAACATCTTTTATCTGGTAAGACAAAGATTGGGGTATAACTAAATTTCCTTCATCACTTACACTTCTCTCTTCTGACCAACCCACTCTCAGCTGCTTTTCCTTGCTAACTGCTCCCTGTGTTTTCCAGCGTTTTCCTCGTTTCTGCTTCTATTATGGGCCACAACTTTTGATGAAAACCCTCTGAAGGATTACATTCATTCTTAAAAGCGAATGCTTACCATGTCTCCCACGGCAGACTGGACAAGGTCTATACTTTTGCCCTCAGCCATCGCCATTTCCTTCCTGTTTGCTCTGTCCCAGCCACAATCCAAGTTTCCTGCTTTTCTCTGACTGGCCAAACTTGCCTGGGGTCTTCTAAATTCCCTGTTCCTTTGGCCATGCTCCTCTTTCCTGAACCTTGTCTTTCTAAAGAGATCTTCCCTCCCTAACTTACTTTCCTGGGCTGTAAGACAGACTCGCTGGCCAGTTCCTATAGATCTTATCAAATCAATACAGGTACCTGATTACTAATTTATCATCTATCTCCCCCATGAGAATTAGGAGAGATGTTATCAATCATATTAACATCTTTGTTCTCAGTTCAATGTCTCAGTAGCAAATATCATACAAAAAAATTTCCAAAACTTGTGGGAAATGAGTATCAATCA
Source organism: Peromyscus maniculatus bairdii (assembly GCF_049852395.1). Lineage (NCBI taxonomy): Eukaryota > Metazoa > Chordata > Mammalia > Rodentia > Cricetidae > Peromyscus > Peromyscus maniculatus. The sequence goes on along the minus strand of NC_134854.1, from coordinate 23,440,909 downwards.
AGAAGAGCCCAGAGGCATAAGTGTAAAAACTTACTGATGTTACAGCTAGCACACACAAATCTACCATTTTCTTCTTTCTACTCCAATATGAATCCCTTTTCTCTTTGCCCCTTTGCCTTCATAGACAACCACTATTCTTTTTTTTTTTTTTTTTTTTGGTTTTTTGATACAGGGTTTCTCTGTTGTAGCCTTGAGCCTTTCCTGGATCTCTCTCTGTAGACCAGGCTGGCCTCGAACTCACAAAGATCTGCCTGCCTCTGCCTCCTCAGTGCTGGGATTAAAGGCGTGCGCCACCACCGCCCGGCAGACAACCACTATTCTAAACCTTGTTTCACTTATTTGCTTTATTAACATTAGATCTGTCATATAAATATAAACAATGTTTATATCACTTCATAAATATTTCAGATGATTTGTAACAGTTTTTTCACTAAGGATTATTTCTGGGATTCATGTGTATTATTGCTTATTTTAGAGCTATTCACTTTGATTCTCGCTTTTGTTTAATTCAACTGTGTGATTTTTAACAAAGGTAAATTTTATCATTTGATAGGTGAACCTTTAAAGTGTTTGTGTTTTTTGCTGTTGCAAACAATGCTGCTGTTACTATTTCTAGTATGAATCCTAGTGCTCACTTGCAGTGATTTTTCTGAAGCATGTAACCAGATATAGAATGGCAGGGTTTTCATGGTACATATATGTTAAATTGCATGGTTAATGCCAAAATCTCAAGAGACAGAACAATTTTATATCCTCCATTAGCAGAGGATAAGTTTCAAGAAAATGTAAAGAGCTGGCTTTCCATAGTGTTTTTTGAATCTAATCTCATTCTCTGCTTTTAAATGGTGACTTTGTCCATTTACATTTATTGTGATTAGTAGCTTATTAGACATTATTTATCCAAGTATGTACCTATTACTCTTTCTTGTATTTCAGGTATTACTTTTGGAATAATTTTATTTTATTTTAAGTATTCCCATTAGTATAAAGTCTTGGCTGTAAATTCTCTTGGTTTTTTCATTACAGAACTTCATTACTTCACAAGTATATTCTGTACTTAAGAGTCCCACAAATAAACAGCTTAGTAACCAGTCCTCCTGCCAGCAGTGACATTTCCTCTCTAATACCCTTCAGACTAAGAGAAGAGTGTAAGGTGCTATGAACAGCACGTCACCAGCTATCTCACAGCTTTCTACTTCACACAGACACGTTTAGCAAACATGAGCCGCACTTCCAATCTCAAAGAACTTTGGGCAATATTTAAAAGAACTGTTGTGGAATATTACTTTAACTATGTGAAGATGTGTTGCGTTTGTTTATGTTGGGGAATAGTACTTTATGCAAAGATGTGCTGCACTGGTTTAAGTTGCAGAATATTTGTCAACTATGTAAAGATGTGTTACATGTGTTTAACAATGTAAAGATGTGTTACATGTGTTTAACAATGTAAAGATGTGTTACATGTGTTTAACAATGTAAAGATGTGTTACATGTGTTTAACAATGTAAAGATGTGTTGCATTTGTTTAACAATGTAAAGAAAGATGTGTTGCTGTTTTACCTTGCCTGCCTAAGGCACCCGACTGGTCTAATAAAAAGCTGTATTGCCAATAGCTAGGCAGGAGAGAGATAGGTGGGCCTGGCGGGCAGAGAGAGTAAGTAGAGAGAAAGAAGAGGAGGAGGGAGAAAGAGTGGAGATGCCTGAGGCCAGCCAGCCAGGTAGTGCCAGACAGACAGACATGGAGGACTCAGGAAAAGTAGGACATACAGAATGAAAGAAGGGAAAAAGCCATGAGGCAAAATGTAGATAAAGAGAAACGGGTTAAATTAAGTTAAAAGAGCTAGTGGGACAAGCATAAGATAAAGCTGAGCATTCATAACTAATAATAATCTCTGTGTCATGATTTGGGGGCTGGTGGTCTGAGAAAGCCTGCTACAAAGAAAAAAAGGGGGGGGAATCACACAAAATTTAACTAGAAAACTAAGGCTCAATTAAGGAGGTTAAGAAGTACTGTGGGATTCAGAGCAGGACATATCCAGGGAAAGCTGGACCCCAGTCAGGTTAGGTTGTAGAAGTTCCTGAATTTCACTTGTATACAGCACTGCTCATGTGGCCAAACCACACCTTCACCACGAATCTAAGAAAAGCCAGGAAGCATGGCTTTGTTTTCAAAGACAGTTTTGTGTTTTAATAGAAATACTGAACTGGTACTGGACAGATAAGAGCAACACCAAGAAAATGCTATCAAAGACTGAACGAGAGGACAGCGATTGTGGGAAATGCCACACACACAGTTGTAGAATAGAGCAAGAGGGAGTTGTTGGTTTAGGTACCGACTGCTTTGTAAGTGGGGGCATTCCTGAGCGACTCTGTGAAACCAAACAAGACAGCGCAGGTTACGGAAGGGCTGGGCCGAGGGCCTCAGGAATTTCTTTCCACTCGTTTCTTTGCAAGGTTAGCAGCTGGAAGAGTTCTTAGGTGGCACATCTTAGGTAGACGATGGGAAAAAGTCTGTGTTATTTGTGACATTAACTCTTAATCCATGGTACAGTGAGTCATTTATTCACCAGAGAAGACTCTAATCTATTTGGGAAATGAAACTTTCTGAATATTAACTACCACTTATCTCCAAGGGAACATGATAACTAGAACCCAAAATGATTGTACAGAGAAGATTAAAATGCTCATTTAGACTACAGAAACTTTTTTTTGCATGTATGTGTGCAGTGTGCATGCAGGTATGCATTTGTGTCTGCATTTAGGTGGGCTTGTATGTGTGTGTGTAGGCCTGCTTTTGATTTTGAGTGTCTTCCTAGATAGCTTTCCATTCTACTGAGGCAGGGCCTCTCACAGAACCCAGAGGCTGACAATGCTGGCTAGTCCAGCTTGCCCTGAGGACATTTGGCTGCCTCTAGGTGCCAGGACCATGAGGACATTTGGCTGCCTCTAGGTGCCAGGACTGCAGGCAGCCACTTTGTCTCCCTGGTCTTACGTGAGTCCAGGGGATTGAAACGCGGAAACTCCACAAGCTCTGGAAGCAGGGCTTTAGCCAGTGAGCCTACTTTAATAATTCACTAAGTTACTGCCCACTCACCTACCTTGTACCCTCCAGAGACCATCAAAATGACAGTCTTGAAGGGACTTGTTCTTACTTTTTAGGGTTTACCTTCTAGGTGGTCAAGTGCTGTTCTGCTGGAGCCCAAACTCAATGCCCCTGCCATGGCCTTTAGCTACCCGCCTACTAGGTCAGTAAGGAGTGAAGACGGACAGACAGTCTGACACTCCACACTGAGGGGCTGGTACCTCGGGACTGTCTTGACAGTGTGTTTACAACAACATGTTCCTCTATTCTTACTCTCTCATGGAAAATTCTGAAACTGTCTGGATTTGAGTATCCAATATATAAGAGAAGAGCTAAGGTATATAGACTCCATTCTAATCTCTACCCAGACTTTAATATTGCTGAAATAATACGGAAGGTGGGAGATTTTTTTCCACGTATGAATTCACTAATTTTAGGAATACTAGAAAGTCCTCCCTTTGAGAGACGTTAATAATTATCTTGAGATATCAATACCCTAATGCTAGCGTGCATGGTTGCCTAAGTAACAGGATGCTGCTAGTAAGAAAACTGGCTGGTTGGTCGTGTGCATTTCCGTCTGTCTTCACGCGCAGGTGCAAAGAGGGTTAGCACACCACAGAGCTCAGTCCCAGCACTGGAGGGAGGGTCTTTTCTTCTCCCATGTGAGCTTGCTCTCACGATGACCCTGTAAGGTGCACACTGGTGTTTTCTCCACCTCAGAGAGGATCAATCTAGGACACAGAGAGGCTGAAGAACTCACTTAAGGTTACTCAGCTTGTCGCAGGCAATAAGCTTCACATAAAAGCTGGTTCCTCACCGTACTGTCTTGGCAACGAAGTGAGATTTTTTCAGAAATGGCTACTCTGACCGTAGTTGAAAATGGTAGGAGAGAAAAGCGAGTATAATACAGTCCAGGAACACTTGGATCAATTAAGGCTTCAAAAACAATGTTGCCAAGGAGGAGGAGGAAAACAGGGGAAGAAATACTAAAGCAGGGTCAGTAGTCACTGTGTAAAGCAAAGAAAGGATGAACTCTTTAGGGAGGGTGTGAACTACTTTTTCCCAAGTACCTATGAGACAGAACACACATATATCCTTCCCTACAATGCATTATGAAGAACATCAGGTATACAGCATTTCAAATGCCAATGTCTTCTCAGTTCTTCCTAATTTAACATCTGGCCTAAGGTGGCAGTCACTAAATATAGAGGAGGTAGGGTGCAGCCATTAAATACAGAGGTGGGGTACAGCCACTAAATATACAGGAGGTGGGGTACAAACAGTCACTAAATATGTAGGAGGTGGGGTGCAAACGCAGTCACTAAATATACAGGGGGTGGGACACAAATGCTGAGTTCAATTTTTCAGCTCCTTAAAGATCGTGACACTAAACACACTTTTATCAGCATCCTGTACACGATGCCCATTTCCCTGCCTTGTACCGAAGCACAACTCAAAGCCGTGTGTACGCTGGCTAAGCACTCTGCCTGAGCCACATTCCCAAACTCTGACCGGGTGTTTAAACCTGTTCCTTAAGGGGCAGTGAAGGACGGAGGTAAAAGCAAAGGCAACTAGATCCAAGCAAAGATGACTCCTACAAAGAGCTGAAAAGTGACCAGCACCTTTCACTACCTAGTCAATCTTTCAGATTCTAGACTGTGAACATTAAAAAAAAAAATCTGTTATTATAAAAAAAAAAAAAAACTTGAATGGATGAGCCAAGCCAAGAAAGGGATAGGGGTAAACCAAGACCACACGGCATGTTCACAATGAACACATGCCACTCTCCTAATGGATCCAAACATCTGAGAAGCACGTCCTCACCACCAACTACTATTGGTGAGCGTGAACCATGGGATGTCCCGGTTCCTCCCGCGAGGAGCCTGTTGTCTAGTGAAGAGTAAATTACGGTCTTTTGTGGCTGCTTAGGTTAGACTCCCTCATTAGGGGTTAGTCATATAATGACCACATGTAAGGTATATAATTTGTCAACTTTAGCAAAAACTGGATTATGGGGATTAAAAAAAGAGAGAAACAGAAAGGTGTCTAATTAAACACAACATAATCATGTTACTTTAGGCCCAATAAATTAAAGCAACAGTTATTTAAGTCTTCAGGCAGAGGGAGGATATGTTTTGAAGAAAAAAAAATGCACTGAGCCTTTTTCCTTGAGGTGGCTCATTGGGAAAGGCACCTGCTGCTAAGCCCAAAGACCTGAGTTTGATTTCTGGGACCCATGTGGTGGAAGAGAAAAACCTCACTTCTGAAAGTTGTCCTCTGACCTCTGGAAGTCCTGCCCCAACACAAAATAAAATTTTAAAATATTAAGGCTATGTTTGCAAATGCAAAAATAATTGTTTGATAATCCCCTTAATACTAAACCAGTAGGACACTGTACAACTAGCGAGATGTTATGCCGATTCCTGACCATAAAACATGCTCCCTTTTCAACAGAAATGCGAATTGTGTCTGGAGGAATTACTGCCCACAGTCAGCAACTTCTAGTGAAAAAGGTCAAGGTCATACTCATGTACTTGGTTTCCACAACAGTATGATTTAAAGAGAGTTACGGCCAAGGATGCTTACTTGATGGAAAAGGACAGTTTTTTAAATTTCTTCCCTCCCTCGCCCCACTCTTTATTGTACTTTCGAGCTCTCTCCAGTTTCTCTGCTCCTTGAAACAGCCCACCCTTCAACACAAATATGTCTTAAAACAATTTTCATACTGGGTGTGGTGCACGCCTTTAACTTCAGCATTTAGAAGGCAGAGACAGGCAGATCTCTGGGAGTCTGGGAGCAAACTGGTCTGTCGACTGAGTTCCAGGCTGGCAAAGTTACAGTCAGAGCTGAGAACCTGTCTCAAAACAGAAACAAAAACAGAAAACAAAAACCAACCAAACAAAATCTAACGTTCATACAAGTCTCTTTGCCAGCAATTTCTTTTCAAAAACATTTACTCTTTTGAGAGCAAATTCTCAAATACACCATATAGATATACAATGAAATAGGATTAGATCTACTCCCATTTCACCAACTCCCTCCAGATCACTAGCAATTTCTTAATGGACACACACTCTCTCTATCAGCCCATTCATCACACCATACTAGAGTTTGGCTATAACAACAAAACCACGCAGTTTGATCATGTTCTTCTAGGCATGCTCTCCCTTCATGCCTGTAACACACTCCTTTCATTGCTTTGCCTTCCAATCTTCATTCTTGAAGTGGGGGGCTTAGAAATTAGCTCTCTCGTGAAGTCTTCCTACACTTTCCAAGACGAGACAATACCTGCTTCTAGACAGATGCACAAGGATTTATGTGGTTGAGTAAGATATGCAGAGGACATGTACATATACACACAAGTGTATGCTTCACATATGCAATTCATATTAATTTAAGGAATTAAGTCAATGATATCAATTGCATGACTTAATAAAATCACTTAATTTTAAGGAATAATTCATATAACAGAAAAAATTGCTACCTTGCTGTTTTTAAAAATCAACTTTCTTTTCTATATATCAGGCTGAATTCCCATGTGAAGATGTCATCTGTAAAACTCTCAGAAGACTTTTCAATCAACGTTTGCTGATTACTATGGTTACTGAAGAATCTAAGGAAATCAGCTCTGGCTGGTGCATGTGCTGAAGCTTTCAACATCTGTGAAACATTTACAGAATAAAGTACACGATGAGTTATAAAAATCACTGAATAATCCATGTACCTTGGAGAGGAAGCAATAACACTATTTCTACCCCCCCAAAGGCGCTGTGGCTTTGGGAGTCTCTGAGGTCAACGAAGGGCCTGTCACTGGTATGTACCCAACAGCCACCTGCATTTTTATTCAGGCAGCAATGAGTGTTACCTACAGTGTAACCAGGCTATGCAGGGCTATGTTGGTTCTGGATGATGAAACCCAAGTGAAAGGAAGTCTGAAGCGAGCTTCTGGAAGAAACCGTCTTCACTGAACAAAGGCAGCGAAATCCACTTGGCCCCCAACTGCTTTACATCTTGCTTAGAGCTTTGTAGTAATGGCGATGCGATAACTGATAACGGAAATACAGCAGCCATTGTGAGACGGAGGGATGACATAACCAATATGCTGAGTGATAAAGATGTCTTTGTTTTCCTCAGTATTTGATTACAATATCCAAGATGACATCACTGAGACAATCACACCAGTTGTAGAATTACCCATCTCCAGATTCTTACCTAGATTAAGAAATTAATGCCCTAGCCAGGTAGTGGAAGCACACACCTCTAGTCCCAGCACTCGCAGGCCAGCCTGGTCTACAGAGTGAGTTCCAGGACAGCCAAGGCTACACAGAGAAACCCTGTCTTGAAATACCAAACCAAACCAAAACTACCACCACCACCACCAACATAAAGCTCCCAAGCCCTAATACCCCCCCCCCCAAAAAAAAAACCCCAACAAAACAAAGAAATTAATGCCCACTACTCAGGAAACATTGCATTTGTTATTCTGTACTTGTAACCACTCATACACTGATGCAAACAGTATCTTTAAAAAATACCAGAGGACCTCTCAGGGCTGGAGATGGCTCAGCAGTTAGGAGCACTGACTGTTCTTCCTGAGGACCTGGTTGCAATTCCTGGCACTCCCATGGCGGCTCACAACTGTCTGTAACTCCAGTTCCAGGGGACACAATACCCTCACACAGACATATATACAAGCAAAACACCAATGCACATAAAATAAAAATAATGAATTATAAAATAAAAAACTTGTGGATCTCAGCTTTGGTGATGAGCAGTAGAGCCAAAGGGAGAAGGCATGAGGACTAGCCAGGCCGGAGGAGCTAGCTAGCCAGTCCTTAGTTATGATGTGCGTCTGCCGCCAAGTACCATCAGCTGGAGATCTGAGGGAGCAGGTGGGAATGGGGGCTGAGGCTCAGAGGGGATCCTGGGGCATGGCAGATGGCATGGATGACTCTGCAGAGATCTACCAGCCTGACTGATGTCAGAACATTCTGGATGCTTTGGGACTGGGCAGACACAGAAGCGCCCAGCAAAGGCGATGCCCGGAGGCACTCAGGAGAGATGGAGCGGGGAGGGCTCAGTGGCATTCTGTTAAGGAAAAAGAGGTGTGTGAAGTACAATCCTCCTGGAGAACACTGAGTCCTCAAACGGGCAGGTTTCCACTTCCTCCAATGCGGGCAATACCATTTTTTGTAAGACTTATCCAAAACAGTGAGGTGAAAGAACATGTCCAAGAGGGTTGTTGCAACCAAAGAAAGGAGACAACCCTCAACTGTTCATCCCAAGCAACTGTACATCAGCAGTCTGGACAGTCACACCATGAAGATAATACAAAGAACAAATAGGATGGATAGTAGATGTAGAAAAATGCCCAAGATAAACCAAATGAAAAAGCAAGTAAGAAACACAGAAGAAGCAAGCAAATGGCCTGCACGGATACCATGAGCTCTTACCTACAAACGGCCTGTATGTACAGCATGAGTTCTTTCCTATCCTCCAACTCCGGAGAGCTTTCTACCAACAGCAAAAGGTGTGAAACTTCATTCACTAAAATAACAGTGACCTATATGGACACTTAACTCTTAAAATAACTCCACCAATTAAAAAAGGATGCAAGTTAAGAACACCGGCTAAAGAAACAGAGTTTAAAGTAGGAGATGGCCCTGAGACACTAGCCGCCTGAGGACCTGTTTGATCTCTAGAACACACAAACTGTCCTGAGGCCACATCAGTGCCACGGCATGGGCACCCTCCCCACACCAGTGCCACGGCATGGGCACCCTCCCTCCCCACACCAGTGCCACGGCGTGGGCACCCTCCCTCCCCACACCAGTGCCACGGCGTGGGCACCCTCCCTCCCCACACCAGTGCCACGGCGTGGGCACCCTCCCTCCCCACACCAGTGCCACGGCGTGGGCACCCTCCCTCCCCACACCAGTGCCACGGCGTGGGCACCCTCCCTCCCCACACCAGTGCCACGGCGTGGGCACCCTCCCTCCCCACACCAGTGCCACGGCGTGGGCACCCTCCCCCCCCCACCAGTGCCACGGCGTGAGCACCCTCCCTCCCCACACCAGTGCCACGGCGTGGGCACCCTCCCTCCCCACACCAGTGCCACGGCGTGGGCACCCTCCCCCCCCCACCAGTGCCACGGCGTGGGCACCCTCCCTCCCCACACCAGTGCCACGGCGTGGGCACCCTCCCTCCCCACACAAGTGCCACGGCGTGGGCACCCTCCCTCCCCACACCAGTGCCACGGCGTGGGCACCCTCCCTCCCCACACCAGTGCCACGGCGTGGGCACCCTCCCTCCCCACACCAGTGCCACGGCGTGGGCACCCTCCCTCCCCACACAAGTGCCACGGCGTGGGCACCCTCCCTCCCCACACAAGTGCCACGGCGTGGGCACCCTCCCTCCTCACACCAGTGCCACGGCATGGGCACCCTCCCTCCCCACACCAGCGCCACGGCGTGGGCACCCTCCCTCCCCACACAGTAAATGTTTAGGAAGTAGAATCACTCATTCATAATGCTACAAACGGAACGTAGAAGAATACACTCACAAAAACACACTGGGTTTCGTAAATAATGTTATTTCTAAGCAATTGCCTCCCCGTACTAAGCGTCTAAAGGTAAAATTACTGGGAAATAAAGGCTATTTCCCGAATATTTAAAGCAACTAGTACTTTTCTAAAATGCATCTGGTGACTTGTCTTCCTGAAATGTCACAGGACTAATAATACCCAAGAACTACATCCAAATAATGGCATCTAGTACATTTGAAAACACAAGTACAGGGACTAGAGAGAGGGCCCAGCAGTTAAGAGCATTGCATGCTCTTCCAGAGAACCAGGGTTCAATCCCTAGCATCTACACGCTGCCTAACAACTGCCTATAACTCCATTTCCATGGGATCAGACACCTTCTTCAAAACACTCGCATACGTAATAAAAATAAATGACTCTAAAAAATAAAATAAACCCAGAAGTACATAAACCACAACGGAAAGGGGAGCAACAGAGAACAGCGAGGACCTTTCTGTGGGTGCAGTGACAAGACACAGCCAAGGAGCCCTTACAGGACAGCGACCCGCGCAGAGAAAAGGCAGTGACACCATGCAGCCAGCCATCCCCGCACAGTTCCCGAGGGCACCGCGGAAGAGGGTTTTCTTACTTTAAGTGGACGGCTTCTTCAGTCTTGTCAACGTCCTAGACACTGTACTGTGCCATATCCCGACTCTCTCCTTGTCAGGAAAGAGAACGTCAGTGGCCAGCACCCAGTCAGGAATGAGGACAATGCATCTGCATTTCCCCTGGACTTTACATGCCTCAGTTCACAACAGCCAATTCTGGCTCTTCCTATCAGCACGTCTTTCCACACGTAGCTATGAGGAAGTCGAGTGGCCAGACACTGAGTATAGCTACTTAGGTAATAGAGTCATAGAGGCCTAAGAACATGTATCCCAACTTACTAAGTTACATTTCTATTTATGGGTGCTTTGCCTGCATGTATGTCATTGCCTGCGGAGGCCAGAAGAGGGCATTAGACACCCTGGAACCAGAGTTACAGAGAGATGTGGGTGCTGGGAAGGGAACCGCGATCCTCTAGAAAAGCAGCCAGTGCTCTTGAAACTGCAGAGCCCCTTGTCCAGCCCCTAAATTTTAGCTATTTTGAATAACTATGCCATAAGCCCACTGGTAAAAGACATATCCTAAAGTTACACGGTTTGGGTGGGGATATATGTGCAGGGTGGAATACTTGTCAATGGTAGAAGGTCTGGGGTTCAATCTCTAGTTCTGGGTGGGGGGGGTGCAGTTTTAAAAGTTTATGTTTAGAGCTCAAGGTAAGATGTTTGTTTCTATTCTAACTCCATTCAAATGTCTCTCAACTTAATACTGACTAATTTTTCATTTAGTCATAGAAATGGTCATGATTAGTAGTTCCATGAGATCTAAGTGTGGTCCGTGACCATCCTACCAGCCATGCATCTGAGTACAATGAAGAAAATCTTGATTCCTCTGTAATAGAGTTTAAATATAAATACTGTATTTTAGCAACAAGAATAACAAAACAAGTTGGATTCCTGGTGCTGAAATTCCAAGATGCTTCAGGAAAGAGGCACAGTAGGGGTGCCTCCAGGGAAGCGAGGGTTTGGGGGCTGGTCTTCGCACACCTCAGGCTCCCCCCTCCTCTACAGGCAAGCCTCTCATTTCACCACAGCTTCTCTACTCCCTGAGCAACCACCACGGGCTCCACGGGCTTGTGCAGGACGCTGGCTGCTGAAATGTATTTCACAATGATAACGAAACGGGTGACAAAAAGCCAAACAGACGGGAATAATACGAGAGCTGTTATGATAGGAAAATCAAGTCACACGGAGTGGTCCTGGGGAGCTACAGGGAAACCCAAAGTCACACGGAGTGGTCCTGGGGAGCTACAGGGAAATCAAGTCACATGGAGTGGTCCTGGGGAGCTACAGGGAAACCCAAAGTCACATGGAGTGGTCCTAGGGAGCTACAGGGAAATCAAGTCACACGGAGTGGTCCTGGGGAGCTACAGGAAAATCAAGTCACGCGGAGTGGTCCTGGGGAGCTACAGGGAAACCCAAAGTCACATGGAGTGGTCCTAGGGAGCTACAGGGAAATCAAGTCACATGGAGTGGTCCTGGGGAGCTTCAGGGAAACCCAAAGTCACATGGAGTGGTCCTAGGGAGCTACAGGGAAATCAAGTCACATGGAGTGGTCCTGGGGAGTCAGGCAGACTTCAGAGAGGAGATGCAGTCTGAGTGAGTGGGGAAGAATGTCCAGTGGCTTGGGGACACAAATGTCACAATGTTGAGATGGACAGATGACAGGGCATGTGGATGGGTTTGGGGAGAACCCCAGGGGCACACACTTCACCGTCTACCCAGGACGGCCGTTTTCCCACGGTGGTCCATGCTGCATGACTGCTCCCACGGTCCCCTTCTGTAACCCAGCCCTGTCTTTCCAGGAACAAGAAACCACGCTCTTCTGTCCCGCTGAGGGCCCGATCTCCCATCCCCTCTGCAGAAGTGGGTGTCTGACAGTCAGGTCCAGAACAAGTGGAGAGCACTGGTTTAGGAGTCCACTCCACGTTCTTGATAGTTACTTTTTCTTTTCTTTTCAAAGGTTCCAGTTGTATTCCCCCCCCCCCCCCCACCCCCGGATCTGCTTTCTCTAAACTAGTAAAAGCTAGTTTTCTGGAACTAGATTACAGGCAGACTTTGGCCCATTTAACAAGGTCAGACTGTTTATTCTTGACAGGATTCTTTCCCACTGTAAAAAGGTACTTTTAAATGCCACATTCCAAACCCAGTGCCAGTAAGCCACTGAAGCATATTTTCCCACAAGAACGGATAACATGCGCGGTCCCCTACCTCACTGAAATCACCCAGCCTTCACAAGGTGTAGACAGAATTTAATGCCACCATGAACTCTAACAACTGAAGTATATCCACCAAGTACTCACAAAACACGTCTACTCATTTCGGAGCATGGGTAACCTTTACGATGCAATTAATCAAAACAGAAGCGGGAAAGAAGAAAAGGAAGGGGTTTTAGAAATTAAAAAAAAAAAATCAAATGGCAGAAGAAGCTAAATCTGGAATTTTATATTAGTATTCAGACCTAGAAGTTGTAGAGCTTCTTATTCCTTATTTTGGGGTTTTTATGGTTGAGCTGTTAAATTTACAGCCCCATTTTTAGACTCTGCCAAGCCTTCAGAATAAACACATGAGCAGCAGTCAAGTAAATTCCCCTACGTTTCCCCCTTCCTTCATTTGGATGTTTCCCCAAGATACAGAGGTGGATTATTCTTCCACGGCCAGCTGTCAAGTTTAACCTTCATATTTATGAGGGATTTAAAAACCATCAGCATCCTTGCAGATGCTGGGCCCAGCAGTATCACTCACCCTGCACTTCAATCCCTAAAGCAGAGGAGAGCTCAAATCAGGGGTAATAAGAGGGTGGGCTCAGCCACCAACCAGCATCACTGAGGTACAGACTAGAGACCACGGCACTCAAGTCAAACTCAGGCGGGACGTCCAGCGGTACAGTCTAATCACGCAGAAAACTGACCTTAGTTAGACAGAAACATCTCTCTAATATTCTCACGTGCCCACATGGACCAAGTCAAATATCTGATGATAAAGGAGGCGTTGTCAACCTTTTCTTGAGATGGTTCCTCCGAAGAGGCCGAGAACTCTTAATCTTTACATAAAGGTTCGGCACACAGAAAACAAAGGCACACAGGTTAGAAAGGACAAAAATCTGACAACCCAGACAGACATTCAAAATATAAACATTACTCTGCTGGGGCTCAGGAGGCTTGAGTTTTCACTGGAGATGACACAGTGGACGGAATGATCAGATGAAACCCGTGTCTAGGTGCTCACGGTGGAGGTAAAGGCACAGGCTGTCCGGTGCCAGGAGGTGGAAATGTATGCCCCAATGGATCTGTGAAGACAGGGAGCTGGGCTGCAAGTTCAAAGAGCTAGGAAGCATTTAGTGGTGTTGGGTAATTAGTGACATACCTTGATGTACAGCTGGGGATGAGAAGAGAGAAAAGCAGTTTGGGGACAGTGTAAACAAACATCCCAACAAGCACAGGGCTGGGAGTGGGTTCCTTAGGTCCTGGAGAGTCACGAGGCCCCATTCATTTATTCACCCCATGTAAAATTTGAATTGAATGAATAACAACAGATAAACCAATGTTACAAAATTTCAGTAACATCCTGACTTCTACTATGAGATTATTAAGGTCCAGACAAAATGGAGATAGGGATACCTCCCCCTGCTTTACAAGGTGGTTGGGACAGCTGGAAACAAGAAGTTCACACATCCGAAGAGTTAAAGAGGGCACAAAAACCCTCATTCTAGAAACATTGTTTTACATTCCATCCCAAGGACCGTGCCTCATAGTCTGGGTATGGAAAAATACCTTTGAGGGAGGCAAGCTTAGGAGATGAAGTTGTCTTATTACAAAGGGTTTCAGATCATTTCTTGACACCGCATAGAAAGTACATCCTCAAAAAACATTGAAGGTAGAAGACAGGAATATTCTCATCTTCTGGAGCCCTGGGAAACCACTGTTCACAAGGCTCCATGAAAGCATTTGATCTCATCAACTTTAACACGTGCTGTATTCACACTGAAGTCTGAGTTCAGGCTTCCGACATTTGAATGACATCATATGGAATGTTCATGACAAAAGTCATTATGATAAGAAGTCAGGAGACAACTAGACTCTATGTACACCATACCTGGATGGGACATGCTAGCTGAACATGTACAAGACATGTGAAAAACATCCAGTCTTTTCTCTGAGTAAAACATCCCCCAGGCGGGAGCAGTACAGTTCAGCTGTTTTTGTCCAGAACTAATTCACAACAGTCACCACTTATGAAGGAGCTAGCCTTAGGTGAGCCAAATGAATGCCTATCTTTTATGGACAAGGAGAACAGTCATTTGATTCACCTCACAAGCAGGGCTGGTGTAATTAGATACCCACACATATGCACACCCACCTACAGCGGTTTCCTCTACAGCGCAGAATTCATTCTCTTTCCACATGGGAGAAGCTCAGACAGCGCTCATCGATGTTTGCTGTTACCGTCAGGCAGGGCTGACCAATCACACAGCAACTCAGACGTGTTTTATTGCCGTCAAGAATGAGCAACAGAGGATCTGGATGGGTCTGCATGTTTGTTTTGGCCCTGGCGTTTTCCACGTACGCAGCCCTGGGAATCCTGTGTCCCGTTCCCAGCTCTGCCTCGCCCCCATTGTGTTCCGCTTCCCTCGCTGGTGAAAGTGAAAACGAAACCAGCACAAACACTCCATTGTTAGGTAGGAAATATGTACTGGCAACTGGAAGTTTTTAACAAAAGAGACCTGTTTGTGTCATGGCAAGATGTTGAGGCAGGAGGGAGTTACAGGAGCCTTTCCTGCTTCAGAGGTGTGTCCTGAACTTTCTCTGGGGTGCCGAGGCAATGTGCTTTGGGGTTTTTTCCACGATGCTCATGTAATGCTCTTGGTTTGATCCATTTAGTATGCACTGGCAGCCTCTGGAGGCTTCTGTGGGAGCAACTCAGCTCCTGAAGCCGAGACACAAGCCCTGCCAGGTCTCCGGAGTAAACACGATATGCACCGAGAAGAAACAAACGTCGAGTTTTCCTGTGCAAAAGATGACATGGTTCTCCAAACTCTGGTCCTACTTCACTCTGTCACGTGAGCTTGCTAGCTGGGTGTCACACAATGAGCAGATGACTTGATATACACACATCCAACGGACCGACATCCACACGGGTTCTGCAAAGAGGATGCTGGGGACCCTTGTGAACATCCCACATTCTGGCACAGGTGAATGATGTGGGCTTCTCTGACTCCAGCCTGGGTAAACCCATGAGTTATGTGGTCCCACAGAACTCTAACCTATTCCTCCACTGCATTTTCCTCAGTTTCTTGTTCTTTTTTTTGGTCTTTCGAGACAGGGTTTCTCTGTTTAACAGTCCTAGCTGTTCTGGAACTTGCTCTGTAGACCAGGCTGGTCTCAAACTCACAGAGATCTGCCTGCCTCTGCCTCTGGAGTGCTGGAATTAAAGATGTGGGCCACAACCGCCTGGCCTTTTCTCGGTTTCTAAAGCTATATTCCCTCATGATCTGTCTCCCAATTTTAAAAAAGTAATTATACACATCTTTTGTATATTGGTGTGAAGGTGTCAGATCCCCTGGAACTGGAGTTACAGATGGTTGTGAGCTGCCATGTGGGTGCTGGGAATTGAACCCAGGTCCTCTGGAAGAGCAGCCAGTGCTTTTAACCACTAAGCCATCTTTTCCAGCCCCTGCCATTGTCTCCTAATTTTGCTTGTAAGCTCTGAGAGCAAAGACCTTTGTCCACTTTAGTTCAGCATCATCTCTCAGGTTCATGGATAGAACCTGGCACATATGAGTGACTGGTAACTGATTGCTGACTCACAGTCACAACCCCATTTCCTTCATTTTCCTAAGCATATGAAATTCTCTGAAACTGAATAGTTTCTTCAGTGTTTACCAAGTGCTAATCACACACACACACACACACACACACACACACACACACACACACACACACACACGGCACTGGTCTGAGGAAGTGTAAGCAGTTCAAATGGTGTCAGACTTGCAGTATTAAATGAATGATATTAAGTAATGCAATATTTAGAATCTTATTACTGCCATTAAAAATCCCCAAGTGATTTTTTTCTTGTACTTTTTATGTCTCTCTAACAGCCTTACTAGGTTTATTATCATCTTTGGTGATTTCTACATGGGGAAACTGTGTTGAGGCCATGAACATCTTTAATACTGGAGATAAGGCTGGAGAGAGAAAAAGAGCTTTGGAGGCAGGTTACATGTGGAAACATTGAAAAGTTTCTACAAAGCCCTCAAGAACACAAGCTATTGTTTATAACCCCCCAAAAATTCACACATGACTAGATGTATCAACATAGACAGGGGAAGAAAATAATAAAAACTGTCTAATAATTCTATTCTTTTATTCAGAAGATGCTAGTTACCTTTGAAGAATACAAAACCTCCTCTAAAGCTTGCTAGTATCAAAACACAATGAGTTAAAAATAATGTCCTTAAATAAGCAGGAGAACAATAGCTACATGTTCCTGTATCACCCCCAGTTTCTGCTCAGGACAGAAGTTCGATTCACCAGGTGATTAATCCAGCAAAGAGGATGACTGTCACTTTAAGATCTCATCCATCTGTGGGCCTGAGTTCAAACCATCTTTCAGGCCTAACATGAGGCCAGACAATGGCAAGAAGTTTTCCTTGTTTTGCACAGGAATTCTTGCCAATGACTTAGTCAACACCATGGCACAAGATGAGCATTTGAAGGTCTACGTTTTACTAAGTCCTTCAGTGTGAGGACCAGAAGGTAGCAATGTGTAATACTGAAACCATTAAAGCTATAAGCAATTCTTTCCCTATTTTTCTTATGACTCAAAATGCATGCTTCTACATATCGGCATTTATTAACTTATTCATTAAGAAGTATTTCCTGAATCCCCACACAAACATCCAGGTTGAACAAGAGTGAGTATCTCTCTTTAAATGCTCCACCACCTTATAAATAAAAGCCCCAAATAACTACCAACAGGACAGAAAATATAAGAGCTATTTCTCTGGGGGCTTGAACGAAGGCTCAGAGGTTAGTAGTGATTGCTGAGCAATCATGAAGACTGGAATTTGGACCCCCCAGTACCCACATAACAAGCCAGGCATCCCACAAATAACCAGCTCTGAGGGATCCGACTCCCTCTTCTGGCTGCTGAGTGCACACAGGTGCATGCACCCTGAAAGCACAAAAGGGCCTGCGAATCAAGCCTTGAAAATAAGAAATATATTCTCATTTTTCAGAGCAGTTAAGACTGTGGTCTCAGGTCAGTTAACTTGCAAATCTTTTGCCATTCTGCAGAGTAAGTGGCTTTCCATTTCCCTATGAGACAGAACGTACTGTAAAATGGGTATTTCTAGGCATTGCAGTGCAGCCCATTAAAAGAATACTAAAAATAGGTTATCAGTTCAGTTTGAGAGACAGTGATTCTGGTTTTATATGTGTGTGTCATATGTCATTTTATTATGTGGATGTTTCCTGCAAGCAGAAAAAAATACCAACAGTGGGAACTTTTTAAAATGCAGTACCCTAACGAAAACACACCTGTTAATATTGCCATGAGATTCCAAGTATCATTCTTTGGAATGAGGTCTTTCTCAGTTACTAACATATTTTTATTATGTCACTATAGTAAATGTAGAATAGACAGCACAAACTAGATATCAAATAATCACAAATCTATATTTGCTATTGCCCTTTTCTGGGGATAAGAAAGAATTAGTATGTATTTTCCTGTTTAAACATACCAACTTTCAGCAAGAATGGGATGTCACTGATGTTACTCACAAGCTGGGTTACCATTCTTCAACTTTAACAACAACAAAAAAATCCAAACAAAACCCAACTGGGTTTCCTGTTTTTATTTATAGTTATTAGGGCCAATTTAGGGGGATTAACATGAAGTGTCCCTGCTGGCTCAGCTCATCCTTCCCCCAATTAATGTGCCCGAGGACTAGTTCCTTCATCTGCTCCCCAAGGACTCTCTTAATCACAAAGCCTATTCAAGCTTCTCCCCAGGGCCCCCCAAAAACAAGGAGAGTAACTTCCTAAGGAAGTGCAAAGCCTACCTCACCCTTCCCACTGGGGAGGCTCACAGCTGCAGCCCTTTCTGGTGCGGTTATATAAGGGCTTGCTTCACTCCACCCAAGGCCTAGGCCTGGCTTTGAAATATCTGCTTGGGCCAGGTCTTCTCTAAGGCGCTGGCAAACAGAGGGCAAAGAGGGGACAAGTGGGATTTCTCCTTCCAGAGCACACTGTATTTCAAAGAAGGTTCCAGAGAGATCCTGGTGCCTTGGGGAAGTACCTAGTGCTGGGAATGGAAGAGGTTTTATAGATTTTTGAGTTTGTGCTTGGCATAGAGTGAAAAAGAGAAGGAAGCGGAAACCTCTCTGTAAGGTGGATGCTCTTCCTGACCAAGCTCATTTTCTCCAAGGTTTCCACTCCTGGGCTTCAGCTTTGCATGAGACACAGCAGGAACCTGGGGAGGCTGCTGTGGTTTGCTCCTCTGTGTGGACCTCAGCCTTCTGGGAGCATCATCGCAGAAGCACTGCCTCATCATCCCCTCACAACAATGGCCAGCGATGCCGCCTCACACTTCCCAAGGACAGCACCAACCAGGCCAGGTTCTGGCTTCAGAACCTCTCTGAGGCTGAAGATGGACTTTCTCCTAAGTTTTAATATAATATGTCTGAGGACAGTATTCCTGCAGCTTTATTCTCTGTATCCGTCTCCTGCCCCATTAGCAACACAGTGGAGGAACACTGCTTCCTCCTATCTGCTCATGAATTTACTTCATACAGAGTAGGGCTTTCAATGAAAAGGATTATTAATATTAACTACTGGATGCTCTTCTTAGAAGCCTTCACCTGGCTGCTGCTTGCTCATCATTCAGAGGTCAATCAAGGTCACTGTCAAGTTAATTGCTCTCTTTGCGGATGGCATCACAGCTTCAGAGGACTGCTTGACCCCACCTGGGTAGGCAATGTGGCCGTTTCTCAAGCCACACTGCTGCACACCGGTGACATTTCTCCTGCCTTCTCTATCCTGCCTCTGTGTCGTGCAGTCTTCCATGGCTATCTATGCAACTATAAAAACACACGTTATAGGAAAAAGCACTTAGACATTTGTAACTGACTCCTTTCCAGTGGCTGAGAGGTCAACAGGCTATTTCTGCAACAAAGCTAGCCATGTTCATCTGCAGTAAGCAGAACACTTTCCCCTAGCCCACCAATAACACAAAGTGCAGAAAGACATTCCGTTCACAGACCAAGAAACAACATTAGGGGCAGGAAGGGGGCGGTGGGTCATTCAAGACAGAAAAACTAAGTTTAACGAATGGACTCACCACTGAGGTAAGGGCCATTTGAAAACTGTAGATGCGGGCGAGGCCAAAGTCAGCCAGTTTAATTTGTCCACTGCTGGTCACCAGAATGTTCTGTGGTTTTAGATCACGATGCACTACTCGGTGAGAATGAAGAAAGTCCAGACCTCGGAGAAGCTGAAACATCATATCCTAAAGGAAATAACAAACATACAAAAGTCAGGAGATGCCCAGAGCAGTTCAAGTGCTGGAATAGACACTGAATCCCCAGCAGACCTGTGAAACGAAAGCTCGTCTCCCCACCTCTTCATGCTCCCATCTTCCAGAACACCGTGAAATACTAACTGCCAACTTGTATTTTCTTAGCGAAAGGACCGCTTAAAATACTTTTCTATGGGACAGGAAACCTTCTGGAAGGCGCTGGTGGCTAATGCTGGGGAGGGGAAACAGGAGGTGGATCAAGGGGAATGCATTTTACTTCATACACGTTTATTTATTATTTCAACCGTCAATACATGGCAAATAAAATACTTTAGTGTTATATGTAAAATAAATGGTTATTTTTACAGTGC
The DNA here is from genome assembly GCF_049852395.1 of Peromyscus maniculatus bairdii. Classification (NCBI taxonomy): domain Eukaryota; kingdom Metazoa; phylum Chordata; class Mammalia; order Rodentia; family Cricetidae; genus Peromyscus; species Peromyscus maniculatus. The sequence continues at coordinate 23,420,752 of NC_134854.1, read as the reverse complement.
TTATTCCTAAACTGTCACTCTGCGTCAAGCACATTGCTAAATGTTTTCTGTTTAGCAACCTATTTAGTTAAATCACAACGCTGAGGTGAATTACTGTTTTCATAGGTCAAGAAACTGACACATTGAAGGAAGTTAGGTAATTGGCTCAAGGTCACAACACCAAAGTCTTTATTTAGAGTAGTCTTAAAAACAAAACGAAACACAATTCAGATGACTTATCATGGCCCTTGATTAGTTAAATGAAGAAAGAAATACAAATGACAAGGCATGCTATTTAATCTCTCTGACTCTCGGTGTCTTTACCGGGGCTATTTCTCCAGCCATGATGATGCAGACAGGCCAACATTTCTCCTGTCTTCTCTACCCCAACCTTGAGTTGCTGGCTTCCCAAAATGGATGGTATCCTCTGAGCTGTGAACCAAAACCAACCTCTTCTACCCTAAGTAGCTTCTACTTAGATATCCCATCACAGCAACGTAACAACTATTAATATAGAAAATTGGTATGAGAAGGGAGATTGTTGCTGCAATAAACCTGGTCATGCAGTTGGAAGTAATTTGTAGGAAGAATGTGGAAGCTGTAGGCTAGAGGAAGTCCTAGAATGCTGTAAGCAGAACTTACTAGAACATTCCAGTGAAAGTGTATAAGGCTGGAATGCCAACAGGAATGTGGACACTAGATTGTAATCAAGAGCTTTCAGATGGAACAATAATTCTACCAGGAACTGAACTACAGATCATTGACAAAATAAACAAATATGACTGAGTTCTGCTGTACCATGAATATTGGAGTGAGGCTAAATTCAAACCTAATAGGACTATCTGGCAGAAAATACTTTAAGACAGCAGAGCACCCAGGCTATGGTGTGGTCACTGTTCATTGCATCTAGTTAGGTTTAGAGCATGAATTCAAAACCAAAAATGGAAGAAAATGGTGAAAAAAAATCTGTACAATTAGAGAGCAGAGAGTCTTTAGACCTGTGGCCAGGGCTAAGGGTGCGAGTGAGGAGAAAGCAATTATACTGGCTAAAGAAATTAATTAGTGCCAAGAAAGGGAGCCGACAGACTTTCCATGAAGACAGTAAGAAAGGCGCTTTGCCTGAGAGTTCCCATTCAGAGAAGACACCAGAGGAGAAAACTGTAAGCTCCTCTGGAAATCTTTCCTTTGAAAAGAGAACCCTTGATGTAAAAACAATAAGCCTGGATAAAGAATGTTACCACACAGAGCCCCTACACTTCAAAAGGGATGCATGGGGAAACGTTTCCTCTGGTTTGAGGTGCAGGTGCATGGAGGCCACTGCTGCCATACTCCTAGGTGGGTAGGACATCTCAAGCTGGCATCAGAACTTGTCACCCACGTGGTACTGTTTCCAGGCAAGCAGGATGCAATGGTTACAAGATAATGGAAGCTCTCCCCAAGGTTCCAGAAAAAAGCCAATGTTAGCAGGGTTAGAGTACCTGGAGAAGATCTAAGAAGCTGACATGTAAAGACGGGAAGTGATGAAGCCAAACTCTCAGTGGGGACTACAGGACATTGGAGATGCCAAGACTGTGGGGCATTTGATGAGGAAGGCTGTAGAAACGGAGTGGCGCTGGCCTAAGAGAGAGACGTGCATGCTACAGGCAAGGGTTGTAGAGGAAAGGCTATCTGAGGTCATGGGTGCTCAGATGAGGCCATCAAAGGCCTGCAGGTTGGGAGTGGAGCACCAGGGCTCAGTTTTGGCCCGACAGGTTTCAGTCCTGCTCTGGCCTATGCTTTCCTTGCTAGTTTCCTGTTCTTCCTTCTGGAATGGGATGGGAGTGTCTATTCCACACTATTGTACAAAGGATGTAACTTGTTTTCTGATTTCATAGGGGCTTACAGCTAAGAATCTGCCCTGAGTCTCAGGAGACTGGGTTTTTGAACAGTGTTTGAATTATTACAACTGGGGATTCTTGAAGCTAGATTGAGTAAAGTTTGCATTAATTATGAAGTGGTCATGAGCCTCTGAGCAAGGGATGAAGTGTTGTGGCATGAACACGAAATATTCCTTACAGGTTCACATGTTTGAACACGATGTTCCCCACTGACAGCCCCATTTCGGTGGGTCGGGGAAGGGCTGTGGAACCTTCAGGAGGCACGGCTAGCTTAGGCCAGGAGAAAAACCTTGAGAGTATCTGGCCCCCTTCTGCCTTGAGTTCTCTGCTTCTTGGTTGTCACCTTTATGTTATCACCCATCTCATACTTCAGCTGTCACAGCTGTGACCTGCTGCCGCCACTGTGCCTTCCTCACGATGACAGACTATTCTAAACAGTGAGACAAAATGAACCTGTCTCCAACTGTGTGGCTTCCGTCCAGTATTTAGTTAGGGCAACAGAAAAATAACTAATACAATCACTGAACCAGTTTACTGAGAACAGCCCTGGTTCTGGGTTCACTTTCTAGAGTTTAGAATTCTGTCTTCTTAAAATCAAATCCTTAGCTTTTCTACCTGTCACATGGAGAAAATAACACTTAGTTTTCCTAATAGGAGGTTCCAATCAACACAGGCAAACTGGGAGGCTAGTTTCAGGCCCACGGTAAGTATTTAACAGATGGACTTCGTAAAATGAGAATGGTCGGGTTGTCTCCTGTTTTCCAGGAGAGCCAGATCCACAAAACTAAAGAACATGCAGCCAGTTGTAAGGTGAGCATGAACGAGGTGCTAAGAGGGAGCATGATACAGGAGATCGGGCATGATTTCTGAGACCCCCTCATGGGCATTCTGAGCTGGCAGGAGCTACCTTCTAAGCTTCCAAATGTGTCTACCTTGGAGGAGGCCTGCTCTGGTGAGGGGTGTCCTTGCAATCCTTGGGAATCACTATCAGTCAGACAACTTGCAGTGAGTGAACAGCAGTGTGAAAATGAAGCACAGGATGCCAAACTTAGCTGTCTTTTTGCTAAGGCAAATGTACTTTTATTAGGAACACATGCACAGAGCTTGTAAGCACTAGCTTTTTAAAAAGCATGACTAACTTCAAGTAATGTCACTCATCATCTTAACTTTCTATACACTGAGCATCATTCTTTTAAAGTAGCACAGGGAATATCTGCTTGCTTCATGTTGCACTGTTCAAACAACTTAAGTAGACAATTCAGAATAGAAAATTTAAAAACCTGAACTAATTTATTAACTGATAAAGCCCACATGGACTTACAAAAAGCCCGAACTATGGAGTAAAAAAGTATCCATTGCCTTTGTTTTAATATAGCACACTACATTTTTAATCATAAAACAAAAAACATGTATATACGAACTTAAGCTTGAAGAAGAAATGTATACAGCAGAGGAAGAAGAAAACTCTACTTATAATCTAACTACTAAGAGAACAGAAAAAAAATCCACTATCAAATAATCTTTGTGTATCTTTCTATTTTCTTTTGAAAATAACATACATTTATAGAAATAAAACATATTTAAACAATAGTTGATCTAAATATTTTATAGTGTTAAAAATACAATTTACTGGGCTGGTGAAATAGCTCTCTGGGTAGAATTGTTTGCTAACAAGGCTGAGTTGAGTCTACCCCTGGAACAGACAGTGAAAGAAGAGAAGTGATTCCGAAAACATGTCCTCAGACTTCACACACACACACACACACACACACACACTCACACACACACTCTCTCTCTCTCTCAATCACACACACACACACACACACACACACAACTTCACAACAACAAAAAAATTATTGAGAACATTTTGTAAGTTAAACAAAATTCTTCTATTAGCTACTTTTATACAATGTAACGTTTAGTGGCTATGTAGCCTACCTTCCTGAGGTACGTCATTAATTATTATTTGGTATCGTTTTTGGTACCTGTAGTAGAGGTCAAACTCTGTTGAAAGGCTAAGGTGACTTGCTAAAACCACATCCAAGCATGGATTAAGTAGTATGGATCCACATCACCTTGCTCACATTCAGTCCATGTTAATAGCATCAAGAGGTAATTGCTCCACGTAAGAACTTACTACTCAAAGCTGGGCGGTGGTGGTGTGTACCTAATCCCCTATCAGTGGTGCTGCCTTTAATCCCAGCACTTGGGAGGCAGAAAAAGGCGGATGGATCCCTGAAGTCGAGGCCCATCTAGTCTACAGTGAGTCCAGCACACCAGGGCTACACAAGGAAAGCGTGTCCGCGGGAGAGATAGTGGAAAGCACTACCAACTCAGGCACCAAATGAAGACATGGCTGCAACTCTACAGAGCAATATGAATGAATGAACTCCAGTACCACTCAATTAAGAATCTGTTTCAGTATAAGAACTGTTTTTTATAAAGAGTTTGATTGTCTGTGTGCTTTATCTCACTTTACAGCAGTGGTTCTTAACCAGTAGGTGGGGGTCGTGACCTTTTCACAGAGGTCACGTATCAGATATACTGCCTATCAGAGATTTACACCAGGATTCAGAACAGTGGCAAATTCACAGTTATGCAGTAGCAACTAAAATAATTTTATGATGGGGGGGTCATCATGACATGAGGAACTGTGTTAAAGGGTTACAGCATCAGGAAGCTGAGAACCACTGCTTTACAGTGCAATAAAACATGCTTTCAGTCAGCTCAAGATTTCAGTCTACACTAACCTATCCTACAGAAGTCCCAGACCCTCACAGTAGTCCAAGTGGCAGTGCAATGAAATCAGCGGTCACTGAACCTCGGGGTGCACCCCACTTGCCTCTTCCAGGTAAACACACCTTAAGACATCTCCCTAGTAGCCATCAAGCACAGTTCTCCTTCTCCTTCTCCTGTTTTGGTTTTTCGAGACAGAGTTTCTCTATGTAATTTTGGTGCCTTTCCTGGATCTTGTTCTATAGACCAGGCTGGCCTTGAACTCACAGAGATCCGCCTGCCTCTGCCTCCCAAGTGCTGGGATTAAAGGTGTGTGCCACCGCCACCAGGCTACACAGTTACTCTTGTGCTGAGCTGACATGTAGGAGCCTTACTCTTTTTTTCTAAACACGTGACAGGAAGTGTGTTTCCACAGGACACTAGGGTAAATAGTCTGGCTCCGGGTGACAGTGGCTTAGAAGGAGGTCAGCCCTTGGCTGCTCCTTCAAAGACTCCAGACCTCAGTCTGAATCCCAGGGATCTCTAGGTCTTGCAAATCAAATGTATCTTTTAAGTTCTAGAGGTTGACTCTGCCTATTTCTTTAAATAAAAATAAGCAAACTAAAAACCTTTCAGAAACTTTTAATCAGAAAAAGCTTTATGATGGGTCCTACTTTCCAACTACATATGGCACAGGCTAATTTCCTAACGATATTGAAATACCCAACATAAACTTCTGACTGATCTCAGAAATGGCAGCTTTAAAATGAGTAATTCTGGCAACACACACACACACACACACACACACACACACACACACACACACACACACACACTGATTTATTATTTATTGTTGGGTTATTTATGTTCTCAAAGTTAATCTCTAAGAATACAAAACATTTATTCATTCGAAAATTAAAAGTAGACACAATTTGTAGACAGTACTACTTATTTTTCTCCTTATAATACACAAGCCATGTTCTTTTTTTATTAACATAGTATTTTTATTGATTATTTGGAAATTTCACATAATCCACCTCTATCACACTCACTTCCTAGTCCTCCTAGGTCCACCCCCCCACTCTGGTAACCTCCCCCAAAACAAAAGCAGGAGGAAAAAAATAATAACCAAGCCCAATTTGTGTTGTCCATATACTCACTGGGGCACGGTCAAACTCCTAGTGGTCAGCCCCTTAAGGAAAACTGGTTCTTCCCTACCCCATCCCCACCAGATGCCATCAACTATCAAGAGCTACACTTCAGCTTCCCTATCACAATTTTTAAGATTTCTCTTCAAAGCTGGGCGGTGGTGGCGCACGCCTTTGATCCCAGCACTCAAGAGGCAGAGGCAGGCAGATCTCTGAGTTCGAGGCCAGTCTGGTCTACAGAGCAAGTTTCAGGACAGGCACCAAAGCTACACAGAGAAACCCTGTCTCAAACATCCAAAGAGCTCTCTCACATGGCTTTGTGCCTAGACTATTTCTTTCTGGAGGGGTGGGGTGGTGGTGGTGGAAGCCTTCTGTGTCTCCCATTTTCAACTCTGAGTCTGCAGTCATGGAATCCATTGTAAAAGAAGTTGGCTTGCCCTTTATAGTCAGTGGGAACACAGATCATGGCTTTCTGGCTACAGCGTGGGCCACAGACATCCTCATGGCTTCAGGTGGCAGCACAGAGCACAGACATCCCCATGGCCTGCGGTGGTAACATGGGCCATGGACACCAACGTGGCCTTGAAAGCCATGCTCTTCACAAAGACAATATTCCAGTTTCTTCAGAGCTAGATATCATGGCAGCTGCCTGTGATCTGAGCACTCAGGACCTGGAGTCCGGGGCCAGTGTGGGTTCCATGACAAGACTCTGGCTGGCCCCTCAATAAGGCTCCCACCCTTACATCTGCATACCATCTTGTTTCCAAGGAATGTTCCTATGGAGTCTCTACACTGTTCCTAAATGTCAGTTTAAAACGTCATGTAAAGCAGGGCTTTTCCTGACAACCAGGTAACAGCAGATTGAACTGAGGTGGGTGTTACGGCTGTAGGAGGTGTGGGGAAGGCTACCTGAGCCCACAGGTAAGTGATGATGATGAAGTCAGAGGGAGAGCAGAGGACTTCAAGCAGCAACAAGGGCTAGTCATGCCAGAGTCAATTTTTCGTTATTACTGATATTGATACACACATTTTTAATTGTAGTGAAGGACACCTCTGTGTGGAGGCTATAGGTCAGTTTGGGGTGTCACTGCTGTGTCTTTAACTGTATGTTCAATACTAAGCCATTCGTATTACTGGGGAGCCAATCTCTAGAACTGTTGCATCTTTCAAACCTGGAACTCTGTACTACTGAAGCACAATCCCTGCCTTCCTCTCCCCTCAGCCCTGGCAGCTACCTTGCCTCTGATTTTACTCTAAACACCTCATATGTGGAATCACAGTGCATCTTTTTGGGCATGGCTCATTTTACTTAGAGTAAGTCTACACGATGAATTATGTATCAGTGCTTCTTTCTAGAGACTGATTATTATATAAATACACCATTTCCCACCTTTCCACCCACCGATGGACATGGACACCTCTACTTGCTGGCTTCTGTGAAACTGGCTGCTTTGAACACAGGTGTGCAATTGTATTTGCAACCTCTGCTTTCAATTCTTTTGGATACACACTCAGAAACGGGATTGCTGGATCTATTCCTAGGACCTGTAAAATCTAAGTTCTTCCAGTATTCCTAGGACCTGTAAAATCTAAGTTCTTCCACAAACAGTGTAGCATTGTTAACTGCATGACTAAATGGAGAATGTGAAATCCACGTTACAGTCCTGTTGAGTGAATCAGTGGGTTCACCCACCCCCTGGAGATTGTGCCCACTGCTTTCTAGGAAAACCTGTGCAGGGTCACTACATCAAGCTTACACTTTGGACTTAACTCACAACTCCAAAGGCCTTTGCTCCTATTGCGTTCTCTGATCAATTTCTAATGATAATGGCAATCTTTAGAGGCTCTTTTATACACAGTCATGCAGGAATAAGACGAGTTCTCACATCAGTTCACAAGAGAAAGTTATGCTCAAAACCTACAAAGGGCAAAAAGTTCTTAAGAAGTGAGAAGAAGACCCAAGGTAGATTCTTTAACATGTTCGAGTTGCCTCGGAAGTTCTAAGAATGGTGAATTTAAAGTGGGCAGTTTATCAAAAGACTGGGGGACAGACTCCAAGAGTCAGACATGAGCTAGGTTCCAAAGAAGAGCATGCTTGGGCTGTGCTCCACTAGTGCTGTCACTGGGCAGGAGGGGACTGACACCTCTCGGGGACTCAGTAGAAACAAAGTCATGAGTCCTCACTCGACCCGCTGGCTCTCCACTGCTTCAGTCAGATGGATAAAAGGATAACCTAAGTGGCTGTTTTTGTGTATCAACTCTATTAACTAAATGATAGTTTAGAGAGTCCACATCATCTTCTTCATAGGAGTGGTAAAAATGCGGAGACTCAACCAAGTACAAATGAAAAGAAGCTCATTTTCAGCAAAACTCACAATGTCACTGGTATTCAGGGGACAAAACAATGACATAAATGGACAGTCTGGAAGAAGAGATCATGACCTCATCACAATGGCTATTATTAACCCACTGTAGAAAGTCATCAGGAAATGAAACTACAAATATGCAATGTTAATTATAACTTCTTCCGAGCAGGATATAAAACCCAGCACTGTAGAAACAAGAAGACAGGAAGTCCAAGTATTCAGGTTCTTGGCCAGTGCCGCAAGTGATTTAGGTTCCATACATATCGTGTTGTGATACATTTTAAAAAACTGGAGTACACGCTGTGACTATTTCTCCATTTCAATGCGTACCCTGCAGTGAAATAGCAGTGCCACCCAGTTCAGCAGTTGCATCTGACGTTCCCTGTTCTCCTTCTCAATTCCTTCTTTGGAGACTCTCCCCCTGACTTCACACTTCCCTCCTACATGAGGGAATGCGTAACCGAAGCTGGTCTCTGTGAGCAGAGCGTATGATCATCTGCCTTCTGCAGACACTGTTGTGGACAGCCACGAAGGGATGGTCAAGACAATCAGGACAATTCTACTTCCATCCACTAGCAACCAATCCAGGGATGAACAGGCCTGTGCGGGCAAGCTGACGGGAGTCTTAGGAAGCACTTTCCTCCCGGTAGGAGGAGCACAGCAGAAGGCTTTCACCTCACTTCCACATCCTGCCCCCCCCAGACCCATGTAAAGAAAAGGCACGGTCATTTGTATCTTTGTGAGTCTTTGTTTCCATGTCTACAAAAAGGAAATAAGCCCCCAAATGGAGATTCAAATAGGTTCTAAATTATATAATATATATTTATATATGTTATAGATAACATATTAAGTCAAATATTATATACTGAAATATTTAATATATTGTCAACTATACACAATAGCCAGCTGCCATTCGTTCAAGAGCACTGTGACGCCCCTACAATGTATAAGACATTGTATTACCCCTACAATGTATAAGACATTGTATTACCCCTACAATGTATAAGACATTGTATTACCCCTACAATGTATAAGACATTGTATTACACAATGTTACACAGAAGCACCCAGAGTCGGGGGTCCAAGGAAGTCTTACTTTAACAAGGAGAGGAGATGTGAGCTTGTATTTACACACTTCACGCTCGTTTGTGATAAGGCCCGTGGAGGACACAGGTGCTCTTGTAAGTGCTAAGGATGAAGGGGCATCTGAGCCCACCCGAGCAGTGGGCTAGTGTTCAGTTCCGTCTGGAGCCCACCCGAGAAGTGGGCTAGTGTTCAGTCTGGTGTGGGGAAGTGTCTGCCACAAGAGAGAACACTGGCAGAGAGAAGCTTAGGAGAGTATGGTGCTTGGGAGTTAGGAGACCAGCCACAGCCTCACCAGACAGGATCTTGGAGAGGACACACTGCTAAGTGATACTACACTACCAAAACCTTTACTGCTGGGACTTTATAATGTCACATCTTATAGTCAGTGTGGGTAAGGAATACAAAAAACTAGGCTACTATCATTGATAGTTTGGCATACAGGATGAACAGGAGGTGAAAAAGGAGGTTCTTAATCTACTTTGGGTATAAAGTATTAAGGGCACGAACTAAAATATTAAAGAGAATAATGAGAAAGAGCAATCATGGCGACAAATGGGATATATTCGTTTTCATGGGTTGACTACACGGTGATGTCCTGTGAGAGCGTGGTAACATCTCAGCCTCCAACATCTAGTCTCAGGCTCCTCACTTCAGAGTATGGACAAGGCTCTCTGGTAGTGGTAGTGAAGATCCTCTCAGAACGAGGAATGGGTTCAAAGGTGCTGTCCTTAAACGTCACCATCAGCAGGGGCATCCGGCAACACACGGCCATTCTCCCACCTCTCTCCAGTGGAACCTTAGCGTCCCATCTTCCCAAATCCTTGTTATTAGAACAGCAAACACAACTGTGCCCACACAAAAGAATCGTGCCCAGAATCGTCACCAGTCAGCATGTTAAATGAATCCAGTGCCATGTGGCCTGCACTTAAGTTGAAACTCCACAGACTGCTAGCTTTAGGTCTGGAAGGATCTTCAAAATTTATGTTATTATTTAATGAGCAAGGGATCTGTCTCTTTTCATAAATAACCCAGTTTTCTAAGGTACATGTAAGTTTTTTTAACTCATTCTTAGAAAAACTTCTCTTTGGGGTCCTCCAGTGGTTGGAGAGGGGCTTCTTTCAAATTGTCTTTGGAGTGCTCCTACAGCTCAGCACCCATATGCTAAACTTTACCTGACACACAGACACACACCACACACACATGCACGCACGCACGCACGCACGCACGCACGCATGCACGCACGCACGCACAGGCTACTGGAGGGAAATTCTGTTAAGCTTTCTTATGAAATTAACTCTGGTTGCTTTCATGGCTTCACAAATAAGAACTAGAATTGTGACATTATTTCCTTATGTTGTCCATTAATGCTGACCTGTGTGCATTCCAGTGCACAGAGGGGGAGAGAAACGAGAGAGGACTCTGAAAGGAACACTTCGCTTCATTTGGTCAAAAAATGGTCTTTACAAGGGTTTTTTATTATGGGTTGTAAAACACTGCTGACCACAATGTACCTTTTCACTTGAAAAAGAAAAGAAGGCCTTGCAGCAGCGAGAGGCTGAGGCCCAGCACGGGGGGCGAATCAGTGCCTTCTTCCCGTAAACACATCTGCACACATTATCTGTCTGGGGACAGAGCTGTCCACACAGCTGTGTATGGAGACTCCACAGAAGAGGCGGTACTTCAACAGCCTTCAGCGTGTGTTGCTGCAGATCTGAAGGCTGTCGGGAGAAAGCCAGAGGGAGGAGGAGAACCATGCCCTTTTCACTAGGAACCTCTCAAGTCTACCGGAAGAGGCTGCAGGTGCACACACGTAGTCAGGAAGAGCACAGGGGCCAGGAATGGAGGGGATTTTCGGGCCAAATGGAACTGAGGAACTAATCACCAAGCCGACCCTGAGGCCAGCGCAAACAATCTGTGACAGGGTGACAAGGATTTGGCAGGCTAACATGAAAACGGGCGTCACGATAGAAAGAGTCCAGGGGAAGGAGTCTTAGGGGGTGCAGGTACATCTACCCACCAGGAGCTACTGATGTTTGCAAATGTCGCTCCCTACGTGGAGCTTCTGAATCTCTTCAACTGGCTGTTCTCCTTAACATGCCTCTCTTGCTTTCAACCACCCTGGCCCACCTAAGCTGCCAATCTGCGTTGGTGTGTGTTTCTTGGTACCATAACATTGTCGTCCATCTCTTCCTACATGAATCACAAACCACCTGCCCTCCTTATTCCTACAGACAAAACAGAGACAAAAGCCCGACAGGAAAACTCTAGCTTTACCTGAGCTTTTAGTACTTTCTTTCCTGTTTACCGTCAATTTCCCTTTCTGTTGTCTGCCATGGCTACGACATTCAACATCTGCTGTATTCCCTGTCTACTTCCAGTTGCAAATGCACATCTCCAGATTATCGTAGGATCTGGGTGGAGTGGCTCAGGTTCATTACACCAGCCCTTGAGAGGCCAAGGCGTGAGGACTGCAAACTTCAAGGCCAGCCTGAGATATGTTAAGAGAGACCCGAGCTCAAGAAACCAAGCTCTGGGGATGTAACTCGGTGGCAGAGTTCTTGCCTGGTACATGGAAGACCCCGAGTTTTATTATTAGCAGCACACACACACCCTGAATCCACACCCTGCCTCTGCCATCTCACCTCCACCATTCATGGTTTCAACTTTTATGTTGGTCATAGTTTGAGACATCCCAAGTCACAAATAGCTGTCCCATTCTCAAATGGACACATTTCAATGCTTCCTCATAATAGACTCTACAGTATTCCACAGCAACAGCAAGCCCAATCTGTACCAAGATGATGTCTTCTGTAAAAGTCCCTATCAAAACTTGTTCTTCCATCTCTATTTCTTATTGTGTACATAAGTACAATGACCTACAATTTACTAAACGATAGAGTCACCTAAGTCAGTGAGTCTTAGTCATGAGCGTTTCTAAATTACTTCTCAAACAGAGGCACATTACTTTTTCTCTCTTTTACCAACTCTAACCGAGCTGCTAGCATCTTTTGTCTCAAACATGGCAGTAGTGTCCCAACATGCCTAGCTCCCGTATTTAATTTAATCATTTTTTAATCTTTTTTCTACAGGGTTGAGTGATATTTCTGAAAGGTGGTCTAGCTCACACAGATGTCCTCTATTGCTCCTCCTTTTCTTAAACTTTAGTTCCTTAAAGAAATAATTTTATTGATTTTTGATTATTTTGTACAATGCATTCTGATCCTATTCACCCTGTCCCCGACTTCCCAATCTACCTAACCTTGTGGCTTTTTTTAAATCCATCAAGTCCAATGTGTACCTCCCAAACACTCTTGCATGTGTGGCCTTCCACTGGACTGTGGTCTCCTTACCAGGGGACACACTCTTGAAGAAGACTGACCCTCCTCTCCCAGTAACTCCTTAGCTAAGGGTGGGGCGGCTCACCCTTAAACAAACTGCTCCCCCAGGGGCTTTCCTGTCTGATCCTAGGGAGCACTGCTTTCATTCCCAGCTCTTCTCCCGATTCTGTGACTAAGCGCTGGAGACGTCAGGGTCTGTGGTCCTTCAGTGGCACCATTCCCCATCTTTCCTAAAATGTTCTCTCCATTATTATTATATCCCCCAATCTTGCAATATGCACATCCTATCTGGTCCACGTAACTCGTATTTGAGGACTGACTTAAGCAAGTCTTGGACAATTCTCTACGCGTCCAGTCTCCAGCCCTCCCCTCCCGAACTCTACCGGCACAGAGCACTGTAAGCATGACACTGTGGAAGAGCCCATGTGGCTTTCCTGTTCCTACAGTGCCTCCTGCCTTGACTCTAAGAAAGTAAGCGGGAACACCCTAGGCACTCAACGCTGATTATCTTTCCCTCAGGTGCTCCGGACGTTACCATTTCACACAGACACCCCTGGAATAAATGTTTTCACTCACTCTGAGTTTGTGTCACGAATGGGCTGGCTATGAGGGCAGAAACTGCCCTGGAGAACAATGGTGTCTAGCCTGGAGCTGACACGTGAGGCAAAAGCTGACCCTGGAAGCTCAGGGAAGGAGCCTAACACCCAAAAGTCCACCAGGCTTCACTTTCCTGTAACTCCATCACTAGGGAAAAAAAATCCATCAATCTGTCCAGTCCATCCATTAATACGTAAGCATGGGAATGAACACTATTCTAAAAATAGGCTACGATTTGGTAACTCTATTTCTGGAAACTCACCCCACAGACCCAACAGCTCAAGTTTATAGTAAGTCAAAACAAAGAGGTTCAGTGCTACCTTGTTTTAAAAACATAAAACAACAACAACAACAAAAAAACCCCACCGAAAACCAAAATAAACAAACAACAAAAAACCCAGAAAGATATCTCAAATATTTGCCAATGGGAAATAAATTTTATATCCACTAATTCCAATCTGAAATGTCCTAACAGCCAATGTGCTGAAGACTTGGTCTTCAGCTGGACACTTCTGGGAGGAACTGGAAGGGACACTCTTTAGGAGGTGGAGCCTATGCGGTTTAGGTCACTGGGGGCATACCCTCAAAGTGTTTCCGAGACAGCCTTCTCTCCTTCCCTGTAAGATTTATTCATTTTTACTGATATGTGTACGACGTTGTGAGGTCATATGCATGACGTGCATGTAGGCTGAGGGGCCAGAGCAGAGCACTGGACCCCCGGAACCTGAAGGGACAGATGGTTGCCACTGTCATGTGGGTGCTGGGGACCAAAGCTTGGTTCTCTGCAAGCGCAGCAGGGGCTCTTCATCACTGAGCCCCCCCCCCGCCTTGCTCTTCCTCCCCCCCCCCCCCGCCCTGCTCTTCCTCCCCCCCCAGCCCTGCTCTTCCTCCCCCCAGCCCCGCTCTTCCTCACCCCCCCGCCCCGCTCTTCCTCCCCCCAGCCCCGCTCTTCCTCCCCCCAGCCCTGCTCTTCCTCCCCCCCAGCCCTGCTCTTCCTCCCTCCAGCCCCTCTCTTCCTCCCCCCAGCCCTGCTCTTCCTCCCCCAGCCCTGCTCTTCCTCCCCCCAGCCCCGCTCTTCCTCCCCCCAGCCCTGCTCTTCTTCCCCCCAGCCCTGCTCTTCTTCCCCCCAGCCCCGCTCTTCCTCCCCCCAGCCCGGCTCTTCCTCCCCCCCCCCAGCCCTGCTCTTCCTCCCCCAGCCCTGCTCTTCCTCCCCCCAGCCCCGCTCTTCCTCCCCCCAGCCCCGCTCTTCCTCCCCCCAGCCCTGCTCTTCCTCCCCCCAGCCCCGCTCTTCCTCCCCCCAGCCCTGCTCTTCCTCCCCCAGCCCCGCTCTTCCTCCCCCAGCCCCGCTCTTCCTCCCCCCAGCCCCGCTCTTCCTCCCCCCAGCCCCGCTCTTCCTCCCCCCCAGCCCTGCTCTTCCTCCCTCCAGCCCCGCTCTTCCTCCCCCCAGCCCTGCTCTTCCTCCCCCCAGCCCTGCTCTTCTTCCCCCCAGCCCCGCTCTTCCTCCCCCCAGCCCTGCTCTTCCTCCCCCCAGCCCTGCTCTTCTTCCCCCCAGCCCCGCTCTTCCTCCCCCCAGCCCTGCTCTTCCTCCCCCCAGCCCCGCTCTTCCTCCCCCAGCCCTGCTCTTCCTCCCCCCAGCCCTGCTCTTCCCCCCTCCAGCCCTGCTCTTCCTCCCCCCAGCCCCGCTCTTCCTCCCCCCAGCCCCGCTCTTCCTCCCCCCAGCCCCGCTCTTCCTCCCCCCAGCCCCTCTCTTCCTCCCCCCAGCCCCGCTCTTCCTCCCCCCAGCCCCTCTCTTCCTCCCCCCAGCCCTGCTCTTCCCCCCTCCAGCCCTGCTCTTCCTCCCTCCAGCCCCGCTCTTCCTCTCTTTTTGAGTGTTACCGGAAGTAGACAGCTAGCACCACCATGCTAGGCAGTGATATGTCTCCTCTCAGGCCCCAGCAATACCATCAAGAGATTCATGGACTGAAACCTCAAAAGGCATAAGCCAAAATATGTCTTTCCTACTGATACTCCAGTTATCTCGGGCTATTTCATTACAATAATGGAAAGGTGACTAACACCAGTATTCCCACAATAGAAGAGGAAGCCATTAGAGAGATGGGTAATTTTAACATCTAAACTGAAAAGCAAATGAGGAAGCCTTCGTGTGACACATGAACTTCTTAATTCTAGTTCAACACTAGAAAAAGGTATATGCCTACACAGGTGAGTTATGTGTGTCTGCCAAGTTATGGGATACAATGGTAGAGATGGTTCTGAAAGACAATAAACAACCCGTTTGGTTGTATTTTAGTTATTGTTTTCTTTTATTTGAAACAGGGTGTCAATATAGACCGCGATGGCCTCCAGGGTCTCCTGTCTTTGCTTCCCGTGTGTTGAGATTGCTGGCTTGTGTCACCATGCCTGGCATAAGCAATGTTGACAAACGTGTCTGGTTTTTTCCTAGACTCTTTTTAGAAAACATTTCCATAGCCCTGCCATGTGATTTCTACCCCCCCACACACACACACCTCGCTTCTGGGGCCTTGAGAGTCACTCGGGGGCGCTTTGCTCATTACACCTGGACTTTTAATTCAGCTTGATCTGGCTTATTGTGTCGGCGGAGAAACCTACAACCAGGGATTCAAAAATACTTCTCACCGAGGTGTCACACAAGCTGAGCAGACGCTCTGCTCCTGAGCTTTAAGTCCCCTAGGCCAATTTCTGATGTTTTCCTATTCTCTTCCGAACCCAAGACCAACCGTACCAGATTGTCTTTTACAGCTCTAGCCTTTGCCTGTCTTTGTGAAAACAAAACATTTAAATTTTCCAGTATGTAGGGTCTTTCTTAGAGTCCAATTCCTGAAAAGGTTCGTGGGGTTCGGCCAAAGGGTACCCTTATATATAATGCCCCATTTTAGGCTCAATTCAACAAGAGCAAATCAGCACCTTCTTTCCTAAACAGGCAATTCCTCTCTCCCATTCCCTGCTTTCCTTTTCCTCTGGACAAGGAATAACCAACCAGGTCCTGTCACGTCTTTCTTCATAATTCCAGCAGATCTCCATTTGTTCAGCAAAGGCACGCTCATACTCACCCCTTCTCTCACTCCCACACGAATGGAGCCCTTCTCTGGCAGCTCTTCTGCTGTACCGTCTTGAGTGAGCTCATGGCTACCTGACTAATCTGCTTGAAATTCTCCTGGGACAGCTGCCACTCCTGCCCTCCCTTCTCAGCGCCTTCACAATCACGCGCATCTTCATCTCTCTGGATGTGCCCAGACTAGTGCTACCTTGCCGGGACTGGACACAGGCAAAACCTGACCCTGGCTTCGAAACCCTCGCCTGTCCTGGCGCGCGTCACTCATGCCTCAAATTAGCATCTCCCAGGTCCTTTAACACCGGCACTTCCTTCAGGAAGCCAGCGCTGTTTGTCCTCCTCTCTTCCTGCACCACTTGCATCCACACGGCATCGGTGGTGTCCGGCTTCGGTGGTACCCACTTATTCGTGTGTTCTCCTCTCTTTCTCAATTTCATACTATCTCTATATAAGCTGGGATACGCAGCCTGCGATCCCCATCTAGTATAGGAGCACGAATAGCATAAGGACTCACAGAACAAACCAGGTGTAAATGTAGAACTCACTTTACATGGCTCCCACTTAAAACATAACCAATAAAAGCTGCCGCGTCTTTAAAACATCAACTATTAGAGCATTTTAAAATTAGCATTTCAATTTGGTCGGCTGCCACCTAGAAAACACAAAGACTAAAATCTGAGGGAAAGCGCACAGATGTTAAATAGACTATGTCATCCGCAGGGCTTTTACTTTTAAAGTGTTCCAGTGTGCAATGGAAAATTCTTAACATGAACTCCCTTTATTTATGATGGCATATTGTGTTCTATATTTAGACACTTTATAATAAAAGTTTATAGGATTGACCTTTCAGAGGGTTGAAGACTTTTAATAGCAAATTAGACAACTCTTATATATTATCAGCAAGAGAGTGATGGAACAAAAGGCCAAACCAGGAGGAAAACAGGTTTTATGGACACCAAACAGATGAAGTAACTCTTTGCAAAATCTCCTTGACCTCACTTTAGACAATGTGATGATCCAGGCTTGAGTGCTGGGTTAGCACGGGGACTCTTCACCTTTGGAGCAACATCTGATCACTACAAAATACACACCGCCTTCCGTCACCAGGGCAGCAGATTATGCCCAAAACTGTCTGTCTATTTTAGCACCTCTGACTTACACATCTTTATAGTTGTTCTACAGATAAAGAAACTGAAGTTCAGGAGCTTAAGTGACTTGCTCAGGCTAGTAACAAGGTGTCGTGTTGCCAGGGACTTTCACCACATCAAACAGATAAATGAAATATGCAGACATTGCCTTCTGGGTCTTGGATTATGGGAGTATCAAACAGTATTATAGTTTACTATAATCTGGCTGGCATGTTGCTTCCTGAACACCTACTGAGGGCTGTCATATAAATATGATAATCCTACCAGCCATTCCTTTCCAGACCGATGGAACTGTTGTCTCCTGAGACAGAAGATGCAAGAAGGTGACTCTGTAACTAAAGACCAACTGAGAAAATGAAATAAATGCCAGTGTCCAGAGCCAAACCTGCAATTCTGCAGGGTTTGCAAGTGAGACTCTCATTCCCACGAGGCCATCTGCATCCTGGTCCTTCCCGCCTCCTCGACCCCTTCACACATCTCAGAGGAAATGTCTGCTTCTTTGCACCCCTTCTGTGGTATCCTTTTCTGTTTTAAAATAAGCAGTTTTTTTTCTTCCAGCCTAAGTATTCTAGAGTTGGCTCTGTGTGAAAAGACAGAGGGTTTCCCCTCTTTACAACCCTCTCTAGCGCTGTATCACAAGAGGAAGATAGTTACCAAATGTTTATGGAGTTCAATAAAAGCCATATGCTGATGGGATGTACATCTTCACCTGAAAAAATGCACATGACTGGCTGAAAACTGCCAGGGAGGTAATTATACGGAACATAAACACTGACGGTGCGGAAGTATTACTCTTATTAAAGAAGCAGAGGGAAAACAGAATGGCTTATCACAGGCTAAAGTAATGTGCATAGAATGAGGCGCTTATTGAGGAGAGTGAGGTGTTAAGAATGAAGTTCCAGTGACACACACACCACACACACATCACACACACACACTCTCACACACACCACACACACACATACCACACACACACCACACACACACACTCACACACACACACACCCTTTCTCACACACACACACTCTCTCACATACACCACACACCCTTTCTCACACACACACACCATACACACACCACACACACACACACACTCTCACACACACACACACACACACACTTTCATACACATACACCACACACTCTCACACACCCTTTCTCACACACACCACACACACACACTCCCACACACACCACACACACACACACACACACCCACTCTCACACACATCACACACACCACACACATACCACACTCTCACATACACACCACACACCCTTCCCACCCCCACTCCCCCCACACCATACACACACCACACTCTCTCACATACACCCCCCCCCCACACACACCCCACACCACACCAACCTTACAGATTCCGACCTAGGTTAGCCAAAGTGAGGACAAAGTTTAGCACTGCTTTCAGGAGAATGTGCAGTAGGTACAGCAATCATTCAAGCCAGTAACAAACCACGCTAAGTCCAGATCTTTATTACTGAAAACAATCCTAAGAAAACGAGAACAAAGTTGCCTTTTATGGCTTATACCAAGTCTGATGTCCAGAACAGACGGCAATTTTAGTGCTAATACTGCTGTTAACTATAGGACTTCTAGTAGCTTACTGATCGCTCCAGGAGTTACTTTCATAAATGTTATGTGAGGAGGCAGAAACATATAAACCCCATGTTATTTCCATACAGACATTTTATAATTTCACTGCTTTGTGCTTACAGTATGCTCTCAAGCCTGAAGAAATGGCTTCCAGGGGAGGCTGACAATGACTTCTCAGTTTTGTTTAGTTTTCTAACTTTTGGATCTCAAGAGATAAATCTTACCCTTTTCAGCTTGAGCTGGGACTGTGTTGTGTTTAGGGAATCACAGGTATGATAAAGCGAGGATGGCTGTCTACAGATTCTCATCAGGAGCACAGAACCAGGCCAGGTAGAACACACCTGGACTTTCTGGCACGTAGGAGTTTGGGAGGCAGACACAGGGAGCCCCGAGCTCGGTGATGGCTTGGGCTACATAGTAAGAACTTGTTTTTGTTTTAAGACTATGTGTGTGTGAGAGAGATTCTCATCCCTATGAGGTTATCTGCACTCTGGTCCTTCTGAGGTCTCACAGAGAACGTGTGGAATCCTTTAGAACAAGAAGCCATTTCTGAAAAACAACAAATAAAGTGCCGTGTGTATTCCTGAGCAGCTGTGCAGCAGATCTGCAGTTAGAAATGCTCTCCCTAACTCTAGATATAGTTTCAGGGGTACCAATGTACAAAGGAACAGAGTCAAAACCTAAGGAACCAGTCTTTGTTTCTGAATCCTGCCACTGATGCCACAGGTATTAACAACAATAAAATTTACTGCATCTGTCTTCATTTCATTTCTCACTTAGGGACTTATAATAACTACAATCATAAAAATAAAATTGCGAGCCGGGCGGTGGTGGCGCACGCCTTTAATCCCAGCACTCGGGAGGCAGAGCCAGGCGGATCTCTGTGAGTTCGAGGCCAGCCTGGGCTACCAAGTGAGCTCCAGGAAAGGCGCAAAGCTACGCAGAGAAACCCTGTCTCGAAAAACCAAAACCAAAAAAAAAAAAAAAAAAAAAAAAAAAAATAAAATTGCTTTAATGGCCCAGAGGGTATGGAAATGCTAAGACAGTTATGTAAATGGGATTTACTCATTGAAGAGCATTGACAAACACACATAAATTCTATTTAATTCTACTACAGGGGCTAAGATGAACAGTCCACAGATTGTGCAAGAGTCGAGTTTACCTCCTGGGTCTTAACTTGTGTGAACTTGGGCAAGTCATTAATTACTGACTAATGTCATATGCGTCTACCTGTAAAATTAGCACCGTACTACAACCCAACTCCATGAGAACATCCCAGCTTAACCGCCCGAGAAGATTCCCTCAGAACTTAAAAAGCCAGATCCAGATACAAACACACAGGAAACATTCATTTTCCTTCATCCCGTAGAGAAGACAATATCTTCCGCTGGCTTTACAGAGGCTGAGGCACCCCACCATTCACGAATACAGTCATGCTTATTGGTTCGAGAGGCTTGTGTCTACATGAGAGCAAGCTCTGAGGGTAAACAGAGGATAAGTTCTGGGGAGAAGAATGCAGTGAGTCATTAGAAGCTGAAGTGAAATGAACTGCTACATCAAATCCTGTCGAAACTTCAGGACTTAAAACGAGAAACCACTGCTTCCCATGAGAACTCAGCAATTATAAACTTAATGAATGCTAGAAAAAAGCTCTGAGCTGACATGTTTGAACACAAGTGTTTGCAATGAAATAAGCCATTTTGTGAGATGCAGTCACTATTAATTAATGCCAAAATAGAAGAATTTTTATGGAGTTACACATGGACACATGACGACCGGAGCAGTCCAGCATGATTGATGTTATTATTCTGAATACCACAGTTGTTAGCAATGATCTGGGCCTTCCCATGACGTCCATGCCAGTGTGCTCTGCCTCACGGGCTCATCTTCATTCCTTGTGGGTAGTTTCTCTCTTGTGGCTTTTTCCAATTATCTGCTTCCTCTATAGTCCACACAGTCTGCAGGTAAGACAGTTCTGGACAGATCTTAACATCAGGCCTAAGCTACAATTCTGAGAAAATCATCCTATTTAAACATCAAGAAAGTACTACAAATTCATTTTCCATCTGTTTTCATATTCTACTGAAATAAGAATCCACTTGATGGTGTATAAATCCACTTCTGAACATCAAATTGTGACATTTATTAGTGTATTAAACTTCATGCTTTAATATGCACCTAAGTCCAGGTACTTCAAAGTCAATTACTGATTATCCTCCTAAAATCAGAGCTTAACAACATGAGTAATAGAAAAATTACATGTAGTCTACCCATCTACAGGACGAGAAGAGATCCCCTAACTGGACATGGAGCATATATCCATGTGGGCTCACATTTAATGATTTTTCTTTGTGGTCTAATGTTTAAAGGATTTTAAATACCCAAATCCATACACTGTTGTTAAAGTTAAGCCTAATAGTTAATGTCAAAATTATGTGTTGGTAGATAAAATTGGACAGGAAGATTGTTTTCTGAAATTAGTGAGTCTTACTCCACAGGGCCAAGGAGAACTGCAGCAGACTGACTGAAGAAAGCTGCCTGTCTCCAGGTCTGTGGGTCCTTCCCACTTCTTGCTGTCAGTTTGTTGTTGCTTAGATTGGCCACCACTGGGATGCACGGACTCAGTCAGTGGAACGATGTGACTGTGGCCTTGAGTCCTGCCTCTACGAAATCTTTAAAAAGTCCTCACCTCTCAGGCTTCTGTTTGCTAGCCTATAAGATGAAGGTCTCTGACTAGATGAAGCCACAGGATGAGAAAAGCCTTGACATTCATCACTGAAAACACCCCTACACTCTCACTGGTTGGTGATCATACCGATTCTTTTATATAGAATTAGATGACATCGTCTCTGGTATCTGCATGTGTACACACTCCACGAGCATGCCCTGGAGGTGTGTGTGTGTGTGTGTGTGTGTGTGTGTGTGTGTGTGTGTGTGTGTGTGTGTCTGTAGGTCAGGGGACAACTCTGGGGAGTCCACTTTCTCCGTCTACTTTGTTGAGTCATGGCCTCTCTTGTTCCTGCTGACGCGCACCCCCAGGTTAGCCAGGCTTCCAGGGGAATTCTCCTGTCTTTTGTTCCCATCTTATGGCTGGAGAGCTGAGATGAGAAATCTGCCTCACATCTTTTTTTTTTTTTTTCTTTCTTAATTTTAAACTATGATTTAGATCAGGCCATCAGCTTGCTTGGCAAGTGCTTTAACCCACACTTAGCCATTTGCTGGCCCCTTCAAATAATTTTAAATGGCACCAAATGATCTGCAATAAGCAATAAGAATGTAATGAAATTCAAATATGAATACTCCTTTTGATGCATTCATTCAAATAAGCATCCTATTGATTTTTTTTAAGAACTTTTGCCATTTGCATGTGTCCAAGCGAATGGTGTCTTTTCTGAAGAAAAAGTTCTAAATTCACAATTCTGAAGCCAGTTCCTCGGGGAGTTAAAACATGGCAAGGAACCATCCTTGCTCCTCCCAGAGTTTGAATGGTTAGCTCCAATGAGGGGGTTTCAACATTTTGACACATCTCCTTCACATGTCCCTCCATGCTGGCACTCACTCTTCCCCAGACAGAGCCCCCCACCCCGCCCCAAGCACAGCATACGCTAACACAGAGGTTGGTCAGGACTCTGGGTAACAGCAGCTTCATCGTTTCAGTCTTTAAAACCACGGTAACAGTCTTTGGAGCTTCTGTCTATCTTAGGGTTTCTCCTCTCATCTTCAACGGCCTTTCTCTTCTGCAACTAGTTCTCATCCCCCACAGCTCTCTTCTGTGCTTTGTAAAAGCCACCACAGGTCCGGGCGAAGACAGACAGCAGGACCGACTGACAGTCCGCAAGACAGACCTCGTGCTGTAGAAATGGAAGCCGCCTGGAGCCCACCGGTTTTAACTACTCCAGCTCCAGCTGAAGAAGAGGTTAGTGCCGCCCGAGGCTCCTTCCGTGTGGCAGTAAACTGCCCACGATTAAAGAGCCCGTTTCCCCTCACCCTGGGCCCCACCACGTTTCTCTGTGCCCAGCAAAAACACAAAAACCACCCCCTAAAGACCAAACCTGCCACCGAGGCGGCAGCACTGTGGTGATTTCCCAAGGCATTCTGACGGACAATGACCAGCAGAGCGTGGGGTGATAGCTCCCCTTCACTCACTGGTGCCTGTGAAGGGTTAAAACATGGCAGATGTTGACAGCTGACATCCTTGCTAACAGGACAGACACACTGCTCTGGGGCCTGGTCTAGGTCCCCCCTCCCTGCAGCTGTCCGTGTAGAACTAATTGTATCCACTTGTTTAACCTCGGGGACGTCTGGAGGGGACCCAGTGCCACAAGGGGACCTTTTTTTTTTTTTTTAACGGTCATTTCCTCTCTGGTGTAACTTGCATGACAGCATGTGACAAACAGAAATTAATGGGGACACTGCTGTGCCAATTCCTCCTGAATTGCTGACACTGGTTACAGGCTGCCTGTGTGCCACCCAGCCAAGACCTCACATGAAACATGGCGAGGGGCCCACAGCTCTATTCACCAACAAGCCAGCTGGTCAGTGATGAGAGGAGCCGAAACAATGTGGTGCGTACAAACCAGGAAGAAAATGCTTTCTAAACCGATTCAAACCAAAGAGGTGGCATTTGCTAGGAGTTAATATGACCATTTATTTTCCTGAGTGGTACATTGCGAGGCTCCAATTTCCAAAGCAATTCAAATGCACAAAGCACACCTCTCATAAGGGCTCCTAAGATGTAAGTTAGGATGGGACATCATTCACAGGCGGGAGGAAGCCGTGAGAGACTCCTTTCCAAGGGGGCCTCCCAACAGGCTGCTTCCACGAAGCTTGGGAGCCGGCCGTACCTCTTGCCTCCAGCTAACAACCACACCGCTGGTTTAGAATTCTATACATGGGTATCTCTTTCACGCTTTCTCCCATGTAGGAGTGCACACACAAGCACACACACACACAAAAGAACCCTCAGTTCAAGCCCATTAATTGCCTGCTAGAGTCTGCAGGGTTGGGGAATATGCCCCAACTTTGGCAAGATGTACTTTCCCCTCTTACCATAATCAAGACTCAACCTTGGCTTGCCATCACTTCCAACACCAGCTCTGTTAGGGATCAGGCCTGGCTGATCTCAGCACAGGTGAATATATAAATGCACATTAAAAAAAAAAAAAAGAGTTGGCATAAAAATCAGTTGGGTAGCACACACTTTTAGTCTAAGTGTCGAAGGCAGCAGAGGCAGGGGATCTTTGTGAGTTCCAAGTCTGCCTAATCTATCTAGCAGGTTCCTAGCCAGCCTGGGCTACATAGTGAGATCCTGGGGGGGGGGGGGGACGGAGAGCACTAGGCACATGAGTAATCTGACTATGAGCCTGTGTGTAACACACAAGTCATATCTAAGGCGGAAAGATGGGAAAGTGTAACGGGAAAAATCATACTGGTCAGACTTCTCTACCACACTCAGGAAACTTTAAGGGTATTTACAAGGGCCCCCATTTTGTGGCTCAGCATGGCTTGATGAGAAATTTGATTGCTCTGAGGTAATATGCTTAACTCACCTTTTCTCCCACTCAGGGTTTTAAAGTTGACAAGACTAAGCTGCAGAGCATATGGAACCCATGGCAGCACAGGGATTTCCCAGTGGGCAGGTGTACACGCAGCTTAGACAGGAGTCTCTTTGGAGGGAGGAAAAGCCCAGAGAATGTGGCAAGCTAGAGGTGCCAGGTGCACTATGGGAGGAAGACGTGTTTCTAGTTTCAAGGGGACTTTTCCAAACCAGTGTCTGAGTGACGGCCTTGGGGTGGTCAGTCTTTTGCCACAGAGTTTGTTTCAGGGACAGGTAGTCATCTTTCCACCAACAAATGGGAACAACAGCATTCTTCAAATTCACCCAGCTGAGAAGCATCAGACCAGGGGAGGACTGGGCTGTGCCGGATAAAGGCACCAGGAATAACTGCAGTGGCTGGGCTGTTATTTCTGTAAGTGAAACTTGTGGGATAGCTACTGAGTTTAGGAACAGCAGAAAACATTCGTAACTCAGAATCAAAGCACAGAGTTGGAAGGATGGAAAAAAACGCAAAGGGAGAAGTCACAGAAATGGAATCATTAATTTCTTAAACAAACACATTTCTAAAATACACCAAATAATGCAACCTGAGCCTTTTTAAATGTTCACCGCCAGGACAGTCTTTAAGAATCCCTGCTTTCCCATAACAAAGCAATGCTTTAAAGAAAATCCAAACACTCCGACCCAAAGCATGCTCAGAATGCACTATTAAATAATGGCTCCTTTTTTGCTCAACACCAATATGGAAACATTAATTAATAGAAAACCCATTCAACTTCAGTCACTCCCTCTTCCAGGACAACTCCATGATCTGAACTTGCACCTCTCAGAATCCACTCTGCAAATGTTAATGAAGACATGTGCAAGTGACATCCTGAACTTCTGGCTCTGCAATCCCTTCTAATTGCTGCCAAGGTCCACTGTGGGGGCACGTGAACATGATGTCCGCACTTCCAGAGAGGTCAGGTCACTGGAGCCATGTGAAGGATCTGACCCCACTGTGTGACCCGATGGAGGCTTCCAATGTTGTTTCTCATTAAGTTAAAATACTACTTGCATTTATGAATTTACCTGTAGGTTTATGTTCCCGACTACCTACGCTTTTCCAAATTACAGGCATCTCATTTTAAAATGCCAGTAGTAGTAAAAATAATCCCCTAGATGGAATATCATCTCACCAATATTTTCTGAAGCGTTTTACTCTTTTTCAACAAAATAGAACATCCATGCTTACTATAAATAATTTTCTCTACAGCTGCCACACTGTAGTAATCAAGAAGTCACATGGCTTGTCAAAGGCTACATGATTACACATATATTCACCTTGTGAGACAGGGAACCATGAATTTCATTTACAAAGGTGATTCAGGAAGCCGCTGGACACAGTACCTTTCCAGACCTGACAGTTCTTCTTGACGCTTCATTAGACCTCTTATCAGAACAAGAATGGAGATCTCTGTCGGGACCTTCCCGGGGCCAGTTAGACAGTGGCAACAAGTCTGTTTCCCCTGGTAATACCCTCACCAGTTCCCAAGAGCTGGGACTCATTACTCTGACTGAGGGAAGGAAGCTCAGTGATTTCTGCCCAGCAGACTGGGACTTCCCTTCAGGGCATGTTGTGTGCATCCTAAGCACATCGGCTTTGATGAGCTCCTGGGGGCAAATCTAGAATACAACCTGCACACTTGTTTGGGATAACTGTGTCCGGTGGTGCCAAAGCTACGGTATTTATATTTCTGAAAGTGACACATCCCCAGAAATCCTCATTGTCACCACGGTGGTCCGCATGTTTAAGAAGCCTTGATGACAATGGCAATAGACTTTCAACTACTCCTCCCTTCACACAAACACCCCCAACACTTTAAAAATAACGTAAGTTCTTCATTGGGCATGACTTTCCCCAGAACTGAGAATGTCACTAGATCATGACACTGTACAACGGATATGTCATTGTCTGGGCATATTGTGACTGTGGGTTGTACTGAGTTGTTTTAGGCAGGCACAGAACTACTCACACTTCCTTTTAAAAAGCCTTTGCTCAAATATGTAATATAATCACCATGAGCTCATGCTAACAGGAACTCCAAAAGCTGGTTTCAAGTAAAAACCTAGGCCATTAAAGAAACGATGCATGAACCTGCATTGTAACAAAAACAGGCTTATGACCTCATTCTATATGCAGAGATGAATCTAGGCTTATGAATGCCTAGTGACTGCTTCCAATTTCCATGAAGCGAAATTCCTGCACAGCCCAATTTTCCTGACGTGAGGTACAGTGGTGGGTGAGATAAAGGAGATGACCACACGAGCCTCACTGGGAGGTTAAGTCCTGTTGAGTTTCTCAGTTCTCCTATCTTACCAAGATCATCGTCCGTGCCCACGCACTCAGTACTTCAGTGTACACACGCTGATTCTTTAACAAGGTCTGTCCTACTGTGCTGCCCAAGAGGCAGGGGGTGTCACTAATTCTTATGGTGGGTACAAAAGAAAGACTGACATGAGAGCGCGTCTACTCTGTAACAGAGAACATTACCCTCTAAATGTATATTAGAAGATCATTTGGTTGGGTGATAAAAATAGGCTGTTACTAGGAATTTCATCCAGTCTAATATAGCAGGTCACAAATATAAACAACACAGCATATTTCAACAGAGACACACATTCCACATTTGTATTTTAGTTTATACGTCTTCCTAGTTTTGAAAACAAGAGCATTAGACATATATTTCCAAATTGGGAAAATGCTACCTATACAATTTATATCCTGCCTTTCTTTAGATCATTATTCTTTTAAAGTGGAGTTTTATGAGACATGATTCTGTAGTGATGCAATCATTCTGTTTGAAGTTTTGTAATTTACATAATCATCTCTTCTGTACATTCTGACTTTCAACATGCATCCCTAATATCAGTGAAGGTGAACTGCCTCCAGCCCCAAATCTTGTAGTTATTCTATGAATATGTAGGTCTTGATGAGTGTTTATTTCCTTACTTATATCTAAACTGGTTAATTTTTTTATTAGTTTCTAAAAGCTTTTTCTATATTAAGAATATTAATTGATATTAAGAATATCAAACTTTTGCCATACTTTCTGAAAGTAACTGTTGACTTTCAATTTTACATGTAATACTATAAATTAAATATTTTCTAATCTCTGAATAATTTATATGTATGTTGTTCTGTTTTCTTAAGACAGGGTCTCACTATGTGGCTCTGGCTGTCCTGAACTCACTTTGTAGATCAGGCTGGCTTTGAACTCACAGAGATCCACCTGTCCCTGTCTCCCAAGTGCTGGGACTAAAGGCATGAGCCACAACGTCTGGCTTTTGTGATACATTTTTTACAAACAGGAAACTTTACTCCAAAAATCTGATAAATATTTGCTAAAATGTTCTATATATTAAAAAGAACAAGCTGTGATCCAATAACATTCACTCATCTTTCCAAACCAGAAATACGTGGATTTCTACAAATCATCAACGAAGATGCTTGCTTCAAATCCAAAGCTGAAAGCGTTGCCTTCAGCCTCCTGAGCAGCACTGAATGATGGTAAATCAGGCCTGTTTCTAGCAAAATTTACAAGCAAACTCAGCTGTCTCTTTCCTACGGACCCCTTCCTGCTGTCCAGGGCTACCTCGGAACAGTGTCGCCATTATTCCACCCAGGACTCATTCCTAATTTTCTCTTCTGGCAGCTGTTCTCTAACTTAGAAATAATGTGTGTCTTTGTCTGGAGTTCCTTTAAAAAAAAACAACAACTGTATATCCTAAATGTAGAAGAAAGCTCAATTTATTTCCCTTTGAAACCGGAGAAATCAATAACACAAACCATATGTTAATTACGGGACATGGCGATAAATTACATATGAAGCTCTGTGAAACCCTGGTGGTGAAAGTGATGGACAAACCCGGGCAGGAAAGAGGTCCTTTCTCTGAGGGTGTGACCCCCGGAGGACACCAAAGTGCAAACACTTCTTAATTCATGCTGACGTAATTTGTATGTTACTTCCTTTCACTTTCCTAAGTGTTTTAATTAAGATCTTACAAAATGGATGAGAGATGCCCATCACAGATTGTTAGTATAGTGGCGACATTCAGAACAGATACAATCAAAGACAAAACCACTATTTATGTTCTCGTGTGTTGTTTATTTGGGTTCATACAGCTTTGCAATAACCCAGCCTGTCTTTAATATCTGGTTGAAATACACATGAAAGGGCTTGGGATTTAGACGATTTAGAAAGGACTGTGCCCCATGTAATAATTTTAATGGAGAAAATAAGAGTTATGAATATGTTTCGTGTATTTATGACCCCACATAGTGAACTGCCTTTTACAAAGCATCTTTGGGAGGAGGGTTACTGCTAGTCCACAAACCTATCTTTTTTTTATGAGATCCAATCAACTCATTTTCCCTCTACAGTCACCAACGTTTTTCTTTCCTCTTGGTTCTTCATCCCCCTGACCAGGAATACATTTTGAGAAAAGGAAAGGACGAAAAGGAAAGAGGATCCACACCTATCGCTTTTAGAACATTTTCATTTCTGCAAACACTATAGGTCTCACCTGCGAGTGACCGTGACTTTTTCAGTTCAAGGTTTTAATATTAACATGTGATATATCAGTGAGATGAAAAGGTCAGCAGGAAGTTCTTCAGGCATTCAGTTCACACTAACCATACTCACAGAGTATCTTACATGGAGGGTACCTGTTTCCAGATCAGTATATATTGCACTAGGCACAGACTTAACCTTTAATGTTGCCATTCCCAAACTCGATTCACAGCGAAACCTCTTCAGTCTGGCCACTCCCCATCTCTGCCATGTCCTAGCTTAGCTTTCTAATCTGAACGCACTTCAGGAGAACGATTAAGAAAAAAATATTTTTGTCCCAAACAAGGAAAAGTGAGTATCACCAGGGACAGACAATACAAAACCAGCATGGTTACTAGGTCACATTTGTTAGAGGCCTTGAGTCAAAATGGAGACAACTAGAGTCTAGGCACTCTTGCTTTCAAATGTACTCACTATATTTAACTACACTAATGTCATCATTAAAACCTGTGACAACGGCTCACTTATGTTTCATATGGGTTTGGTTCCTTGCTAGGGGCAGTGGGGAATGGATGGACAAGAATTCCGATGAATTCTCTAGCAAGTCCAGTAATAGTTTTCTAACTCAAGACCACAGAGCTGTGAAAACATTAGTATGCACAACACAAAAAACATCTTTCACAGGTCAAGTCATGATGTATCGTGAATGCCTGTTTTGAAAGGGTAGACTCCCGAGTGGGCTTAAGAAGCTTTAGTTAGGCGCTGGATGTGATGGCACACACCTTTCATCCCAGCACTTGGGAGGCAGAGGTTGAGGTTGAACTTTCTAGGAGTTCAGAGGTTAGACTGGGCTACATAGTGAGTACCAGACAGCCAGAGCTGTGTAGAGACCCTGTCTCAAAAACAAGCAAACAAACAAATAAAAGACTCTTTAATTAGGAAGTTTCATACTTCTAAGCATTCTTTAATTCCTATCTCCTACTAATCAGTCAATTGCTTTCTAACAGAACATCTTAAGGAATAAAAATCTAGTGTTTTTAAACAACTCTCCCCCACACAGGCAGCTTCAGTTAGATGTCACACCTGACTTCACCTTAAATCCTTCCCTTTTACTGTTTCTTTTTGAACAAGGTCTTAAGAATTAAGCAGCCTAGGCTGGACTTGAACTCAACACTCCTCCTGCCTCCAATTCCTGAGCATTAGAATCACAAAGACAGCCACCAGGCAATCTGAAAAGCCTCCTAGTCTGGATCCATACAGGCCAAACAACACCAGGTTAGCCATCTCAGAACAAAAAGGAGATGCTCCCCATTGTCCCCTGGGCCACATGGCACACTGCAGGGGAGTCCTTCTTAAACCGTGCTGTCTATAGGGAATATGAGGGGTCCTTTTTAGAAATTCCCTCCTGGGGACTCATGTTTGGGAAAGGGGGGTCAGTTAGGGCAAGATGGTGCAGGTGATCCAGGAGCCACACTTGAAGAGACAGCACAATAATGACACCTTTGGAGAAATAGAACCCACTGTGTATCCAAGCCGTCATCAACCCTGCGTTATGAGGCAGTAACTGCTCTTTGCAAAACCTGTTGGGCGTCAGGCACCCAAATCAAGCTGACTGCTGTATGGTAGTTGCCAGGGTTTCTAAAAGCTACAGAGTTCTGTGTGATTATTTCTAACTCAAGGGACTCTTCCACTACTGAAGACTTGGAGTGCCACAGTGCACAGACACTCAGCATGCAGTCCTTCATTCATGTAGAGAAACCCAACTCAGAGGGACTTGTCCAGGGAACCAATCTTTTTGGAGGACTCTGCTCCGAGGGTGACGATGGGGTGAGGACAGGCAGGACAGCAGTAGCTTCACGCTGGAGACTCTGACTGTCTGACTGGCACTGTGGGGTTGCAAGGCTCTCTCACCCAACCTTAGGGAAAGAAGCTACTTATTCAACATGTATTTACCAGAACCAATAATTACTTTCTTAACTGCTATACAAAGACAGATTTTTCCTTCCTATCTGTTTAGGAGTGAAGAATAAGATACCTTATCACATAAGGGGTGGGTCTGTGCCCTGCATACCTGTTACTAACTAAAAAACTCAGTGGCGAGAACACAGTAAGTTGTTAGCAACTGTGCCACAGAACAGTGCCTTTCCAATTCCCAGATCCCTAATACAAAGGGTACCTGAACTTCAGGGTAAAATAGAAATAAACAAATGGATAATCTGTAGGATAGCTTATTTAATAAATTTAAAGGAATTTTTCTCTTCGAAGCTTCTACTTCTTATGGGAGAGACAGACAAGTCCCTCCCATACAATGGTTAACATACAGAAAGCAATTTTTAAATTTAAAAATTATTGTAAAGTACTTGGTTGCCTGATTAATACAAGCTTCTGAAACATGAGAGTGAGGTCTGAGTGTACCAATTTCATCAGTAGGTTTCATCATAAAAATGGTGTATCAGAAGTCCAAACAGTTTCTGCAATTCAAGTCAGTGTCATAGAAAAGAATATGTTTCCAGTTCCATGACGGATCAGTCACTGGTTTCATGTTTTATCCAGGCCAACCAACCAAATTCTTAGCCATGACAGAATCCCAGGGATCACACCCACCATAAAGCATTTACTATGGAAGAGCAAAACAGATGTCGTGAGAGGTGACATCCTCTGGGCTTTTCTATTACATATTTTTAAAAACCTACTCATTACAAAGCAGTTCCCTCAATTGTTTGTTTTAAATAAATTTAACTCTTATTTTTATTATTTACCTAGACATGTGTATGTGTCCTATCTGGCCTCCTGCTACCTCACATGGGTGCTGGGACCTGAACTCAGGTCCTCTGAAGGTGCTCTTAACCAGTAAGCCATTTCTCCAGCCCCGAGTTCTGTCACTTGTATCATGGGGATACTAAAGCACATTTCAAAGTCAATTACAAGATATGGACCTAGTGGAGTTGCAAACGCATGATTTCATGTTCTAGTTAGGATGTAGATTCTGGAAAACAGAGTTATGCCTTTAAATTTCTTCTACTTGCGAAAGACAACAAACACACATAAAAAAATAGCAGGTAACTTCAAGGACTATGAAGGAGGCAAAATAGCCTATGGTATAATATGATACACTGAAACTGATGAGGAGTTGTGGCTGAGATGGTCAGAGGGGATGACCTGTGAGATGCATAGCCTTCCAAACAGAATGAACAGTAAGTACACACACTTGGAAGGCCAGTGGGACTAAGAACAAGGGTGGAGTTGTGAGGCCCCAGGTCACCAGGGTTGTTGACATCACTCTGTAGATCACAGGAAATCACTGGAGACAGGTTTTCAGGAGGGGAGCCACCAAGTGTTATGTGTACTTAAAAGATAATCTCTGTGACTGCTAACAGGAGGGAGGTCTACAAAAGGGCAGTGGCAGAAGTGAGACGCTGACTTAGCACTCTTGTCTAAGGGGTTGTTGGGAAGCTGGATTGGGGGCTGTCTTTCGGAAATGACAAACAAGCGCGTACTGACGGACTAGCGAAGACTGGGAAGGAAAGCAAGGCATAGAGCTTGATGCTTAGGTTTAAGGAAGGCTGAGCTTGAGAGGATTTGTGCGTATACAGTGGGCTGCTGGTGGTGGTGCAGGTGTGTGTGTGTGCGCGCGTGCGCACGTGCGTGCATGTGCGTGTGTAAGCTGGAGGGAAATTTTAGGTGTCATTCCTGAGGTGCCATCCACTTTTTCTTTTTGGATACAGGATCTCTCACCAGAACCTGCTCTCCAATTATTCTAGGGAGCGAACAAGCCCCGGGGACCCTCCTGTCTCTCGCCTGTCCAGCACTGGGATGACAAGTGCATGCTGCCACACCTGTGGCTTTTTTGAGGGACACTGAGGAGAGCACCCCAGTCCTCATGTCAGTGCAGCCAGCACTTGGCAGACTGGTCTATCTGTCCAGCCCCTCGGCTACCATCCTGCCGAGGTCATTTCTGAATTTCCTGAGCTGGTGGCAGAGGTCAGGCTGGACAGCACGACACCACTGGAAATGAAGGTGTAGCTAAGGAAGACAAGGGCTATAATGCAACACACTCCTGTGTTTAAAGGAAATCACTGAGGAGCTTGAGAGCACTCAAGTGTAGACAGGAATACCTCCCTCTGAGCTGATCCTTCTGGTCGCCATGGGGACAGGCAGAGGTACATACTGCCTGTAAACTTTCTAATGGGCTCTATCAACAGACTTGATGCCTGAGGTGAGGGAGCACTCTCTCAAGAGAGTCCAACTTACCTGCTATTTGCTTACTCTTAAGAGTCCTTTGTCTAGTTAATGAGTCAGCCTTTATTTTAATGGGTTTCACTGTACTTTCAGAAAGTGACTTTTTTTAAACATGTACTTCCTGTTTATGGGAGAAATCAAACAACCATATAATTTTGTTGTAGTTTCGAACTGGAGTACGATGTATTTGAATAATTCTATCTTCTTTCCATCCATGTATTTTTAGCTACTACAAAGATGCGGAAATTTGCATCTGCACTTGTTTCTATGAGGATCCTTAAAATCTGAATGATCTGAAAATGTTCACCTTGAAAAGGCTTCTTGTGTTTCTGAAAGTTTTCTTTTGGAGTTAAAGATAGAAGGAGGAAGAACGGAGGGCAAGTTCTAGTAGGGGATGAAGGACGCACTAACAAGTTCACTTCTCTCTACACATTATCTGTGCTCATGAGTTCAGGAGTACAAATGATTGCGCCCGTTAAGCTCACTCACCCTAGTTTCTTCCTGAACTTGGAGAAAACTTGGAACAGACTCACAACAATTGCAGGTCATCATTCCTGCCCTGATCAGTGGCCTGGCACCAGCAGTGCTGTACTCAAAACCAACTTTCCTAACATAGGTCCTCATCAAGTCAGGGTACCTTTTTTGTGATGCTAGGCAAACTCTTGACCACTCAGGTTTATTCCCACCCCAGGAAGGCATTGTGAAGAACACTTGTGAAACACATGAGCTAATACACTATAATTCATATGGTTTTTTCTATAAAGCATCATAAAAGTCTAGAGTGTGTACTAATAAATTAGATAAAGCACAGCAGTAGTCAATTCCATCAAATGCCACATTCATGTATACAGAAGGACAACAGGACTAACGTGAGTTTCTGGGACTCCAGATGCAAAGACAGACGAAAGCTGGGCGAGGCTAGGCAGCCCCAGGGTCAGCAGAGGCTGAGAGGAAGGCAGGATAGCAGCGGCCTGGTGGGGCGGTCCCACGGAAGGAAGGCTGGAGTGGAAGGCATGAAGGGGGAGGCTGGAGGGTGCAGAGTACTGAGTACCAAGAACAAAATTAACTGGGAAGCTACCATGGGCGCCCAACTTTAATTACAGCAAGTGTTGTTCTTAGTGAAGTGACTCTAAGTCGGGTCTATCTTAGAAGTAAAGTGCCGTGACTGACCTACGATGTCCCTTACACCAGAACGGGTATTACTGAAACTGTCATTTTGCTCATTGAAGGAAACTGAATCCAACAATATACTAGGCATCTTTCACATACACACTTAATTTTAAAACTTTTAACTCTAAAAATAATTTGCATGAACAGGAGGGACAGCCCATGCTAAAAATCAGAGTCGAGTCAATTATTCTGGCCATGATAGTAAATTGAAAAACAATTTCAGTCCAAGAGCTTTCTCGTTATTGTGGAGAACTTGTTCTTTGAATTTCTTGCCTTGTTTTTGGGATCACCTTATTATGCAACATCTGCTCTGAATTTCAAATGTGATAAACAGAGTATGAGTGTTGGTGGCAGATGGCTAATGACCAGCAGTGACAGGGCATTCAAGCCTGCCTTGTTTTCTGAGAAGCGATATTTTCATGTTAATTTGTTCCGTGTCCGGCAAAGATAGGGCAAATCACCTGCTGTAATTCAGGCGAAGTGGAGACCACCAGGAGCGTCCAGGGGCCGGGGCTCGCTTCCTTTAGGAGCAGAGAGGAAGGTCTGGGAGACTTTCACTTGCAGCCCCGGGACCTGCCACTTTGTATGACAAGCAGAAAAAGATGAATCCGCCTCGGGCATTCCATCCTGACATCAGAGCCATGTTTACTCCAAGTAGATATTAGTCACAAAAACAGATGATTTCCCAGAGGCAGAAAGCAGGTGCTATCAAGAGTGTGTGTTGGTCTCTGAAGTCTGGGTTTTGTAAAATAAACCTAATAGTACATTTTATCGCTTACTGAAAACAGTAAAACCAACTGAATCTCCAAGAAACATTCAACTGAAGATAAAAAGAAATCTAATTCAATGAGAAAATTACCCACACAGACATACACTTTGAGCTTTTTTTTTTCTCTCCAGCTCCATAGAATTCATTTATCATAGGGTAGATGGACATAATTTTTATTCCATGACTCCGTGAGACAATATGGTCTTGAGCTCAAAGAACCTGTCCTGGTTGAGAGGCTACTGCTCTGTGTGTTTCTTCTCATGAAATGATACCGTCCATTGCATTAACAGGCTGCAGCGGCAGAATGTCCGAGGAATAACATTAGGTTCGTTTTCAAGGAGTTTGTAAGTTAGCTGAAGACGCTGGGCCAGTTCCTAGGAAAGCTGATTTGCAGGCAAGTGCAAGTGTCCTGGAAGTGGTTCCGTGTACGAGCAGCTCTGGAGCTGCTCTGGGAAAGACTACCTCACAGAGGACCCCCTCAGTACTCCGCCATATGGCTCCCTTTCCTCCGAATGACGAAGGAATATGCTGAATGAACTCTCTGACACGTCTTTTGACCCTTGTCATTTAGTGGCAGATGGATGCATGGAGATGAGAGGTGAAGGTGGAACTCAGCTCCACAACTAAACAGATTCGAAGAGAGCAGCCTGAATTCGAAAGAGGACAAGCCAGCCATGTCACCAGGTCACATCGGGCTACGTGTTGGTTTCACAGTACAGCAGTCAACAAGCTTCCTATGCAAATGTCATCACCAGACAGGAACAGATGGACCGAAAGAACATCAC
Organism: Peromyscus maniculatus bairdii; assembly: GCF_049852395.1. Classification (NCBI taxonomy): domain Eukaryota; kingdom Metazoa; phylum Chordata; class Mammalia; order Rodentia; family Cricetidae; genus Peromyscus; species Peromyscus maniculatus. Next base: position 23,384,743 of record NC_134854.1, on the reverse strand, counting down.
AACAACACCGTCAAGGTGAGGGTTACACATCATTCTCATTTCTTTTTGTCTTAGAACATTTACCTAAAAATTTTTACTTTGAAAATGTTGGAAAGAACAGTCTCTTACAGTTTTTATTATTGTTATTATTACTACTACAGCTTTTCAGAGGTGATGTTCAGCTTAGGCATAGCTTGGGACTTCCTTTATTCAAGGTGGATGAGAGGACCACGCAGGAATGGAAGGACATCCCCCACAAACTGACCAAATACCAACACGAACAACTTCATGATTTTTTCAAAACAAATATCATTCAAATATCTGAAAAACTGTTCTCGGCGAGACATTAATTAATAAGTCCTCCACCTGTTGTTTTCTAACAAAGATGTTGATTAAGTGATAAAGATTTTATCCCTGTCCAGATACAATGAAATATTCTCGTTTTATCCAGCCCTGCCATCTTATTACAGTTAGTACCCCAATAAGCACTGGGATCCTTTGGTAACAGACGGCAAGCTAACAGGTGAACACGTCATGAGAACATCCTGGAAGACAGACGGTGAAAGACATAGACCTTAACCTTAGGCATCTTACACGATCATCTCATTATCTTGTCTGTTTAAATCTATTCATGTTAAAGTCCTTTCCAGATTACAGTTACTTGGACAACATAGCATGTTTCAATGCAAGTAAGATAATGTACATGTAATGTAAAGTATCTCCAACATTCTAGCTGCTTTGACTACTTCAGAGAACACCTCCTCCGTTCCACATGCATAGAGCCCAAGACCTAAGTGAGGTTTTTCTGCTTGTACTTGAAAATGCCCCACACTATAAAATAATCACTGAAAAGGTTTGCAATGTGCTTTTGTGAGACAGATTCCCTCTCCCTCTCCCTCACTCAGCTTTTTTGAGACAGGATTTCTCTGTGTAGCTTTGGAGCCTGTCCTGGAACTTTGTAGCCCTGGCTGTCCTGGAACTAACTCGCTCTGTAGACCAGGCTGGCCTTGAACTCATAGAGATCTGCCCACCTCTGCCTCCTGAGTGCTAGGATTAAAGGCGTGGGCCACCACGGCCCGGCCTCTCTCTCTTTTTAAATGTGCATTTCATCTCATTTTGGAAAGCCTGAGAGTAGGGTCATTTTGCATCTGCTAAGTAAGTGCTCACTGTAGAAACTTCCTAAATACAGTAAACACTGAACAAATGGTGTCTCAGTACATTCAAAAAAGTCTTTTTCCATAGAACAGTCTATAGAAAGAATCCATCTTGTGTTCCCAATAAACTGTTCAACATAATAACATTCACTAGTTCAAGGAGAGATTTGGCATAAATACATCTTCTGTACAACAAAATATTTCTGTTCTCCAGTTCCATGCTTGAAAACATCAACCAACAATGCAGTAATCTGCACACCAATTCCTAAAATTAAATCAATTACCAAAACAAAAGATACAAGTGCCTAGCAAAAGTATTGTATCAATTATACCTTTAACCTAACTACCCATTTAATGATTGTATAAGCTCCTAAATAATTACCCATAATTTTAAAACTAATTTTTATATCCATCGCTTTTCTTCACACTGTGATAAAAACACCTTACAGGACACATTGGGGACGAGGAATTTATTTTGTCTCATGGTTGAGAGGATGCACTCCAGTGTGATGGGGAAGTCACTGTTGTGGAATCGAGAGTCATGGAGACAAGCAGCTTTATGGGGAGTGTGTCAGCAGCCTGTTCACATCTGCCTGACCGGGCAGTGAGCAGTCTGGGCAGGAAGTGGGGCTGAGCTACAACCCAGAAGGCCTGCAGTCCAAAGACCCACTTCCTCCAGCGGGCTCATCCTCCTAAGTGTTCCAACCAGCTAGGGAAGGAATGGACAGACATATGAGGCTATAAGGTATATTTTATATTCACATCATAACACCCTTATCAAATCATTGCAACACTCAGGGTTAGAAAGATATTAATTAATAAAAACAAAAAGTCGATCAATTCAGACCTATTCTTTAAAATTAAGGATGAAAACAAGAAAGTTTTAGTTACTTGTTACAGTACTTGTTACTTTTGTCTTTACATACAAATTACTTTCATTTGATCATGGTTATACGCCATTTTGAAAACACTAACCATATTCTTAACCATACGTCATTAATTCTAATCTATAGGCCTGGCCCCCAACCTCACTTCTATCAACTACTCTAGAGAGGAACTAATTCTGACGGTGGTAGAGACTGTTCAGCTTCCAGGAGAATCTCATCTTCTGGTAACCAACATTCCGGCACGCGTGCACTCGCACGCACGCACACACACACATCCTGGCACTCCCCAACTCTGGCAACTACAATCATGCTCACTTCTCTTCCTGTTACGTTTGACCTTCCATACACATCCCAGGAATCTCCCAGACCCATTTCATTTCTACTACTGTCCGATCAAGCTTTGCCTCTAGTGAACTACTCTGGCTTATCAAACATTTTAATTATAAAAAACCTTCTGCAAACAACTTCACTTATCACCCTCTGATATCTTAGGAGAAAATGTGAAACTCAAAAAAAAAAAAAATCCTATGGAGCTGGCAGTGTGGTCTATAAATATATGGTTACTTTGTTTTGATATTTTAAAAGGTATCATGGAATAACTAATAGAAGAATTACACCAGAAAAAGCCAATTAACATTTGTTTAATGTACTGATTGAAATAATTATGTCTGGAGGAAGCCTGGCAACATGTCTTATTTATCATGTTCCTAAGTATACAAAATGAATATGGCAGTCAGTACACATGGATAAGTAGATAAGATACATATATAAATAATCACAAGGGTAGAAAATACAAGAAAGAAGTGGAGTGTGCAACAACTTCTAAGGCAAATGAGACATATCCACTGTGAGAGGGGATGATACACATCTGGGTGGACCCAGAAAGGACTAACAGATGCTCCATGGGCAGGAGGGCCACTCCCTCAGTGGGGAGTCAGACCACGTGAGAAAACCGTCATCTGTTCGACGTGGTCAGAAATCAGTGAGCCAAAAGGACTAGCCCCTGCTGCGCAGGAACGACGTGGAGTTTTTGGATCAAGTACATAAAGGAAAGAAATGGAGTCACGGGAATGGAATACAGTACCAGAGGAAGAAGGTGCAGAGCGGAGAGCCAAGAATGGGTGATCAGAAAGCCTCCATTTAGAGGGTTTTCACAGCCTTCAAACTGAGCACAAAGAAATGGAACTACCACTATGTATCACAATCTTTAATGAAAGCAAGATGGGAAAAGCAGAACTCTTACTAGCCTAAGCCCAAATGGATAATCGTTTATTATGCTGCAGTCTACATGGATCAGTATCTGGGAACATCATCTAGTCATCACTCAAAAGACATTTCTTCCTCTGTGGAGATGGGCACAGATTCAACAGATGAACTGAAAATAGAGTTAAGCCAAGTGACAGGCTAGACCATTAAGTCCTTTTGAGTAGCTTTCCCATTAGACTTAAAGAATTTGTCTGTAATCAATATACTTCCTAGCTTGTTGACCATGAAGGGCAGAAAGCATGTCTTAATCACCTCTGAATACCAAGATTACTACTTGCCATTTAGATTAAAAACAAACAAAATCTATGAATTGGATAAAAAAAACAAAAAAATTGGGCAATGAATGTGCCTCAGAATCAGCATATAATTATAATATATAATGTGCCTTTGAGTGACATTTAAAATTATGTATCTTAAAGAATATGAACTACCAGGATAGACTGAGCTGTATCTGTTACACCATACTTCATAAGATTAGGGCCAGATAATACACAAATAAGTGATTTTAAAGAATTTTAATGTGCATTAAAACTAAAAGCTTTTTAAAAAATTCACCCTAAAATTAAATTGGACTGCAATCCCACTCTTTGAAGATCCTACTTAGTAGATGGGCTAGAAGATTTTCCATTCTTTGAACATTTTACTTAGTTGACATTCTGAGCTGTGTATTACGTTTCAAAAACACAAATTCTGGCAGTTTTCACATGAAAGAATGTTAGTGTTGAGGAAGCTGTGACAGAGGCTAGTCTGACCAGACAGAAGGGTGATTCTTGGTACCTTTATGGTTTCTGTGGGTACTCCAGGCTCCGGAACTTTATCCAAGTAAGTGGTCAAGTCTTGATCAACATGCTCAAAGACCAGTGTAAGTTTGGTCTCTCTGTCTGTTCGTGACACTGTGCACACATCAAACAACCTAGAAGGGAAAAAACCAACCAGAATGAGTAGGTGTAAATAAGCCAAGTAGTAACCCACGTATCTTTCGGGCACCCCTTGATTCCACACAGTTGGGAGCACACCTTGTGATCAGACATAATGGGATCTGCTGTTTTCGTACCCATCTCAAAGTTCAGCAGAGGAGCTGTGCAAGCCAGAATGTCCAAGTATCAGTCACAAAGCAACATGACTGAAGGTCAAAAATGTATGCGCAGAGTGTCTTAACAAAGTCTTCATACAGAACTTGTTGATGGAAATGGCTTTAACAACTTGCAACTGGACAAAATAATTCTAACGATTCTCAGCTCACAGGTTGAGAAAATTAGAGGCCAGTTAAGCGTTCTCCGGAGATAGTGGACTCTGCAAAAAAGTTTCCTAGAACAACCATGGCTGTGAAAACAACTAGGATGGACTATGGAGAAACGTTTCAGACAGACTCCTTACCCTGGCGAGCCAAATTATTGCCCTAGGAATGGCATAAATTCTTCATTAGTTTTAACATTTCAACTCCCATGTAGAATCACACCGTAAAAAATTAAGGCTTTATTATTTATTTAACCTAACTGACAGAAAATAACTGCATGTATTCATGGGATTCCATGCAATGTTTTGGTACACTGGGAAACTACTGTACAGACTAGGGACTTAACAAATAATGAGCTATATACACTCCAAAACTGTTCAAAGTATGGATTTCAAATTATTTACAGAAATCATAAAAAAAGACTAAGAATATGATAAGACGGTGCTGCTAAATAACTTGATTATCATGCAAACACTGTGAAATTGAAAGAGGAATACACTGGAAAACTAATAAAAACACAGGTAAACAAATAGTACAGAGAGAGCCTTCCATGATCCAGAGAACCTTCAGCCCGAGGGCAGAAAGTCCTGTAGCTGGTATACTGTCTCATGTGCTACAGTCTCACCAAGCTGTCTAAAGAATTAAAAAAGCCATCCATAAATAAGCTGTAAGGAAACTTCTGGAGAGGAGTGTAATATAAATAAGAGGAAATGCATAAAATGTCATTCATATTACATTTTCATTTAAAAACTGAAAAACCTGTCCAAGAAATTGTGTGCACACACAGTCCCCCTACTAAATTATGGGTTCACTGCTTTGGTTCAATCTGGACGCTACTTTTATTAAATTTTCAAGGCCTATTGGTTGACTGGGCCACACTACTGTATTTCTGGGGTACATGGGCTTCAAATTTGGTACTTCTTTCTGAATCTACACTAAATTTTAACAACATCTATAGAATACTGTAACCAGTCTTAATCTATAAGAAAATGTGTAAAACCTACACTATGAAGGGCTTTGGGGAGTCTATCAAAATGGCTCTCTGAACTTGATAGTTTGACCATTTGCACATAAGCTGCTTTGAGCCACCTTATTACTATTAACCACCTCTTTCAACTACGTCTTCTCAGAAAGAAAAGAGTTGCAAAATCAACAAGCTTCTTTGTATTTGATGTCTCTGTCTTTGCAAGAAGACTACAGTGAACACGGAGTGGGATGTAATGAAATCAAATACAAATGCTAGAGTCAGGCCACAACATATCCATTACAATTGGGCTCCTCAAGCATCACTTTAAAAATGGTTCCTGTTATAACTAAGATATTCCTCAATGAAAAGTGCATTGCTCATCACTTGCCTGAGTTAATAAACAGCTCCAGTTCTTATTAAATGGGTATCTCTCCCCCCCTCTCTTTCTCTGTGTGTGTGTGTCTGCTATTAATTTTCAGAAGAAAAAAATCATGATGGGGACATAACACAGTTGAGCCAAAAGGTCACCTGTTCCCCAAACCGTTGTCTTAGAAATTACCTAACAGCTCTGGCAGTATGCAATATTGCTTAATCACACTGAAACCGTTTCCAAGACTCTTGTATGACACAATTCATGAAAAACATCTAACCACTCAAGCTGCTTTTCATTATATAATACTTCGTTCTTCAAAATATTAATGTCTGATAATGTCACCTAAGGTACCCTGGCTCCACGCTGAGGATACAGAAGAAGATAGGGAGAGGTGAGCTTAATGAAGCCACTGCTACTTGCCTTAAATGATAAATATGGGGAAAAAATTTTAAGTGGAATGAATTTAAACAGACACGACAATGCATACAGCAGAACGTTATTTGCAGTTCATGTATGTAAGTATTTGCCTGCATGAATATGTGTGTCATGTGTACTTGGGGCCTTTGGAGGTAGGTGGCTTCGGATGCCCCTACAACAGGAGTTACAGATGGCTGTGGGCCAGCATATGGGTGCTAGGAACGGAAGCCCCGTCCTCTGCAAGAGCAACAAATGCTCGGGCTGCTAAGCCATCTCTCCAGCCGTCTGTGTGGATTTTTATGCATGTACTCATACACTGTGAGCTATAAAAGTGAGGTGTTATGTTTAAGTTGCTCATCCAGGTTCACGAAGACATTACTTTTAAACGTTCAGTGTGTTAGTCTGGAGAGCAGAGGCTATCACATTCCCCTTAGAAATTCATAATTCACATCAAAGAGATAAGCAATAGGCTCCTCACTCCCAGCCTCCAGTGCCAGCCATCAGCAAGTTATAGATCAGCAGCTCTCAACCTGTGGGTCATGACTCTTGGGGCCGAATGAACCGTTCACAGGGGTTGCACGTCAGTCAGACATCCTGTGTATCAGACACACTATAATTCATAACTGTATCAAAATTATGATATGAAGTGGCAATGGACATACTCTTATGGTTGGGAGTCACTACAACAAGAGGAACTGCATTAAAGGGTCGAAGCGTTAGGAAGGTCGAGAACCACTGTTACGGATGGACCACTTCAAAGACATTTAGAGAAACACTGCTCTTCACTCTAATACAAAGCTGCTGTAACAGTTTAGTAAACATTAGACTAAAAGTTAATAGTTGCCTTAATCTTAATGGATAGAAAATACATTTTCAGCCAATAGTTGTGGATATTAATTTTGGAAATTCTAGAACATAATACTCATGATGTCTTTTTACCTATGGATCCCTCTAAAATTAATCCAAATCAAGCAGTAGTCATTTGGTAAACAAAACACAACAGGTATTTCCATACAGTACGTAAGTTTCACAGAACTCAATTAAAATAAATCAAGGCCTCTGGCTGAACTGGAACCTATTTGTATAGATCTGTAATCTATTTGTATAAATCAATGAGGAATGTCCCCAGACTGCCTATATCCCCTAGACTTACAAAACCAAAGAGTAAGACAGGCCTGAGCATTTGAACATAAACACTGGGAAATAACTTCCACTGCATGATTTCTTAACGTTAGCCACCGTTTATGACTTTCTAAAATATTCAGTAAGCTAATAAAAATAGCATTTCAATGACGTCATGACTACATTTCCATAGGAAGAATGTAACCACACTGTACTGACCATGACCTTCGGAGGGAAACCACCATTCAGTATTTATCACCGACTTGTACCGTGTGGTCTGAGTAAACATCCATTCAAAGAGTGAGGATGAGGGAGATGGCTGGGCAGATCAGAGTGGGCTTACTGCTCTGGCAGAAGATCCAGGTTAGGCTCCCAGCACCTGCATGGCAGCTCACAATTGCCTAAAATTACAGTTCCAGGAGATCTGACACCCTCTTCTGCTCTATAAGGGCTCCTGCACACACACGGTGCATGAACTCATGAAAGGACACACACAGACATATAAATAATAAATACTTTTTTTTCCCAAAAGTAGACATGAGAAGTGGCTCTCAGTATTTATTGAGGCTATGCATGCAGTTTGGCAGAGAGAGCGCAGTCCAAATTCTAGGTTGTTGTCAATTCCCAGTGAAGCCAGCCAACCCCTAACTATTCCAACCAAGTGAGCTACTTCTCTTGCTGTCTCTTGAGTCCTGGCCTCTAGGGCAGGGCAGACAACAAGCAGAGTCCAGCACAGCACTCAGCTGTCCTGTGATGTAATCATCTAACACAACATTGCCCGAATGGAGTCTGCATCCTACCCATTGTAATTCTTAATGGCTGCTTCCCGTTCACGGTCTCAATTTAACTTGCTGCTCAGAACCTACACACAGGCGAGCTGCCTTCGGCTAACGGATGAGACTGCATCCAGTAGTTTTGGGATTTCCAAAGTTTACGATTTACAAACATCTCCTAAACAACGAGCCTTGTAAACACAACGTCTGCCTCTCTATTGTGGTTATAATAAAAGGGAAATCTGTATTATTTGCTGTGATTACACCATGACCCAAAGCAGGAAGTTCTAAGAGGGCCTTTTTCCTGTCAGGTTTCCCTGACCCCGCACACTCTTCATTGTTTGGATACCAAATAGTTCTGGAGCTGAGCGCTGTCCGCCACAGCTGCCTAAGGGACATAACAAATTCTCATTTGAACTAGAGCCAGAACTTGAAATGGAGACAGTTTTTTCCCCGGTATCTAATCTGGAAAGTCCATGAAGTGCATTTGGTGGGCGCAGCACAAGCTGAGCACTAAATCAACGTTCACTCATCTCACTGCCCCACACTACTATGCAGTGGCTACGTGGCTCTCTTTGCTCTAGAAATACAGACTGGGTATGCAATGGTTCACCATCAACACGAAATGACAAACTCTAGAAGCATTTGCCACCAACAGCACAGAGCATGATGCTAAAGGTGATCACGATTTTGCAGCGTCTCCAAAATGTGCATCAGTACTTACCACATGCAGGTGCCATACTCAGTCTCAAGTTTCTGACGGGGGTGGGGGTGGGGTGGGGGGGGTAGGCAGGGAAAGCACGTGATAAACGCTGTGCAGCGACAGCTGATCAGGGATGGACAGAAGCCGGAGAATTGGCCCCAGGAAGAACTGAGAGGAAAATCCTCCTTATGCTAGCATTACCACACTGGCGAGGCATAAGCCTGCACCGGCTGGCGGCTGCCCTCACCACTAGGTCCTCCTACCACAGAATGCAGCTAACGAGAACAATAGCTGGAGGTTTCAGGGGACCTTTTTTAAATACCGAAGCCTCTTTGGTCTGATCTACTTTCTACATTTGGAAAAGTTACCTGAGCCAGTGAAGTCCCTTTCTGAATTTGAATTGGGATTTTACTACTTACAGGGGGAAAAAAAAAGTTCTAACCCCTGGTAAATCATGTATGGGGCTTACATTCAGGGACTCACTTGAAATAATGCACAATAAATTGTGGTAATTCTAAAAGAAATAGTCACAAGGCATTTATAAATATTTTGAAATTACTGACTTCAGCACACAATACCTGACTTTAAATGCATCCTATACAGTAAACAAAGTGAGTTAAGTTCCCGCACATAAGTACCACTACTGTCCTCTGTGCCACAGCTCTGCTTGGGGTTGGGTGGCTAACTGTGTTCTACTATAATGTTTCTTTTTAAAGTTGTTGTTTTTGAATTGCTGATGGGCTTTGTAAAAAGTCTTTAAATGAATTCTGGATGGGGATTAGGACAGAATCTCAAAATACGTTTGAAGTGACCTCATCCAAAAATGTTTTGTCATTTTGTACTATATATGTATTTATTCAAAATGGTTTCTCAGCACTGACAATTAGAAAATCAGAACAAGCCGGGCAGTAGTGGCCCACACCTTTAATCCCAGCACTTGGGAGGCAGAGGCAGGAGGATCTCTGTGAGTTCGAGGCCAGCCTGGTCTACAGAGTGAGATCCAGGAAAGGTACAAAACTACACACAGAGGCCCTGTCTCAAAAAAAAAATCAGAACATTGATTACCTCTGGAAAACACTGAATATGCTCTTTTATATCACATGTCCAGCCAATATTTAATTTTTATAAAATTAACAAGCCCATCCACTTCATTAAAATACATAAATACCTATTCAGTTTCATCTTCAATAAATGATAAACTATATAATCTCAGAAAACTGTTTCAGAGTATAATTGTTTGATTTATTATCAGTACATTTCATTTACATACCTATTTTACATACCAATATACTTGGGGTTGTGGAAAATTTCATTGGAAGAAAGGGTCCAGGAGTGGAAAGAGTTTTAGAAAGCACTGCTCTCCATAACTGACTGGATTTCTGACTTTATGGGAGACTATTCACTGTCAGTGATTTTCTCCTCCAGCAGCCTGTGGACAGGGCAGGAGCAGTTGACGGACGCACACCTGATTGATGAGTTCTCTAAGCGGCTTTGTGACTTCCTGAAAGAATTCCCGTTGGAGGGCCCAGGGCTGTAGAGCTTGCTTCCCGTCTAAGGAACTGTATGATTGTCAGCACGCTATGAACAGGACATGCTGACACACACCTGTCATCTCACACTCAGAAGGGGAAGGTCAAGGCCATGGTCAACTACACAGTGAGTTCAAAGCCAATGTGAGACAAGTCTCAAGAAACGAATTCCTATTTGAGGATCCTGATCAGAGCAGAGGCATTTTTATGACGCAGGAGGGCACAAAGGGAGAAGAGACGGTCAGTCGCACTCATCACTAACAGGAATAAGTAACCAAGAACAGAAAAGGAGAGGAGGAAGACAGAGGTAGTTAAAAATAATAAAAAGCTATATTGTTCATCAATTCAGGTTGAGCGGCATGTGCTTCTAAACCCACAATTAAACAACCCCTTTCCTATCGGCAAAACTTCAGGTCAGGGAAAGCCCTATGCGAATCTAACAAGGGAGTGCCAAGTCAGCATCCTCTGGGTCCTTCACCACTGGAGTCCCACAGCTGTACAGTGTCCACAGCAAGCTCACAGTTCACCTCCTGCCTTTGGGGTTAAAGCAATCCACTTTCGGCTTCTTCTCACACGCACCTGGCAACTGTGGTTCTGTGAGTTAGTATTTTTTTGACCAAAGAATGTTTCACGATGAACTGGGAATCCCTGAAAGTGGGCAAGTTTACAAGATGGGCTTTGCACTACAGTAAATACTGAAAAGAAAGCAAACAGTCGAATACTCTGTGTATGGAAACATTCCTGAAAATGACTAGTAACAACTGGTGTGACTAAAGTTAGATCACAATAAGCTACAGGGATGGGTCATGGGTCGGTGGGCAGATGGGATCCTGGGACGCCTCTGTCTTGCTTCCCTCACATTAAAAAAGAACTCTTCAAGTGAGTGTAGAGTAACAGAACTCAGGTAGCTTCACTGCCCTCCAGCAAGCTCTAGCGGCCTTCTCCCATGGTCAAATACAACTACCCAAACCCGGCTTGAACCAGAGGCAGAAAACCAATGAGGCTGCAATCTCACGTTAAGTTAACTGCCACGTTATTTTGTGGGAAAAAGGAAAATGGTAATTTAGAGTGGAAACAGGAAAACTCACAGAACCCCTATTTTCTGTTTTGTTGGGAAGACAAAGGTAACAGGACTAAAAAGAAGTTCTGAGTCTCCTCAGATATGGATCATTATCTCCACAAACCTGAGGCGGGAGAGGGAGGGAAAGAGGAAGGGGGAGGGAGGGAGGGAGGGAGGGAGGGAGGGAGGGAGGGAGGGAGAGAGAGGCATCTAAGCAATGAGGATTGATAAGTTTTGCTGAGTCGAGAACCAATGCTTAAGGGTTCTGAAACATAAAGCCAACTCTGTCAAAAGAAGAAACTTGCCAACTGTGAAAACTACCTGGGCTTAGATTTGAATAGAGACTAATTCACCAACCCCAGCTACAGCTTCTCATCACCCTCCTATCTCCTGAAGTCTCTATCAGGCATGGCCACCTTTTTAGCCTATACCAGTCTCCTCAAATGACTGTTAACTTCAGTCACGCAAAACATCCAGGTCACAATTTAAAGGCCTAAAGCTAGCAAACAACTTGGGGAACCCCAAACCCATGGCATCTGGGGAGAAGGGGTCCCCAATCCAAGATAATACAAGCAAGTGAGAGCACAGAGCAGCTAACTTTAGCAGCCTGAACTGGAAGCACCTGATGGTTTTCCCCTCTCCAGTACATCCAGTGAGCATCTGGCACCCAGTAAGTACTCAGGAAATGGCTACTGAAAGGATGCAAGTTTCAACATGATAGCTCAGGAGAAGGTGCTTAGAGATGTCACCACGAGGGCACGGCACACGGAGTAAGCCAGACTTTGTAACTCATGCTGAGCCAAGAGGGTCAGACCCAACCATACTGCATTTACTATGAAATTCTTATTTGTCTCCTCCTGACTTGCTGGCCACGCCTATGTTATTTTGACATTTTCAATGTCACACAGAAACTCTGAAATGGTCCTTGTTTTAGACTTGCAGCACCATTCTGAATAGCCAAAAGGCAAAACCAAACCAAATACCCACCAGCTGATGGAGACAAGAAATGTGGCACACACCTATACATGGAATCCTAGTTGGTAATAAACAGAAATATGGATACATACTCTACTGGATAAACCTTGAAAAGACTATACTAAGTAAAAGAATTCAGTCATGAAGTTTGCACAGTTCCATTTGTATAAAGTGTAGAGAGTGCAGAGGGTGATCCTGATCCTCAAAGTCGAAGATAGACAGAGCAATTAGCTGCCCAGGGCTGGGAGCGCAGGGGTTGTCGGAGGAAAGGGGAACAAGTGCTTTTGTGCACTTGGTTTCTTTCTAGGACGATGAAGACATTCTAAATTTAGATCATGGAGGCAGTTGCACAAACGTGGTAAACGTACCGAACACCCGCTCGACTGCATACTTAGACAGGTGAATTTCAGTGTTCACACTGCATCTTAATGAAGATGTTTACATACAAATCAAAACAAATCAGAGGAAAGACCAGCAGAGAAAGATTCCGGGCTTTGTCTAAACCACAGACAGAAGGCAGTGGAGATGGGACCGGATTCTAAACTTCTGCTCTGCTGCATGAAAAGCAAGGGTCAGCAACACAGAGATCTCAGTGTGAATGCCACCCCCAGATGTGTACACACACACACACACACACACACACACACACACACACACACACACAGACACAGAGACAGACACACACACACGAGGAAAGTCTGGGAAAAATAATGCTCAGAAAATTCACAGGAAAAATTAAAACGCTAAAGACTTCTGACCTCTTGCCCTCTTGGGCTCGTCCCTTGACTAGTTAGAAAAATGACACACTGCGATTCTCCAAAAAGGGCCTGAAAAAGATATTCTGATTCCAAGAATAGAATATTAGAGTTAAGAGGTATTTTTAAAAGTGAAGCGAACAGCTTTGGCTTGAGTCACATACAGTGCGGAACATTCTGGACAACTTTCAACATTCAGTTCTCTTTCCATTTCTGACCTGTAAAAACCCCGTTTTCCAGCGTGGGCCTCTCTTGAGGAAAAACGAGGAAGCAGCCGAAACTAGGAAGGCTCATGTGATAAAGACTGTCTGCACAGTCCTAGGTGGGGAAACAGTTTACCTACGCCACATGCCAGAACTCTGCCAGGACCATCTCCTTAGGAGGTGAGTCACTTTATCCCAGCACTAATTCACTCAGGTACTTATGATTAGGTGCTCATCCAATCAAGCAGCCCTTAAAGTTCTTTCCTTTTAAGGAATCACAAAGGATCATTATGTAGTGACTTAAAAAGAAATAAAAAAAGATCAAGTAACACTAACAAAAACAATCAGTGACAAAATATCCTAACCTGTCCAAAATGGGCTCACATCAATGATATGCTTTTTTCTAATGATTAAACCACACATAATCTGCAATATATTTTGAAAATGCCCTCCCTTTACTTTGGGAATGCAAATTGGTAAGGATCTTTCTGTATATATTTATACACACACACACACACACACACAGCATGAGCACACACGCACTCACTATGTGGCTCTTATGATACAGATCTACATTTACTGGGCACAGAATGGATTTCAGGATGTTCTGTAGGCTTAGAAGAGTTCATCCAGTATGATCCCATACAAGTAAACAAAGCAGCACAGGATCAGTCAAGTTACCATCAGTGGTTATCTTTGGGTGATAAAATTATGAAATATTTGTTTCCTGATATTTCCTTATCTATGCTTTCTACGAGCTCACTAATGAAAACAACTTTTAAAACACTATTTATTTGCATGTGTAAGACTGTTTTGCCTTTATGTGTGCATGTGTACCCTGTGTGTGCCTGGTGTCCTCAGAGGTCAAAAGAGGGAGCTGGATCCTCTGAACTACAGTCACAGGTGGTTGGGAACTAAACTTAAGTTCTCTGCAAGTATGAAGGGGGACCCTTCTACTTCTTACATCTTTGTCTTCAACTTGCTTCTCTGAGTTTATTAAAAAATTCTGACCATTATTAATCCTAAATCATAAATTTAAAATTAATAATTTAAACAATGCCAATTCTTAATTTTCTCCTTAACTCAAGGAGAAAAAAATGTGTGTCATTACTTTATCAATGGTGACGTATAATTTCCAATACTCTACCCAATACAGAGCAACTATCAAAAAGGTCTAAGAGAGCTGGAGATCGGGAGAGACTGGTCAGGAATGCTCGACTTTCAAGTCCCCAGAGCCCAGGAACAAAGAGCGACCAGCGGCCTGGTAAGGGAGGTAGCTCAAAGGGAAACCTGGTGGACCCGAGTTCAATCCCTGAGATCCACAAGGTGAGAACTTATTCCCACAGCTTGTCACAAGTTGTCCTCGGACTGCCACACGGGTGCTGTGGACTGTGCACACTTCCCAGCTCTCCACCCACAAAATAAACAAACGCCTTTTAAAGAATGTTTTTTAAAGGCAGAGAAAGGATCATCCCTGGGTAGACAGCCAGCTTAGTTTACTTGGTGAGATTCAGGTGCGTGAGAAACCCTGTCTCCAGACAAAGACAAAAAAGTGGGCAGTGGCTGGGGCCCCCGAATGTGCACACACATATGTACAAATTCCTGTAGTTGAACATGGACGTATGGACAAGGACATGTATGCAAGCATGCACTTCAGCGATTACCACAGAACAAAGAACAATGGTAGCTTACAGAGACTTTAAATCACTCTAATATTCATTATGCAAGCCAAGGAAAAATCCAGCAAGGACTGACTATGGGTTTTCTAAGTAGAGGGAGCTTTACACAGTTCTATAGAGTATTTTTATGGATGAGAAAACAGGCAAACAGAGCAGAATGGAAAAGCTAAAGAACTGTTTTACCAACCACAAGAAACAGGCAATCAAAATGACTAAGACACAGTGTTTAAAACATTCCTTATAAAAATCCTATTTTAAATAAGGTCTATTCTAACAAAGCTTCTAGGCATTTCACTGTTAACTGAGAAAGATTTTGTAACTATTTAAGGCCACTGGAAAACTGTATGAAAAAGATCAGAAAACAATCCAGTCAGAAACACTGAACTATTACTATCTCTCTCAACAGCTTAAGCTCAGGAACCTGAAATTGGGTGGTTTTGCTGGGTATAAAAACTTGTAAATAGTAAAGCATGACTTCCTATATTCCTGTGACTCAAATTTATTTTTGAGTTTGATCTTGTTTCAGATATGTACAAGATAATATGACATTAGCAGCAATCCAAAATTAAGAGAACTAGAAGTTTGTAAATGTAACTGCACGTCAGATTTCTTTAAGAACACAGAACACCTTTATTGTGGAGACCTATTAAGCAACTGGATATTCCATATAACTGGATATTTTGGATACTGGATTCTTCCTCTCCTAAGCTCCCACTCTGACAGACAGACAGATGGTAGGGTGTTGAGGTTTGAATTCAGGGCTTTGTGCATGCCATGCACTCTCCTACTTAGTTGTACCCAAAACCCACCTCACACCATTTCTAACAGCTACTGTTGTCAATGGGATTCTTGGAAATGTGCACTGAAGATTTTCTTGACCTTTTAAGCAGGATACACTGATAATGTTCTACTGCCTTGTGGAGACCTCAGTGCTCATCCTGCAGTCAGTTAGCCTTCTGCACTAGACATCTGATCATAACCTCACAATAAATTAACCAATAAATGGTTATTAAGCACGTATTTTCTATGAATTATATTGCGTGCTGATAGAAACATCGTAAGACAAATAAATGATAATAAGTGGTCGAGAGTTAAGCAGAGAAGGAAGACATTAAAAAGATGAACGTCAACTATTTTGCAAATACTGAGAAGTGTATGTGTTTTAAATGCTGCACATATATAAACAAATGGCATTTTAGGAGAAATAAAAGGTGCATCTGACCTCGGAATGCAGTAAAGAGTTCACAGAAGGACCACAGAACTGGCTTAGATCACTGGGAGTTTTGCAAACAAGTAGTTGAGGAAGGGCCCCAGAAACGAAGAGAAAGGTGCCCAGCAGAGCGGCCAGCCCCACGAGAGAAATCCTGCACACCGCAACACACTTATCCTCTAATACCCCAACCTGCCAGCATGGGTACGAGAAGACTATGAAGACGACCAGAAAGGGACGGCTGCTGCAGCAGCACAGGGAAAATAAAGAAAGCCTGTCCTGAGGAGCTGGCAGCCAAGGACAGAGGGGAGAGCACAGATTCCAGAAATATTTAGGAGGTTGACTTGGCAGGACTCACTAAGTGTCTGAATGTGGCGGGGTGGAGGGATGGGAAAGGAGGAGACGCCAAGGATGATTCACAGGCTTTTGACTTAGGGGACTTGGTGCCACCCCATGAGATACAGCAGTGTTCCCAGACCTTGGGTTTCAGGGAACTGTAAACTTTCCAACCACGTTAGCACTCTGAGGAAAAGCTATCAACTAGAAGCATAAACACACCCCACCATCTACCATCAGCACCTTTTACAAAGAAAGCACACTTCAATACCCCAAATATGAACCACTCCACGTTCCAACAAAAACCACCACAAGCAGGGCTTTTCTTTTTCTAGCTGCATCCCAGATGATGCAAATTGGTACCAGGCCTCAGACCAACACCGGGAAGGCCTGAGACTGGGACACAGACATTGGGTTTAGCAGTAACAGCATGAGTTGAAGGCAGAATAGGTAGTGTGTGTTCTCACTAACTCCCCCACACCTATAGGGACACCTATCCCGTGAATGGGTGTAGGGGAAAGAAAAGTTCAAAAGTTACTGAAGGCTCTTGAGACATCCAACTATGCCTCCTGGGCAAGTGGCTGTGGAGCTGAATCTCAAAGGTTAGCCTGGAATTTGCCAGATAAATAAAGGAGACTTGGGGAACTCCCAGGGGAAGGAACAGCATGTCCAAAGGTACTCAGGTATGCAAGGAAACTCATATTTGGACAATGGTGGATAGTCTGGTGTAAACTGGTGATTTTTCTTGGAAAGGATAAGAGAAGAGCTGGAAAAGTACACATAAAAAATTATAGAGTTTGGTCATCTAAACTAAGTCTAGAAACCATCTTATGGGCACTGGGAAGGACCCAAGGATTTTACAGTGGGTAATGCTATGGGCAGATTGCTGCTTGGAAAGGCCACTCTGGCTGCACAGCCGGGCTGGATTATAGGGAAGCAGAGCTGGAGCTGAGAAGAACAAGCAGGGAATAGAACTAGCAGCCTAGAGCGCAGCCTAGAGCACCCGGCACCTACATTCTTTAGCAGTGTAGTGGGCCAACGAGACACTATCCTTGCTTCAATCCTTTCTACTGCTGTTTGTGTAACCAGAACCACACATCACACAGTATTCTGTAATGTCAAAATTTAACAATGTGTCAACAGCTCTACCATCTATCTTCATCTTTAAGTTGAGCAAATTATATTCCGTATCTAATTTATTAACCTACATCCTTAGTCTCAACAGTGATGCATTATTACTTTATAAATGCCTACTGAGCAGAACTGAAAAACTCTAAGGGTAAATGCTTTTTTAAAATGTATGTACATGTAGTATGTGGGTGTGAGAGTACATTTGTGTGTGTGCACATGCATGAGTGTGTGTGCACCTGTGTGCATGTATGTGGATGACAATGGCCACCTTGTTTTTTGAGGGAAGGACATTCAATGTGCCTGCAGCTCACAACAGGACCAGGATGGCCTGTAAGTCCCAAGATTCTCCTGTTTCTGCTCTGTTACTAGCATTAGAATTAGAGACACAGCCACCACCCTCGATTTTTACATAGGGCTGGGGAGCCAAGTGTGGGTCCTTATGGTAAGTGTTCAGATTCAGATAAATGAACCTTCGAGGCCCCGGAAACATGCAGACCAGCAGCAATACCAGGGAGGTGGGTGACACCAGCACTTAAGAAAATGGTATCTCTCTCTCTCTCTCTCTCTCTCTCTCTCTCTCTCTCTCTCTCTCTCTCTCTCTCTCAAACACACACACACTTACTCACAAAATCAAGAGAATGAAGAAGATAATTCCATTTTAATAGCATCAAAGATACAATATACAGTATAAAGTAAACAAAATCCACTGCACACTAAAAACTATAAAACAATATTAAAGTATGAAAGAAAGAAGGTCAAGCACTGATATGCTCAGACTGGGGCAGCAAGGACTTCTCAAGCTCTACAGTTTGAATGCAACTCAGCTGAAGAGTCAGTGGATTAGGCTTTTTAGAAGCAACTAAAAAGCTGGTCTTAAAATTCTTAGGCCAACAATAAAGTGCTCCAAACACACACACACACACACACACACACACACACACACACACACACACGCACACGCACACGCACACGCACACTCACACACAAACATACATGTGTGTATACACACACACAAAGAAACAAAGAGCTGGACAATAACCTTCACAATCTGAAAACTTACTACAAGATACACTACTTAGGACAGTACAGTATTAACAAAGATGGTAGACAGACCCAAGGAGTAGAATAATTAGCATAATTATCCATATGTTTAGACTAAATTTGACTTTTAACAAAGCTGTAAGACTACAGACGGGAAAAAGTCTTCTCACCAAACATAGGATAACTGGGTATTACATGCAAATGAATGAGGCTGGACCTCTGTCTCACAGCATATATTAAACTTAAAAGAAAAAAAATCATAACATATACATGAACACACAAGTAACAGAAGAAAGAAGATAAACTAGATTTATCCGTAAAAATGTTCACTTGAATGAAATGCCCAGTTTGCCAGCTGTCCAGACCTGGAGCAAATAGGGGATGGGTTTCCTCCAGGGGAACAAGCAGTTTCTAAATTCAGATTGTGACTATGTGTGCACAACTTTATGAACATGCACACTGTAAGCACTGCAGTGGACACTCAAAGCTTAACCACTGCAACCTCCCTTTCACGGTCGAGGGGGAACCCTCAGAATCTTGCTCCCAACCCCCACCACCTCATTCCCATCCTTAACTGGATTCTACCCATCCTGAATCACTTGCCATCTACACAGGCTGCACTTCTGCGTGGGACGTTTTCTTCTCCACCTGTCTGGTGATCTCTTATTCATCTGCCAAGAGATGAACATGCCCTCAACATCTACACTTGTATCTGCTCCAGCCTCCCCTTCCCAGAGGTGGACTCCTCTGTCACAACAGCTTACAGGGCCCATGGGGGGGGCACCCAGCCATGTGTTCTGAATCAATGAATGAGACTGTCTTATAAGAGTGTGCCCTGTATTTCTGGAATACAGCTTGAGCCAAGTCTGATAAATTAAATGTGTGTGTTGGGGGGGGGGGCAGGCTGAGTAATAGTCTTCTGGGTCCAAAAAGAGGTGTGATAATAAAATAAAGATGGTGTTTTTGTTGTTGTTTTTGGTTTGGCTCATGAAATAGATGAGGACAATTCTAAAGAGTGAAAATGTTTTGCTCAATTAAAATGGAGCTAGAGTACCTGGACTGCCTCCCATGAGACGGGATTTATTTGGGCATGATCATGGAAGTTCTAGTACAGTGTTTTTTATTTGTCTCATTTTCAAGTCACGTGGAATAAGACAACTGTTCTTTTATTAAACATATTCCATTTTCTAAGGAGAAATTTTGAATCAACTCCCCCATTTTCCCTTTATGCTTCCTCAATAACTGCCCTGACACATAATGTAATGTTTTATCATCAGAAGGGTGACTTTTCTTCTTCTTTTTCCCCTATTTCCAAAGAGGGAAGCAATTTGCTACCATCTAATTTAAACCTACTCCTAAATTCAAGGAATGTCTGGCTCATGAAAGGGAATAACAAGGTCCAGAATCTATGAATGTGTGATCCATGGCCTTCAGAGAGCAACTGATATCCAGTATACATTTGATGAACAACAATGCATTTTACTCTTTTAACATTCTGAGAACTGTCCAAGGAACAAAAAGCTCCCTGAAAGAGAGAAATGCATACCCCAAACCAGGCTCACATGGGCCTTGTCCTGGCTTTGATTAGAATGCTATCAAAATGACAGAAGACAACTGGCATGTGCCACGACACATATTTCAATCACATTGCTTCTTCCAAATCTAGATCTTGATACACTGCTAGCCCCCTATATTAAAATGCCCTTCAAAGAATAAGTCCTCACGGCCTAACAGCAAAGATCCAGGTATTTAAACTGAACTAACTTTTCAAATGTCCTGGTTTTACAGATTTTTATATGATGCATGTGGAACCAGTGTGTGTGAGCATTAGATTCAAGCATTAGATTAGTATGCGTTCTTCATTAGCAACTACTTGTTTTTAGCTATTAACAGGATGCCACTCTGCCAAAGCCATGCTCCTCTTTGCCAGAGAGGAGTTCTACGCATATGTGGTCAGTATGCAGAAAACCTCTGGAACTGAGATGGAAAACTACACACACCCAGAGCAAGGCTCTCCAAGACAACGATGGCAACGCAGGCAGATGAGATTGACATGAAAACGCTATATGCTCTCTCAAAAACAAACAAACAAACCAACCCAAGAAAATCCCCCTTAGGGTATTTTAACTGTTCTGTTGACAACAGATTTTTTTAAAAATAAAAAACGTAAGTCTGGCAGTAAGTGTATTCACACTTTTCTCAAGCTACAGATCACTACCCTCTGACTTGTATTAGAAGTTGAAGCAAACTCAAAGAGTTGATCACCTTAATGAATCAGATAACGAAGCTCTGCGAAACCAGCCTTCACCGACATGTTCTGAGATGCTAAGATGACGGTAAACCAGACAGTTTAGTCTCTTTTTGTCTTCCTAATCATCCTCATAGAATTTGAGAAAACTGGCATCACTAAATCTATCAATATTTGTTGTAAGCATGCTGATGTGGTTTGCTTTGGCATTCCGTCTCTCTCTGCTGTTTTGCAGATACACAGAATATTTCCCTTTCAGATAGGAAACCCCAGCTGGAAACTGCAGGACTTTTGTTTGTTTGTTTGTTTTTTTCTGCAGATATCCCAAAGAAAGTGATCTACTTAGGGACAAGGTCTCACTATGTAGCCTTGGTTAGCTTGGAACTCTCAATGTAGACCAGGCTGGCCTTGAGCTCACGGAGCTCCTCCTGAGTGCCAGGGTTAAACCTGTGTGTGGGCCACCACACCCAGCCTTCTCTACCAAAAAGGTTAAGCTTCAAATGATTGTCTTTTTGAACCTATTTAATATTGAAATAAAAAATAATAGGAAACCAAAATACTCCACTGTAATAGTTAAATGCCTTTCATTATCAAAGGATATGCCAACAAGTTGTCTCTTAAGAGTTATTTTTTCAGTTTCCTGGAAGTTGTTTCAATAAAGAGACACACAAGCACCCCCACAAGCAGAACATGAAATAGGTAACACAGTGGTTCTGGAACCCAAGGACAGAGTCTAATAGTGAAGTAAGGAAAGGAGTGTTTCAGTACGAGGAAGAGTCTATGAGCTGGAGACTGAAGTCTTCCATGCCAGGATGAGGAATCGAGAACAACAGAGCCAATAAAATATTCCACCTTTATAAAAGAATTCTAAAAAGACACACTTCGGCCATTGCAGCTAGGTCTCACCACAGACGGGGGTGTTTGTATGACAAATTCCTTTCCCTGCTGCAATCAAAATGGATGCACTGGGCACTGAGGCTGAGGCTAATGGACACTTAGGTTACCCATCTCCAACTCCCGTGAGGTCTCCCCGTCATAGGCCTTTCACATGGTCAAGTACAGGAGGAAGATAATGCCTCGGCTGGTAGGTCCAAGCACATTCAAGAAGTTCAGCATTTACTGGAAAAGATGACAGCAGTGTTTTTGGTTCAGGCCTCAGATTTTGTGAGGCTGGCAGGAATGTGTCATCCCAGCCCCTCAATCCCTCTAGGGATACTAATAGCTGTGAGCTTTTAGCTGTAAATGCCAGGCAGATCCTGAAATATGGCAAGTGCGGCACAGAACTGGTGGGTTGAGGGCCAGCAGTCATTTAGACTGACTCCTAAACGGCAACAGTGGTTCCCTTGATCTCCAGGCATACCTAGTCGGCATACTGTAACAGATGTCTGGATTTTGACTTTTAACTCCAGGAAGTCTTAAGACTGTAAGAATAAGGACAACACCTCAGGATGTACTTACCAGGCTCATTACAACTTCTGCCTCTGGGTAGCAGAGATGGACATGTTTAGGAAAAGCTAATTGTATACTAGCTTACACTGAATTGTTTTGATAAAGAACTACATCACATGACAAGAACCGATGCATGGTAAGGACAGATACAGTAACTTTTTCCACTGAAAAAAGTCAGCATGCAGCGGGGCAGGGTGTGTGTGTGTGTGTGTGTGTGTGTGTGTGTGTATGTGTGGTCCCTTGAGTGAGCAAAACTCTTCCCTCCACAAGGTAAGTCCCTGTTCCAGGGAAGACACTGATAACTGATGGGTCTACTTGGGTCTACTTCCTTTCTCCAGCGGGCCACCACACGAGGGAGATAGATGTTGATGACTCCTGGCTGAGGACTCCAGGAGAACTCTGTTAACACTAGGCAACCCTGTTCGTGGCTTTAGTTGTCAAAACTCAGATCTGCTCCTATTCATCCAATGTATGGCAAAATGAAAACATTCATTAATAAAAAGCAGAGAAAAGACAGGGCCAAATCTTAGTATACTTTAGTATATATTCATCTTCTCACAAATTAATGGCATGTGACTTGCTCCTATCCAAGAAAAATAACCACGAAAAAATAAAACTAAAAATAGAAAAATTTTCAATAACTCATAGCTAGATGCCATGAGGGAAGTACCCTGAAAGTGTCCAGTATCAAAATGCTTTATCAAATCCTCTTCTGCACTTCAACTCTAAGCTAACATCTAGATGAAAAAGGAATTCCACACATTGATGTTTAAGAGAAGGCTTGCCCAACCTTTACTAAACAGCTAAAAATAAATCTTTCACAGATTAAGTAAGGAGCTCTTAATTTCTCTTAAAAAAAAAAAAAAAGTTAACCAAGGCTCAAGGAACGTCAAGGAAAAGGGGGAGGAAAGACTGTGAGAGCCAGAGGACCAGGAAGTCTGCTGTGAGAGTGTCTAGATTTGATGGGGAGGCACACCCACAAAATCTCAACAACACAGTTAGCTGCCTAAAGAAGACCTGAACAATGACAGCCAGCACCAAGTGACATGCCAACCTGGGGAATCTTAGGGGGCGGGGAGTGGAGCAGGCCTGAAGGAAGAGTTACTGGCAATTAACAACTGCCAAGAGGTGAGAGACAGTCTCCCTCAGGGAGGAGCCCTCCGATTGGTTTTCCAACACGAAGTGGTCAGCCCTAAACACATATGTTATACAAACAACATTAAAAGGACTCAGCAGTTTGTATTCACATATTTACTTGTTTATATAGTGTGAGTGACAATATTAAAGAATTAAAGAGGGAGACTGCAAGGGTGGAGCAGGGGAGGGGTTGGAGGGAGAGGAGAGAAGGAAATAAAGGCAGAGAGAGAAGGAAGGAAAGAGGAAGCAGGAAAAGGGAAGACAGGGAGAGAACAGGTAAAAGGGAGAAACAGGAAAGGCAGGCTGGACTCGTAAGAGCGGCCAGAGCTACTTTGAAATAAAAATGCATGAGTTTCTGCAAAAACGAGACCATAACATTTTAAAAGTATCTGCATCCCAGTGAATTAATCCACTCTTAGCATATAAAAATAAAGTTATACCGAATTTTCTAAAAAATGAACAAAGAAAACAAAAACAAGGAAACCTGATGTTCAGGCAAACCCAGGTCATGATTTGGCCTAGGCCACCAAGGCCTGAGAAACAGTTAAGTGTTCAGTTGGCTATGAGGTGATGGTACTCATGATGAAAGAATTTCTGTTTGGTAGGACTCTTCCCAGCATGCATTGTCTTCAGTACTCCATAGAGTCTTCGTTCACTAATGAATACGGAAGCATCTTATCGGAACCAAGGTTACTGCCCAGGTCAATCTTCTACAGCTAGCCCTGCCTCTGCCCCTTCCTCCTACCACCCCAGCACTTCCTAGAGCCCTTGCTGAGGGCTCTCAATTTCCCTTTCTCCACAACTCCTTTCTCGCAGAGAAGCAAAGACATTTATCCCTCCTATGGATTTTCTATTCCTCTCATGATTCATGGAGTTGAGGGAAATCAAAGCTCCAGAATCAACTTCAGAGTCTTCACAAGACACCAAACCCCAACTTTCACATAGAGTCCATACCTCACTGTTGCATAGACTCAAACTGGCATTTGGGGAGAGAGGCGTAAAAGGGAGATAATGCCAAGGCCTCTTTATTTGCCATCTAGCAAAAAGGAAAGCTTTGTTTTGTTCAAAACCTGATGCTTATTACTAAAACAGTTAAGTTAAAAAGTTTCACAGGGAAACTTCCAAATGGGTTTTACCGTTTCAGATCTGCAAGTAGCCATCTTAAAATGAATTACATGAAGAATTTTAGTATGAATACTTTTAAAACATTTTCTTTTTAATAAATATAAAAGAAAATGAACAAAAATTTCAAAATTAGTCAACAATGACATTTTGAAACACACTACACATTTTATTGACTTTTTTTTTTTGTCTTTACTTATAACAAGAAGCCCTTCCGGTAAACACTGGATGTAAGCCCTTCACAGAAAGGGATGCTTCTGAAGTTTGTAAAAAGTGAACTGGAATTATTATTGTCTTCAAAGATCCTTTTACAAATTGCTTTGTATAAATAAACATCTTTGACTACTACCTGAAATTGAAAGGACATAGAGCTTTAAAGCCACACGTCATTGTTCAAATCTGCTTCTCTATTGCTGTGCTAAAAACACTGACGGGAAGTCATTTAAGGGGGACAGGATCCCAATCCCAGTCCATCACTGAGAGAAGCCAGGGAGCTGAAGTGGAGACCAATGAGGAACACTGCTTATTGGCTTGCTCCTTATGGCTCCCTCAGCTTGCTTCTTTTAAAAAATTATTTATTTTTATTTTATGTGCATTGGTGTTCTTATACCACCCGGGACCACCTGCCTAGGGGTGGCACGGTCCTCCCTCCCCCCATGAGCTGGGCCCTCCTACATCAACCATTAATCACAACAACAGCCCACAGATTTGCCTACAGACCAGTCTGATAAAGGCAGTCCCTCAGTTAAGTTCCTTCTTCCAGGATGAGCCACTTTTTGAAACTGAGCAACACAGCCAAGCCTTACATCTTTCTTTATTTTTTTTGAAAAGGTGTAAACAAAGGTACAGAGTGGTTATGGTTGACACGGCCCACCCGGGATCTCTCCAGGAACTGCTGCCTTCACTATTCCATTCTGCCACTGAATGCAGCAGGAGTATCTTCCAAAGCCATGTCAGGAAAGACAACCCATTGTCCCTATACCTTAAAAGTTGTCAAATATTCTTCGAGTAACCTTGCAAAGTATTTGGATGTAAGCTTCAGTATTCTAATACAAATATCAATCTTTTGGAAGGCACTCTAGTTTATTAAAAATTTGACCTACTATTTCTATGTGATCTCCAGGGTTACTAAATGTCTTTCACTTTCTAAAATCATAGAGACATCATTTCAAATGAACAGAATGGTATTCCTCTATTATTACCAAAGGGTAGTCTAAAGTCAGAGTGCCTATTTATTACACAGGCAGCTATTGTGTGTCTTTTTAACCATCAGGCTATCACAATTTCTGTATATAACTGCATTCCCCACCACTTAAAGAGTTTATAACGTGCTCATTTCTGCGATATGAAAGTACACTATGTTTCTGCATGTTCTCATTCCATTAGGTGGTAAAATTTGATAATGGGGATGCCCACACACAGCTATAAAGGAGGGTTTCTCAACCTTGGCACTACTCACACCCAAGGCTAACCCTGTTGTGAATTACCCACTGTCCTTAGCAACTGTCCTACCTTTTATGCACCAGATACCAGTAGCACCCTTCTATTTCGGACTATTAAAAATCTCTTCAGATGTTGCCAAATGCCCCAGGAGCAATTTTACATTCACTTGTGTACTGGGGCCATACAGGATAGTTCACTTTGAGTAGTACTGATGTAATTTTAAAAAACAAACTCTTATGTAACCCAAGATAACTAGTATAACCAAGTCTTGTATACTATACTTGTTACTGTACCTGCATATTATCTCTACTTATTCTTAAGGAAATAAATTATCTCACACAACCTACCAAACAACAAGTACATTGGCTAGCAGCATGCCAATCATCACAAATGACAGAAGGTAAGGGGCCGGGAGGATGATTCAGCTGGTAAGGGTATGGGCTGTGCAAACAGGAGGATCCTCAGCACCCCAGAAAAACCAGAGTATGTGGCAAGTGCCTGAACCCCAGTAACTGTGCAGGCAGGAGGTCTACTCCCTGGCCAGCCGGTACAGCCGACCAGTGAGCTCTGAGTTCAGTGGAGAGCATAAGAGAAAGAGACTCTGGCATATGTACTCACGCATGCGGTCATGCGTACACATATGCACTACACATGATAGAAGATGAGTTCTTCTTGCAAGAAGCTTTTACTCTAGTTGAAGAAAGACCAGGGGCAATAGTGACAGCATGGGAAGACAAGCCAGGTAATTCTTCTCAAGGCAGGAGGGACCATTTTGGCACTGAAGTTTCCAGAAAACACTCCTAGGGAGCCAAGTTTAATCTCTGAAGAGGAGTGAAAAAATCAACCAGGCAAGGCAAAGAAAAGCAAGCAATTCTTAGGAGGTAGTAGCTACATGAGCAAGCTGCTGGAGGAAGCAGTCAGGTCCTGTGAGAGGCAGAGGCAGGCGCATGTATAACAACAGGTAGGAGTGTGCAGAAGGGTTCCACACGACTGAGAAAAAATAAATTCACAAAACGGTAGATACATGGGAGGAAAGTATACCATTAACTACAAGGCAGTTACTGCAAAAAAACGATGAAGAAAAGTGAGTCTCCCGTTCTCCACTGAGGAAAGGCTAGGATAGGATCAATGACAATGAACTGGGGAAATGGCACCAGGGACACTGGAGAGGGGACCTATAAAGCTTAATGTGATGTCATAGCATGTAAAGCAGGAGACATTCACTTTCAGGTTTCATGTCTTGTGACTTGATAAAAAGGACTGACACATGAGGATGGGGATGGACACACGGACACACACAATCTTTGTGTATGTTTCTCTCTGTGTGTATCTGTGTGTGTATATATTTCTGTGTCTCTCTGTGTGTATCTCTGTGTGTGTGTATTTCTGTGTTTCTCTGTGTTTCTCTGTGTGTGTCTGTTTCTCTTTCTCTGTGTCTCTCTGTGTGTCTGTCTCTCTCTGTGTCTCTCTGTGTGTATCTGTTTGTGTGTGTTTCTTTCTCTGTGTCTCTCTGTGTGTATCTGTGTGTGTGTATATTTCTGTCTCTCTGTGTGTATCTGTTTGTGTGTGTCTGTTTCTCTCTTTCTCTGTGTCTCTCTGTGTGTCTGTCTCTCTCTGTGTTTCTCTGTGTGTGTGTGTCTGTCTCTCTGTGTCTCTCTGTGTGTGTCTGTTTCTCTCTTTCTCTGTGTCTCTCTGTGTGTCTGTCTCTGTGTCTCTCCGTGTGCATCTGTGTGTGTCCGTTTCTCTCTTTCTCTGTCTCTCTGTGTGTCTGTCTCTCCGTATGCATCTGTGTGTGTCCGTTTCTCTCTTTCTCTGTGTCTCTCTGTGTGTCTGTCTCTCCGTGTGCATCTGTGTGTGTCTGTTTCTCTCTTTCTCTGTGTCTATCTCTCTCTGTGTCTCTCTGTGTGTATCTGTGTGTGTCTGTTTCTTTCTCTGTGTCTCTCTGTGTGTCTGTCTCTGTGTCTCTCCGTGTGCATCTGTGTGTGTCTGTTTCTCTCTTTCTCTGTGTCTCTCTGTGTGTCTGTCTCTGTGTCTCTCCGTGTGCATCTGTGTGTGTCCGTTTCTCTCTTTCTCTGTGTCTCTCTGTGTGTCTGTCTCTCTGTGTCTCTCCGTGTGCATCTGTGTGTGTCCGTTTCTCTCTTTCTCTGTGTCTCTCTGTGTGTCTGTCTCTCTCTGTGTCTCTCCGTGTGCATCTGTGTGTGTCTGTCTCTCTGTGTGTCTGTCTCTCTCTCTATGGAGGACATGGCTCAGTTGGCCAAGGGCTTGCTACACAAGATGAGGTGCTGCGTTCACTCCTCAGGATCCACAGGAAAAAGGTCAAGAGCTGGGTAACCCTTGTAATCCCAGCTTAGGGGTGGTGGAGACAGGTGGATCCCAGCCACACCAGCTGCTAGCCAGTAGCTGGACCACTGAGTCCCAGATCCAGCAGACGAGTCTCACCAAACAGGGTGGATAGTGCCTGAAGACTAGAGTTGACCTCTGTCCTCCATGAGCATGTGGACACGTGCACACCCGTGCACGAAGGATCACACATCCCCACACAAGGGAGAGTGAAGCCTACACTACCCATTTACGACATTCGTAAGTTTCCATATGACTCAACTTAATTAATTGTACGGGCCACTTCTTCACTGATTGTTTTATTACCTCATATGGATTAATGCCACTTTATAAATGGAGACATGAAAGGAAAACTATAAAAGAACACTCAACCTCTGTGATGCCTGAAGGTGATAAAGAACAATGTCAATCCAGTCAATCTTAAAAACAGCTCAAAAAAAAAACCACCCCTGATTTCCTAACAGAGACCAAATACAAGAAACTCAAAAACTCAATGACTGGCAATATAAAGAGGTCAGCAACCCTTTTGACTTCTAACCTTCATATCCAGTGTTCCAGTTCACATTCTCAAAAAACCTCAAACTTTCCAAGCTGCTGTGGGTTTTCTTCTCATAGCCACTGATGAGAAATGGAAAACACTAATGTTGGGAGTGCTGATATTTTGGATATCAGAGTATTAATTAGTGTACATTTTCTCCAATCTACACCATTGACCTTTAAGTACGTTTTGCCTTCTATAAATTGGTATTTTCTTTTTGTTGTCGAGCTGTCTGTCACCCACAGTCTCTATCGTAGACAGCACAAACATCTCTTCCCATCTGTGACAGGTAAAATGGGGTCAGAGATTACCCAACATCCCCTGGGGGCTAAGTCACTCCTGATTCAATACAGCTGCCGTAATGGAAACTTGGGAGACAAATCCATACCCTTACAATCACAGATTTAAAGACTAAACAGAAGAATTGCACAAACAATTAGTGACAGTTTATCATTGCCTCACCTTTACATACACAGTGCCTTTTCTTTTAACTCAAAGAGCTGAAGTCCCAATAAAGGATAGCTGGTCACATAATCAATCAGTCCCGGAAAGTAGACACACTAAGGCTGGCACAGCTAGGCACAGGCCAAGTATGAGGCTGAATCATTCGACTATTCCAGGCAAGTTCTCACTTTCTATGGCTCAAGCCACTCAGGATCAAAGAGACATCGCTTTGGAGTTTGTCGTTTACAGCATCCGCTAGTGAGTTAATTGTATGTAAGGTGTTTTCCAGGCTTGCCTGTTCATTATTTTGAAATAAAAATCCGTTTTCCACCATGGTGCTCTCACTTTTTGTTATGAAGAACCTGGTTTTACCCACCAAAGCAAGTAAGAGATCACCATGGCCAAGGATTGGTAAGCTCATCCACACAACCACAGTTCTTGGGATCTCCTGTTCTAAAATCCCACTGTAGTTAATACTGGAGAGGGCTTAACAACAAAAACAAAAGAACATCCTCCTCCTTTAAATCTCGGAATGTGATTTTAAACCTGTCTGCTAACACATAATGGCTCTGAAATGTAAACTTCAAAATGGCTTAAGACTTACTCTACAGCTTTGTCTTCATGACACATGCAGTGTTTTGTTTGTTAAAGGCTAAGACCATAGCAACAAGCATCGCCACAGCTGCTTCTCCCAGCCAGTCCTTCTGTGCGGGAGGCCTTTTCTCCACACCGTACCTCAGATTCTAGAGTGAGCACTAACAGGAGGGAAGGCATCAGTGTGGGGAACCATGCAGTTGGTGCTGTGTAGACCACAACGGCCACATGGAAACAGAGGTTACAAAGGAGCCTGAGACAGGAAGGCACACAGGAAGCACCAAGAGAAGGAGGCAGGGCAGACAGAGAGAGGAAATCTCAAGGCGACTCCCTAGAACCAGACAGCATGCACTCCCCAGAGACTCCCAGAGTCCTGAGTCCCTGTCCCTGGAGGCCAGATGGATGAAACTTCTCACGAGAGCCGTGTTTTCTTGCCATGAGATCCTTCCCTTGGAGGGTGGCTACAGTGGGTCTTTATTACTTCAATCTTAAATCCACCAGCCTGGGCCTGATCTACCAAGTGATTCTCTTCTCCTGGCTTTCATACATCACTTACATTTCTACCCTTCGGGCCTGTGAAATGACTCAGTGGATAAAAGGCACTTGTTGCCAAGCTTGGTGACCTGACTTAATACTTGAGACCCAAGTTGGGTAATGGGGGAACCAACTCCTGAAAACTGTCCTCCGACCTCTACAAGTGTGTTATCACACATGTATGGCGTGTGTGCATGTGCACGAACACACACACACATTAATTAATTAATCCTAATAGTTGGGAGATTTCCACTTACAGAATATGTGTGGAAACCATGAACTAAAAGCTTCCAATATTCAGCAATGAATTTTTTATTATTTATTTATTTGTTTGTTTGGTATTTTAAGACAGAGTTTCTCTGTATAACAGGTCTAGTTGTCCTAAACACGCTTTGTCAACCAGGCTGGCCTCGAACTCACAGAGATCCACCTGCCTCTGCCTCTTTAGTGTTGGGATTAAAGGCATGACTCACCACCACCCAGCTCAGCAAAGGATTTTGAAGATGTATCTACAACTATTAAAAATGACTCTATTACGGACGAACAACTGTGGGCTCTTAAGCACCCTTTTGTGGTCCCCAAGCATCCCTGAGTTTTAACTTCTCATTATTTTACTAACATCTCTACAAAAAGACAAAACTAAATGCAAAGTAGATTTGCATATGTATCCCTGAAAACCTGGAGGCCAGGAGGTCTGGAGGTTATGACGGGAAATAAAGACTTCAGCTGATTACCAAATATCTCTGTGCCGAAAGTTGTCAGTTTGTATTTTAATAGCTGACAATTCTGTCTGCAGAACGAGATAATGGGCATGGTAAGCCGTGCATGATAATGTTGGTGATAAAGCCAACAGAAACTTAACATGTGGAACAGACCAAAAACTGTGAGCATGTTCAGCACAATAGTGCTGTTAAACCGCATCTTCTCCCACCACGGCTAAGGGCTGGGTGAATTCTAGATGAATTTATCTTACGCTTCCCGCAAAAGAAGCATGCAAGAAGAAAAGAAGGAAATGCACGCTTATTTAAGTTCTGGACAATAGATCAACAATTGAGGATAAAGCACACTGAAGTCCTGAGTTGTGCAATGTGGGGACCTGCTCTGACTTCTTCCAGCGTAACTTCCCTGTGTTTCTAGACTCTGTTCCTCCTGCCGAGTCCAGCCAGAGGTGCTTTCTCCGTGTCAGAAGTTCCTGTCATAGTGACTTTTACCTTTGGATTATATTTTCAAACTCTAAGAATAATTTAAAATTTTCACCTCGGTTTTGTGTCATTTTCTCTTTTTATCTATTTTCTGGATTTTCTTTTCCCTTTTTTTTGTCTCATGTTTTGTTAGCCTATTATCTTCCTGCTTGACTTTTATTATTTTGGGAGAGAATAGGACAAAGATGATGGCCTATGGGACTTCAGGTGAACCTTTCAAAATTAGCATATGAAAATAAACAGCTGACTGAGAAGAGGGCTCAACCCCCCCACCCACCCAGAGGGTGGCAATGCACCTCTGCAGCAGGCCAGAGGCACTCCAGGGTCTGAAGGTGGCCTAGGCGATTGTACTACCATCGCACGCACACACACGCTAGTGAGGCAGAGACTAGGTACACATGCTCTGCATGTGGGACTACACTAATAAAGAATGCAGAAGAGCCCAAGCTGCATGACAGAAGCCCCAACTCTGTCCAACAGGCAAGGCAAGCTAATACACTCTGCTGTGACTCACACCCTCCCTCAGAACTTACCTTTTCCAAACGCACTATCCCTGATTCTGCTGTGGCTGCATGTCCCTGCTCCATTCTCTCTGTTCCAGGACACACAAACCCAAAACCCCTCTGAGATGCCCACGGAACCTCTAACATGGCTTTCTCAGCCTCTTCACTTTCTGTCCACAAATAGAGTCAAACAGTGAGATATTACAACCAAACCACAATACAACTGGTTTTGTTTTTCCAACAGGCATGGCAGCTCTTCTCTCGCCTATCATGAACAGAACTGTACAGCCAAGTAAGTTATTTACTATAACCCACAGGAAGCACCCTGTTAGAACTGCAATTCTACTGGGATTCCAATAAAGGTAAGTCTTAGAAGTATCCTCTTCACAGTCTAAAAAAAAGTCAATTAGGAGTCTTGGCCTTGCATGCTATTTTATTTTATTCTCGTTCTTTGATGGCTGGACTTACCTCCTATAGTATCCTTCTGTTTGTGTGGATGTTAGTATGTTTTTTTTACTATAGCTCAGTAAGCACAATATTCACTGAATCAGCGTAACAAAAAAAATTGATCAAAATGTCCTTTTATAAGCTGTGGCACAGTCTCAGAAGCTTGAGATTTTATGCACACAGTACTGACTTTCAGATTCCTACAGGAGCATCTGAGAGTTCATGAGAAGAGAGGTTTTCTTTTGTCCTACCTATATTGGACATTAACCTGATACTCGTAAGTCATTTGTGATGCTTCAGGGTGCTCAGTTCTTAAGGTACAAACTGTCCAAATGGTGTACAGGAATGTCACAAATATGTCTGAAACACATAACTCGCTAGGTGCCTTCTAGAACCTAGACAGCAAACACTGTTTAAATGCTTTACTGTGAAATCAGCACGTATTCCGACAGCACAAACTAGCTTTGTACGATGTCTGTCTTTACCTCCTGCTATATTTTAGTCATCGGCAGAGTGAAAGTCCATGCTCAATTCTGCAACAGCTTTTGACAATCTCTTGCTCTGGAATGAAGCTCTTCATGTAATTTCTCAAGGATTTTGAGATTGGATGGTCAGATGAACAACCAGAACATAATCATTTCCAGAGTTGGGCCACTCAAATAAATAAAAGTATGTTTCTGAGTAAAAGGTATTCAAAAGACTACATATTTACTGCATATTTTCAATAATTATGAAACATGACTCTACTTCAAACCTAAATTTTCATTTGAATTAGGGCGAATGCCTTGATGCTATTAGTTGATATGGGAAGTCCCATCTTAACCAGAGGCCTGGCCATTTCCTGGGCAGGAGATCCCGAACTGGAGAAGACGCAGACAGCAGGCCGAGCACTAGCAAGCTTGCATTCATCCCGCTGTCTTCCTTCTCATTATGGGTATGATGTGACCAACCTCTTGGGGCTCCTGCTGCCTTGACCTCACCACCAAGATGGACTGTATCTTGAACCATAAGTTAAAATAAACTGGTCTTTCCTTCCTTAAATTGCTTTTACAGGTATATTTTATCACAGCAACAAGAAAAGTCAGATTTTAGCCATATTCTTGCTATAACATTGCTAATTTTTTCACTGTAAACCACTAAATATTTTCCTGAATAAAAATACATTTCCAAAGAAACAAAATATCCCAATGTTTAAAATAGCTTTTAAATAACTTCATATATTTTAATCCAATATCAGCATAGAGAAACTGTCAGCCAGGACCCTCACCTGTTCACATGACAGCCTACAAACTCTCAGTGAATCCTGAGTTTTAGGGTTTTCTGAAAATTTCCATCTCCATCTGTGCTCACCATTAACAGAGGGGTCTAACATTTTTGGCTAGTCTGAAACGCAAAACTGAGTAACAAAAGCCATGTGACTTCGCTGAAGCAGTGGGCCCGCTCGGCACCACTCCGAAGTGACATGGGACCGTGGAAGAGGACCCGAGACCGCCTCAGCTTGCTGCATCGCAGTCTCCAAGCCTCTGGTAAGCTCAAGGAGCAAACACTATAGCTGTCTGAACTCCATTTCCTTCCGCTTTTGTCTGTTAATAGTTTGCACAGAAAGAATAAAGACCAAATGAATTACAGCAGGGCTGTCCCGAGAGGTAAAGATATATTTACTTAGCTTAGGACTGAAGAGCACACAGTCTCTGGTGCTGTGCTAAAAGAGTTCATCCTAGTTGCAATGAATCAAGAAGAGAGAAAAGAAGAAATAACTGAACATTTCCTTTTATGATTGGAAAAAAAAAAAAAAGGATTCTAAGAAACCCTCAGCTTAGACCAACGCCATCTGATGCCAGCCTGGCTGGAAAGGGAAGCCAGGAAGTGCTGAGTCATCAGGAGCAGATACACCCCAACTGTCAGCACTTGTGGTGCCCGATTCAAGGGTGAGCCTCCTTCCTTTGACCCCCCACTGCTTCTCACTCGCTTAGTGTGCACTGTGGAGTGCTGGATACAGGCACAAAAAACAACTTCAGCATAGAGGCATATGCCTCTGTAATATCTAATAAAACAAATCATCAAATAATCTACACGTGTACATGCATATACCCACTTATTTTCCATGATCCATATATACACACATATGAAGTCGATGGCAGCCCATAATCAACAGAATAAATGCCCTAAGGAGCAATCAGACTTTGCAGCTTTAAAATAGTCTGCAGCAGGAGACAGACACAGGGTCTGGCACAGTCTGCAGGCTATGACAAGGTTCTGTTTTCTTCAATGCAAGCTACAATCGTGTGCGTGCTCGTGTGTGTGTGTGTGTGTGTGTGTGTGTGTGTGTGTGTGTGTTCATGTGTGTATTCGATACCCTAAGTTCAATCCCCAGCATCAAAAATAAAAATATTTGTGTCAAAATTAAATTATTATGCCTCTAGTTCTCAACAACAGAACATGAAACAGTGCCCACCTCAAAAACTCAGTGTACCTTTATCAGCAGGCAGTCTATATCCATTTAATCGGCCAAACCTTTAACAGTCAAATCCAAATGATCTTCACATGACTGAAATGCTTGCCATACTAGAAAACTGTATAGAAAATAATACCCCTAGAGTTGAGATGTGTGGTCTAGTCATTCAATATCTTTATCTGTAAAATGAGAGTAATAATCCTACCCTAGCTTCCTTTTCTGTTGCTATGAGAACAGTGCTGAAGTAACAACAGTCAAGATAAAAATGTGATGGGGTGGGGGTGGGGGTGGAGCCCAGGCTCGTTCTGAATTCCAGATCTTCCCGTGCTAAGACTACAGGCTTACATGACCATACCTGGCCTTCATTATATAGTTATTATTACTATTATTTTATTATTGATGTGTAGGGGTGCTTTTTTTTCTGTGTACCATATGTGTCCCAAGAGGGCAATGGACTCCCTGGAACTGGAGTTACAAATGGTTGTGAGCTGCCATGTGGGTGCTTGGAATTGAACTCGGGTTCTCTGGAAGAGAAGCCAGTGTTCTTAACTACCGAGCCATCTCTCCAGCCCTGTTATTATATAATCTTTGAAAAATAAAATCTGGGTCTTAGGCTAGCTTCTGTGTATTTCATTCAAGACACTCAGTAATTCTGCAGGATTTGAGTCAATGTTTGTCACTCAGGCTAGGAACAACAGGAGAAAGTAAGCCTGGGATAGCAGTAGCAAATGAGACAGATTTCACTACTACTACATTATGCAAGGGTATGATTCTTTGTAAAAGCAATCACACACAATGAAAAAGCAAACAAAATCCCACCAAGACACTGCTGACTGGCTGTACTGAGGACAGTGAAACAGTCACGCAACTCATTACTTTCCAAGTATAAAGCTTCTGGCTCGAGACCTACTGTGTTCTATCATCACATGACTCCAGAGACCTACTGTGTTCTATCATCACATGACTCCAGAGACCTACTGTGTTCTAGTACATGACTCCAGAGACCTACTGTGTTCTATCACATGACTCCAGAGACCTACTGTGTTCTATCATCACATGACTCCAGAGACCTACTGTGTTCTAGTACATGACTCCAGAGACCTACTGTGTTCTAGTACATGACTCCAGAGACCTACTGTGTTCTACCATCACATGACTCCAGAGACCTACTGTGTTCTATCATCACATGACTCCAGAGACCTACTGTGTTCTAGCACATGACTCCAGAGACCTACTGTGTTCTATCATCACATGACTCCAGAGACCTACTGTGTTCTAGCACATGACTCCAGAGACCTATTGTGTTCTATCATCACATGACTCCAGAGACCTACTGTGTTCTATCATCACATGACTCCAGAGACCTACTGTGTTCTAGTACATGACTCCAGAGACCTACTGTGTTCTAGTACATGACTCCAGAGACCTAATGTGTTCTATCATCACATGACTCCAGAGACCTACTGTGTTCTAGTACATGACTCCAGAGACCTACTGTGTTCTAGCACATGACTCCAGAGACCTACTGTGTTCTAGTACATGACTCCAGAGACCTACTGTGTTCTATCATCACATGACTCCAGAGACCTACTGTGTTCTATCACATGACTCCAGAGACCTACTGTGTTCTAGTACATGACTCCAGAGACCTACTGTGTTCTATCATCACATGACTCCAGAGACCTACTGTGTTCTAGCACATGACTCCAGAGACCTACTGTGTTCTAGTACATGACTCCAGAGACCTACTGTGTTCTATCATCACATGACTCCAGAGACCTACTGTGTTCTATCACATGATTTCAGAAACCCAATGTGTGTTCTCTTGCAAGTGAGCTATTTGGAGATTAGAGAGGTAAATAAATAGCATAGAATCAAAACATGAGCTAACATCTGATCTCCACTCCTGGGTAATAACATTTAGTGACTGAGCAATAACATGTCTATTATTGTCAGTGCATCATACACACTCTCCAATTTTTTCAAGCATTCCCACACTCAAGCTTACCAACTGTGATGTCTTTCACAGGAGTACTGTGAATATAAGAATACTAGAATGAAGGCTTAACAATTTGTCCATGCTTTGCCCTATAGATATTAATGCTTCACTCAATTATTTTCCATAACACATGTGTATATATGAAGTTGATGCCAAGCCACAATCAACAGAATGAATTCTGGACTGTTACACTAACGAGAGAAGAACAGGTCTGCAGTTGGGTGATAGTTGTCTATCATAGGGTCTTACAGGCTGTGACAGGGACAATTTTCTTTAATGCAAGCTACAACCAAACTCTTAGCCGTGATCTGTGATCCAAAATCCTTTCAGGCCTCTCCCAACAATGATAAAGAAAGCACATGTAATTCATAGTAACTTGGGATTTGGAAATCTTCCTTCTATGTAAAAATGGGACAAAGGGTGTTCCAGGACTCAGAGGCCTAAATCACCTTAGAGTGCCAATCTATACTTGCCAGAATCTATGTACTTATCAGAATTACCAAGAAAACAATCATAAAAAGAAGAAGGAGGTGAAAATCAAGGATGCAGAAAGCTGGGAGAGAAAGAAAGAGAATCAATCCTATATAATATCGCTCGTCTCAAAAAAAAAAAAAATGCATCAAAGCATCCTTCATTGAAGCGGCTGGTTTTGTTCCCAACAGCTTCTCCGCACATATCTAAGTGCAGCGAGGACATTCCCAACTCTTACTGCCAAGTTAAAATGAAAACGTTCTCAGTCTAGAAATGATTGAGGTGGTTTTCTTTAATCAAATTAGAGCGGCCAAATGTTCCTTTCAAAGGTAACTGTCTACCCTGCAGCTGTATGCAAACCACCACATCAAGTGTGAGGGGAAAGAGCCATAGAATTGTGTCCTTACAGTACAGCGGGCTGCAGAGATGGAGAAACAAAAGCATCAGGCCAGCTCAGACTCACATTCATGGGGAGCTTCCAGAATGTGCTGACTTCACAAGCTCCGAACAAAGTACTGAAACTTCCAGTATATAATTAGCTATTTTAGGGAGGCGAGAACATGGGGAAATTCCCCCTTTAAAAACAGCCAAGCAGCAATAGATACCTTGAGTCATTTACCCTGGCGACCAGAGCCTAAACGAGAAACATTGAAAGACTGGCTGAGAGACTTCCCTGAAAAAAAAAATCTCATAGACCTCGCTTTTTCACTTCCTGTCTCTATCAGCAACACAGCATGGTGAGAAAACTTGAGTATGCAACCAGCTTCAGTTGAGTTGGCAATGATTCATTTGCATGCAGAATTTATTCTTTTAAATCATCAGGCATGGGAAATTCCTGCAATGAATTAATTTATAGTTAATTACTTCTCTAAGTTTTCTAGTTTCTTTCCCTTAGGAAAAATCAGTTGGCCAACATTCCAAATATGATGTCATATTCTCTCTCACATGTTACAGTTTATACCAGCTGTTGGCTTCAAGATGGTCTATTACCAGGATGAAACTTACAATATGAGAAAGAATCCAGACAGCCAGGTGCAACAGGCATTGAAAGAATGAGGCAATGCTTGTTGTACATGTATGGCCCCTTTCCAGAAGATAATACCGTCTCCCAAATTAAAAGAAGGTAAACTACACAGGGCAGACAGAGCTCCTGCGACCACCCCCTCCCACTTCTGAGCAGCTGCTCTCCCCCCACCCCGCTCTCCTTCCTCGGGTCACCCTTCCTCTGACATACCAAACTGAAGGACTGCTGCCTCAAAAGAACTTCCTGAAAAGGACCAAGTGATCCTCAGGCTGCAACTGTTCTTCACCCACCAGAGAAGCAAAGTGAACTGCAAAGGGGCAGACTCCGTGCAACTCTGTCTCCATTCTTTCTTAGATGATGCTCAAGGGGAAGAAAAAAGCCCAGACTATAGAAGGGACACAGAGATGCACACACACACACATGTACACACATGTACACACACACGTACACACATGTACACACACAGACTCACTCCACACTAGAGGGTGTAATACACTTCCCAGATGGATGGAAATGAACATCAGTGAAGAGATAATGAACTCCAAAGTGAAAAATAGATAAATTGGGGATTCGGGGAAATAGCTTTTATTTGTGGAATTTCTTCTATCTCTTCATTTCAAAGTCATTAATTTTGTTTAATACATAATATTGTATCTACATGTATATGTATGTTTTATAAATCAGTAAATGTCAATGGCATACGCAAATATTTTTACTGGAAAGAGTCCAATGCTCAAGAACATGCCATGAGGATGCTGTGGAGGAAGCAGGAACTAGACCAAGAGCCAGAAGCTTCAGTGGGGGAAAGGAAGAGGAACTGCAGCTCCCAGTCAGCTGAACACCTGACATTTGATCTCCGAGCTGGTCAGCGTCCCCACCGCCACCCTCATGCTCAGCACTGTGGAGGAAAAGATCACTGAACATTCTGGCATATCTCAACAGTTGGTTTTTCTCGCTGACCCAAAAGTAAATTCTACAAACCATACTTCTGCCTCTAACTGCCTACTCCAGACGAACTTCTCAGAAATTGACTCAGAAACGAAAATTAGCAGAGAGGAAAGGATCCATTTAGTAGGTGTATTAGCTGTTCGTGCTCTATCAAAATGTAATTACAGAGTGTCAGGGAGGTGGCTCAGCAAGGCTAAGGCTTGTGCAAGTGTGAGGACCAGAGTTGAGATCCCCAGCAGCCACAAAAAAGTTGGGCAGGCATGATAGGTGCCTATCATCCTCACACCCCCAGCATGAGTTGGCCTGCTAGGCTAGCCAGAAGTTATAAGCCTGCTAGCTAGACTTGGATTCACAGAGGAAACCTGTCTCAGAAGAGAACAGTGTAGAGCAATTGAAGACACTGCCCACCCCCACACTCACAAAAAAAAAATGTGCACCCCACACCTGTATGAACACACATACGCGCGCACACACACGTGGGCATGCAAAAGTAAAATGTTCTACTGGATACCCAAGGCACAAAGAGAGGGCCCAGGTGTCTCATCTACATCAACAACTAGAAACTGAATAAAGACAAGAAACATTGCAAACAATGGACACTTGTGAGGAAAGAGTCTCAGAGAGCTGGAAGTTGAATGATTGTTAGAGCCATAGAGGGCAAGCAGTCTTTCCGGGTTCTACTTGTGAAAGAAGACAGAGCACAAGCGACTGAGCTAGTCCTGAAGAAAGCCAACACTAGGTCCCCTCACCAACAGCAACAATGAAATAAACTAAGCCTTGGAAAGATCAATCTGAATCTCAACCCAACTTGATTACCTATTACAGAGCCAACACTCTTCAAAGGAACACAACAAAATCCAGCACTCATCAATGCAGCACTCACAATAGTTGACCTTCAACATAAAAAGTTAGACAGATATACAGGGAAATGTGAGCTGTAATTAAGAGAAAAATCAGTCCTCAAAAGTAGATGCAGAAATGTCATCATTTATGCAATAGCAAAACATTAAAGCGATTACAAGTATTTTAATCATACTCAAAAGACTTAAAGGAAAACACAAAACAAGGCAGAAAATGATGAGTAGGTGCCAAGGCAAACTATTTGGTAGAGCAAATGAATATTATTAAATTTTAAAATCATACAGAATATTTTTCAGATTACAACAGAATTTAATTAGAATGAAAAATACTTCTAAAATCCTTTATCAGCTTAGTAATTTAAAAATCTACAAGTCAAAGAAAGGTTACAAAAGTTTAAAAATATTCTGAATGGAATGAAATGAAACTACCATAGGCTAAAATTTGTAGGGAGCAAATAACATAAATGCCTACATTAAAATATTGCTATTTTAAGCTAAGAATAAATGACAACTAAATATTAAAAGGAAAGCAGCAGCAAGTAAATGTCAGAATAATAACAAAAGGAATCAATGAAACCAAAGACTGGTTAAATGAAAATAAAATCGACAAATCAACAAACAAAACCCCATAAAAGTGGACTGGAGCGATGTCTCAGCCATTAAGAACACTGGCTGCTCTTCCAGAGGACCCAGGTTCAATTCCCAGCACCCACATGGCACTCACAACTGTCTGTAACTCCACTTCCAAGTAATTCAATACCCTCACACAGACATACATGCAGGAAAAATACCAATGCACATAATAAAAATAAAATTTAAAAAAAAACCACAAAAGAACAATAAAAAAGGAGGAAGCAGACATTATTAACACGAAGAATGAGAAAAGGGACTACAGACATTTAAAAGACAAAAGAATATAAACCACTCAACTCAAATCCTGGATGGAATATACACATTACATAAACCCCTAGAAAACACGTATTACAAAGTGTGATTCATTCTATAGCAACTTACAGCCATTGAAGAAATCAATTTTGCAGTTCACAACAAATACAGAATGGCAACAATTAAAAAGACTCACACTACCAAGTGTTAGGAAGGATGGAAACCTCACACATTGCCAATAGAAATAACATAACCAGTTTGGAATAGCTAGGCAGTTTCTTTAAAACTTAAGCATACTTTCGTCATGTCAGTCATCAACCCACTTCTAGATGTTTGCCCCAGAAATGAAAACAAGTCATATGAGTGCAAAGACCTGTATGAGGCCATAAAAGCATCATTTATAAGAGCCCTGTACTGGAAACAGGACAAACTGACCATTGACAGGTGAATGAATAAACAAATTGTGGTAAAATCCAGTGATGGGAAAGAATGAACTACTTAAAGAGTCAACAACATGAATGAATCTCAAAAGTATTTTCCATAAAAGCAAAAACAACTAAACAAACCAAAGCAAAACCACACCACACTGCTGCCACCACTACACCCCCAGAGAGAGAGAAAGCGAGCACCTGCTCCTTAATTCCATATATAGGAAGAGGAGTAGCCAGGAGTCCAAGAAGGTGAGGCCACTGATTGCCAAGGCTCTGAAGGCAAGTATTTTAGATCTTGATTATATTGGCAGTCATGTCTCATGGGATGCTTAACTAGTTCAATGAAATAAAACAGAACAGAGGGAGCACCACACTTAGACATGGTATTCCTGAAGAATATGGATTATGACTGACAAGGACAAGAAAAATACAAAGGCAACCATAAACTCCAGGGAGAAAAATGGTACAAGAAAGTCATTCCTTGAATAAAAAGTACACTAAAATAGCGCACAATTTCAAA
The DNA here is from genome assembly GCF_049852395.1 of Peromyscus maniculatus bairdii. NCBI lineage: Eukaryota > Metazoa > Chordata > Mammalia > Rodentia > Cricetidae > Peromyscus > Peromyscus maniculatus. Next base: position 23,342,352 of record NC_134854.1, on the reverse strand, counting down.
CACACAATGTGAAACAAGAAATATCTAAAGTAAGGAGGACTACAAAGTCTTAATGAGTTACAAAGCTCAACTTGTACAGAAGAAAACAGGAACACTAACTCTTTGGCCCTGTGTTGAACTCTCTATGGTTATAATAAATGTAAGCATTTTGCTGGCATTCAGTTCCACAAATCAACTTTACATGAAGCAGGAAAGAAGAGAACACAGTACTTAAGAACCAACAAGCATTGCGTTGTTGGAGGGACTGCAGAGGAGAGGGAAATGGGGATATTCTCTTCTTATTAAATGAAGATGGAGATGCAGACAGAGTGAACGATAATAAACAATGCTCTGGGATGTTGCTCAAGATTATTACAGGAAATAAAGATACCAAAAAACCTAAAAAGCAACAGCTGAAGGAAATTAAATTCTCATCTTTAGATTAGAAAGCCCGAAGACAGTGTCTAGAGTTGGATATCAACACAGAACTAGCATATTACTAGATTTATGGAGGCAGCTACCAGCAGCATCAAAAACACCGTTAAAGAAGATGTGTGTGGGGTGCTGGGAGTCCAGGTGGTGGGGGGCAGCCACATTATTTTGGCTTTTGTTGCCATTTAATCATATGCCCTTCTGGATGAGCACCAAGTACTGATGTTATGGCTACAGAAAAGGGCTGACTGTGCAGAGGCGGCCAATTCTTTAGCCTCCCTCCATTACCGTGTGTTACAGGATCCCTTCCCTTGAGTCTGTGGGTTTGAATTCACTTATAACTAACAAAATTGGCAAAACTGTTTTCGGGGACCCTGGCTTTGGAACCCAGAGACACCATGTAAGCCCAACTACTCTGAAAGTTTTGGTTCTTAAAGGAAGCCTGGGCCAGGTGTACAGGTGCCGATCAACAACCCAGATCAAGTACGCAGGCTGTATCTATCTATCTACCAAGCCACAACCACTGACTTAATACACAATCTTCACATGAATCCCTAGCTGCTGAGTTACTTCCAGCTTCTATCTGAGACACGGGGAGTCAGACAGAGAACACCACCTCTGTGCTGAACTCCCCCACCTACTACATCTCTGAAACAAACGACGGTGTTGAACCTCTAAATTTTGAGGAAACTCATGACGATAATCCAAACATCATCACTGTGATAATAAAATGAAACTTTGAAAACTGGCAACTTCGCTCCTCTGCAAATTTTGGAACTGAATTTCAATAACATACTTGACAAGTGATTGGGATAGCAATTTTTTTCCCTTTTCTACTCTTTTTTTCCTTTCTTCCCTCCTTTACTAAAAAAAGTATTTCCATAGCTGATCATGACCAACTGACACCATAGTCCACTAGCTGATCGGAGGAGGTGCGTATAATCCTAGCACAGAGCAGAGCAATCTCAGGACTGAGCACCCGAGTCTCGATATGTGTGGTGCTTTAAAAGAAAATGGCCTCCAAAGGGAGTGGTACTGTTAGGAGGTGTGGCCTTGTTGGTAGGTATGGCCTTGTTGGAGGAAGTGTGTCACTGTGGGGGTGGGCTCTGAGGTCTCATATAAGCTCAAGTCACACCCAGTGTCACAGTTCACTTCTGTTGTCCTCAGATCAAGATGTCAGACTCTCAGCTCCTTCTCCAGCACCATGTCTGCCTGCACACTGCCATGTCCCACCATGATAATGGACTAAGTCTCTGAACTGTAAGCCAGCCCCATTAAATGTTTTCTTCATAAGAGTTGTCATGGTCATGGTGCCTCTTCACAGCAATAGAAACCCGAACTAAAACAGTAAGAAAACAGCCATTTATGCAAGGGCCTTAAAGAGCTTACACTAACTAAACGAAACCTACAGCAACCATCATATAAAAGTTCATAGTCAAGAGTCATGTTTTCACCAAAATATCTAAATCAAATCTGCAAAAAGAGTAATAGTCACTTACAGTAAGTATAATTATCAATTACTATTATAGATACAAAGTTATGGTAGTGGGAGAACTCACAAGGGAAATCTCATGGCTTAGCCGGCTTGCCAATCATTACATTATTAAAGAGCGCCTGCATCCTATTGCTAGCCCATAGTCAAATGTACAGCCACGGACTGAACTGCATACTACCATAATTCTTAGACTGTCTCATCCTAAAGACATTTAAAGTACTAGACAGAAAAATAAAATGCCTACTGAAATTTGGTGTTAATTTACATTTTATTATCAATGATCCTACTAGAGTAAGATTTCATCTGTCTATCTACCCACTCATTCACTTGACAGCTACTTAACAAAGGCCCTGCAGGACACTGTTCTACATACAGGAAGTAATGCAGTGACCGAATGTGTTAAGATTCTTGCTCACTTGCAAATCTTACTCTAATGGCAAGTAGACAGCACACATCAATTCTTACAAGCAGTAAGTGAGTGGGCAATGTGTTAACAACTTAAACCATTTATTTAATAACAGTTAAAATAAGGTCCTCAAGAAAAGCAATCGGACTGGGATTTATTCCTATAGAATTCCAAGAAGGACACTGATTTTATTCATTAAATAAGCACAGGCTCAAGGCTTTCATCAACATGGCAGAGGATTCTATTCCTTTCAGAACCTGCGCTACATCTGGGAACTTGAGACCTAGTTGCTAGCCCAAATTCTTTCCTTCCTCCTCAGCTTAACACCTACCAGTGTTTTCCCTCATCTCTCCTTGCAGAGCATGTATAGTCCTTTCAGACACACCGTTCCATCCTAGACCAGTTTCTACTGTCTAATGATGGATGCGGCTCTTACCACTTTTCATAGATTTGCTTCTCTTGATTCATCTCAAAAGCCAGCAGCCAGTCAGCCGGCCTTCCTTCCACGGGGTCTCCTGCAGCCCAGGTTGGTCTCGAATTTGCTATGTAGCAGATTCTGACTCTGAACTCCCAATCTATGGTGGTATTTTATTTGTAATGAAATGTGTTTTAATTGTATGTTAATAAATAAAGTTGCCCGGGGGTCTGAGCTATTAGAGTCATAGAAAGAGCGTGGCAGTGGTGGCGCACGCCTTTAATCCCAGCACTTGGTAGGCAGAGCTAGGTAAGTCTCTGTGTGTTCAGGGATACAGCCAGCATTGGAGACATACGCCTTTAAGACCTCGAGGGCGGTACTTACAGGCAGTGACGAGGCAGTCACGTGTTTGGGTTTACAACCAATGAGAAGGCAGAACAGAAAGACTATATCAAGACAAACACACAGGAAGTAGGTCTCTTTTGGAGAGGTAGGACCACCACAGGAGGAAGGGTAAGATTTTAGCCCTGAGCTCTGACCTCTTGGCTTTCTCTTTTACATTGGTTCTGTGTTTCTTATTTAATAAGACAGTTGGTTACATCTACACCAATCCTCTTGCCTCGACCTCTGTTAGGACTACAGGCTTGTGTTTCTATGCCCTGCTTGGTTTCTAGACCTGGGATTTGTACCAATGGATTCAACTGCATGCTGAAATCACCTCCATCATTCCAGACCAGCCAGAAGTAGAGAGTAAAACTCTAAAAGACTTTGCCCCTGCAAAACCAGTTGGTGTATCTCTGGTCCCAGCTGGCATCAGTGGTAGTTTAAAAATCCAGAAGTTCATTAAATTAAATCACAAAAGTTAAAATAATTTAGAATGACTAGAAAGATGTTACGATTTTTGTGAACTAGAATGCAAAAAAGTGTTATTTCAAAGATCATAAAAGTCACACATATTCTTCATTCACAATTAGCTCTGTGAACCCTCTTATCCAACTTCTCAAATATATATGTCTTGGTTCTTGAAGGTTCAACAAGAAAAGAATCTCATTTTTATCATTCCTCAGTATTTCTCTAAAACCATTTTATAGGGTTGGGATACATACTAAATCTCTAAAACTCCCAACCTGACACTATCAATTTGCTTAGTCTCCACTAAATTTTTTTTAAAAATGTATTTCTTAGGGTCAGAGAGATGGCTCAGCAGCAAAGAGCATTTGTTCTTCATTCAGAAGATTCAGGAACAGTTTCCAGCACCCATATGACACTCATTTGTAATTCTAATGCTAGGAGATCCACCAACCTCTTCTGGCTTCCACGGGCACCAGGCATGCACATGGTGCACATACATACGTACAGGCAAAACACCTACATAGATTTAAAAAAAGTCTAAAAATGATTATAATAAAAATATATTGCTCAAAGTCAGTACCCCAAAGCCTAAAAATCTATCCTTGGAATAGCCTTTTGTTTTTCTGTTCTGTTGCCAAGTAAGTGGCAACACTCCTGATGTAATACTTGTATGCTGTTTAAAACCAAAAGCATGCGAGGAAAAGTAAATGTTTTATACTAACCATTAGGAATCCCCACCACAAAGGTTAAGAGAATGCTTATCGACAAAGGAAGCGAGAAAAAAGAGGGTTTACTAGAAACGAGTGCCCATGAAGAGAGCTCCCTGCTCGGAACAGCACATCCTAACAGAACAAAGGGAGTGTTACGAAGCAGCTATGTGGCAGGAACAGACTCTGAAATTGAGCAGAGGAGCTCAAATGTGTGACATAAAATGAGTAATTCTGTTTGAGAGTTTATGATTTGAAAAGGTGAGAGTGTGGGTGAGATGGTACTTGCTGCCAGCCCTGATGATCAGTGCTGAATTCCTGGAACCCACATGGTAGAAGGAGAGAATCTACCCTTCCCAGGTGTCCTCTGACTTCTACATGTGCATGTGTGAGTGTCCACCATGGACACACAGAAAAATACCAATCAATGGGTGGGGGGATTAAACATGAGCTAGCAAGCAATGAATCTAGTCAATCTGAGTTGTCTTAAAATATGAAATACAAAGGAAGTCAGAGCCCCCCCCACCTGTGAGACCTCAGGAGATCTACAGAGCTCCCATGGAAGAATAAAATTCCACTAACAGAATGGATTACCGAGATGCAACACTCACTGGGCAAACTGAACATTAATTTCCAACACAGATTAAAGATTTTATTTTCCTGTCACACTGAAGCCACTCATGATGCCACACGGGTTGGGAGAGCTATGAAAATACATACTTCCAGTTCTCCGTGCACATGGCAGTTTCCTCCATGAAATTATGTTTCCTGCTTGAGGGCAGGAGTTAGTTTTGCTAATAATTTCCATTTTTGTACAATTTGACCTTTTAATAGTCTCATTTGATCATGTCAACCCACTAACGTCCAAAGTATAGGAATAACTTCCTTCTTTTTTGTTGAGTAACAGCATTCAAGAGATATTAATAACTTACCCACACAGCTAGTAAGCTGAGGGGACAGGGTGGGTGGAACAGTTTCCCAACTCCTCATCCAGGAGTGGTATATTTCTTACTATTAGGAAAAGTCCGAGCATATCAAACATACACTGGTAACAATGAGACTTCAAAACCTCATTAATCAACCTGGCTGATCTTGCTGTGCTTTTGGAAGCCATTTTCAGACTTCATATCTTCGTTTACAGGGTAGGGCAAGATGGAGACAGTTCAGTGTGAGAGCACTGTGTAGATCACATTTCAACAAAGAAGCCCAGCAAATACTTGTTCAGTGGTAAGAACTCAGACATCATCATCTACTTCTGAGAAAACAACAACTCTACCTCTTTGACATTCTTTCATGTAATGCAACATGCTCTCATGTAATACAAATGATCCAAAGGGTCCTTTCTCTAACACCCCCTTTTCTATGACATCATTCATTTGCTAGGTATTCGTGTTCTTGCCACTGGGTGTACACTATCACAAGATTCTGCCTCAGGGGTCCTACAACTAGGATTAGGTGAGGAGGGTTAATGCATTTTATATAACAGTTAATGTAAGGAAATACATGTTCTAACTGCCGTACCAGAGCTCCAAAGTTTTCAAGACAGGGGTGTATCCAAGAAGAGATAGTATTAAAGAATACACCAATAAGGCAACTTAAAACACTGTCCCAGAAATACAGGAAGCATTTCAGAGTGGTGTAGGGATGGACCCCAAGCTCACGTTCTAAGGTTTATTCCAAGTAAAATCAAAGAAATAGGTTAGGCATCAGCAGGAACCAAGTGCCCAAAGAATGCATAAAAACACCATTAAAGTCAACATCAATAGTGAAAACAAATAATGGGAGCCAAGAAACATTTACAATGTATTTGAAGGTTCTCACACAATAGACTTCATGAAAGCCTACAATACAGCTAACACCCCCAAATCTTCCAATATCAATTTCAACCCACAAGATTTGCAAAAAACACAATGATTGTGCTTTTTATTACTACAACTGTTGATTGGCAAGTATATGTTTCCTAAATAAATGAAATATAGTAGGTTACATTAGGCACCCTGAACACCGGCTACTCTTCCAGAAGACCCAGGTTTGATTCCCCAGTACCCACATGGAAGCTAACACAATCATTTACAACTCCAGTTCCAGGGGATCTGACACCCTCTACTACCGTTCATAATTACCATGGTGCATATACATACATGCAGAAAAAACACCCATACACAGAAAATAACTTTAAAAAATTCTTTAAGAATAATTAACATTGAGCACTTTTTTTTAATAGTAGGAAAATACTGCCCCTTGGTTTATCTGTTCAAATGTGCAACTGGCTATTTATAAACAAATGAACCCCCAACAGCGTGTATTAAACACAGCAACTCTATCAATTGAAATCTAAATGAAAAGATTATTAAGGCACATTTGATCTGTGAGTTGATCTGGCATTTCACTTTTTGTTCCCAGAACACATGAGCACCAAAATGATCCGGGAACACTAGTAAGAGAGGAATGTCAAAGTTAGGAAGGGAGGGAGAATGTTCTCAAAGGGGAATCTTTGGAGATTGATTCCTGCAAAGCAAACAATCCTGGTTCACATAAAGACTGGTAACTGGTAAGCCCTCGGGGACACAGATCTAAACAATGGGTATTAAGTGAATTAGAAGCACTATTTTTTAAAACAAGGATCCATCTCCGCAAATATTCATTGACCTGAGTCTTAAAAACAAGAAGAGTACCCCAAGAGTTATTCCAATGTGTTAGGTTTCCCTTTCACAGACTTCCCTTTTCCTTTCCTCCAGAGTGAGTGAGCTTCCAGGAATTCCTCAATGATACACTGAACACACACAAAGGAATACAACCGCAGGACCCAAACCTCAGCGTTACTAATTCCAACTACAGGAAGAGAATGAGCAGCATGTCATTGTAAAAACTTCTCTACTAAACAGCTTTGACAACTGCAACTTTTCAAGAACTCGGAAGGAAGGAACACACATACTCTAGACACTGAAGTCTTGCTCTTCCTGTTTTCACTGAAGCCAGCCCTGCCTCCCCCATCAGATTATTTGCCCAGAAAATAAGGCTTTTATTAATAAGAGTTCCCATGAACCAACATCTCCAACAACCCGGCTTTATAATCAAGGTCAAAAATAAATAACTCATGTTATTTTGGTTGTGAGCCTAGCCTTTAATGGCTGAGCCATCTCTCTAGCCCAATACGCCATGTTTTTAAAATCACATTTCTGTTCTCCTTTTACACTATATAGTGCTGAGATCTTTAAAAAGAGAAAATCAGAAACAGCTCCTTAAATAATCATCTCCTTTGCTTTTAAAACGTTACCAAATATCCTAATAATAACTTCATGTACTTAAAACATGTATGTATTACACCTGTATCTGCTGACAGGCAATGACCTTGGTTTCCAGAGGCAATGCTTGAATTGGAATCACTTTTCTAACCAAGTTTGGGGCAACATGGGTAGCACTTAGCCGTGCCTCACTGACGTGATCTCCAATGACAACAGAACCATTTGAGTGGCCAAGTGGATCTTATTTCTCCTATAGCTCAGGCTGGACTCAAACTTGTCAAGTAGCTGGGGATACCCTTGGACTCCTGCCTCCACTTCCCCCAGAGTAAAGGGGAGTAAAACAGCAGCAAATCAACATGCAGGCCACCACGGGCTCATCAAGCCCGAGCCTGGGGAGTATCAGCGCAGGTAGGCAAGAACGTGAGCGATTTCACACCAACAATAACAAGTCCACCTTTCTGGTAAATCCATCAAAATTAATCTTCAAACTTCTGGAAAAAACCAATATGTTTACTGTGCTCCTTCAGCTTAGAGGCTTAACTCTGTGTGGATAGGGACTATAATTACGATCAATTACTTATGGCTCGAAGGCACTTACAAGCATCTGCCCTTTTAAGCAATTAAAAAAACCAGGCTTCTGAGTGTAAAACTTGCCCCAGGCAGGACAACAAATTACCGTTCAGGGGCTCAGTTTTGACACTCTCCCTCGAGAGGAAAAGAACTGTTGTCACTTGTCCTGGATTTCCTAACATTGCCTTTGAAAATATTAAGCAAACCTTGACAATTAAGAATTCCTAGTTTGGCCAAGCAAGTTGTGGGGTGGGGGTGGGGGGGTGGGGGGTGAGGGTAGTTCAGTGAAAAACAAAAACAGGAAGGAAACCAAAAGGGAATGGAGATGCTGGGTTGTGAGGACAGCCGTGATGAGCTGTGACACAGGATCATTTCACTCATCTCATGGCACATAGCCAATCAATGGCCTTTGCTAACAAATTCAGGGGATGGGTACCCACGTAGCATTTTAGTCCCTGTTGTGTAAGTTTCCTTGGAGATTATAACATTCCATCATCCTGCAGGAAACTCCTTAAGCAGAAGATAAAACAACTCAGAACAGCTTTAGGAAGTCCTTGAAACTGACCAGATTCGCTAGGCCCCTCTGTTAGCATTCAGGCAGTTATGCTGGCCTGCTCAGGGTTCTGACAGGATACCTCATCAACTAGGTTGCTATATAGTTCCATGCACATGCACTACACCCCCTTAAAAAGCAAGCTCCACCTGTCCCTTTCCCCAGTAAACCTCCCAAGTGAGTTAACACTGGTATCTCCGGATTCAGCAGGCTCTCTTGATGTTCCTGCTCACCGGCAATCTGAGGGACCGCTCTACCTACAACAGCCTCATTTTTCCAGCTAATCAATAGCTGCTGGGCTCTTCACCCAACACCGGCAGTCAGATCTGGCCCCAGTACATCTTAGATGATCAATCAAAATGGCTGCCTACTGGTAGTTTAGGTCCCAATATTATACGGGATCTTTGGACCTTTTGCCAGCAATTGGGTAATGGAAGGAGGTACCCTACTTCCAGCCTTTCCTTACCTTAGCTCCAAGCCTTCCGTCTGTTCTTCCTCACATCCTCCAGGCTATGCAGTCTGAACTAGAGGAACCCTCCACTACTCTGGACCCTGCTAATGAGCCCCCCCCCCACTCTTCCGACCTCAATGTACAACTGCCCCTTCAGCTCCTCTAGCCCCTCCCTCCTCTCCCGTAGCAGGCCGCTCTAACCACCCGACTCCGGCACCCACTTTCACGCTCCATCACTTGGTCTTGCTCCACCATGGCACCCCCTCCAATCCTCTCTACTCATTCCAACCCAGCCACAGTTCTCCCTATGTGAGAGGTTGCCAGGGTGGATGGACTGGTTAAGGTACATGTCCCCTTCTCATTAAGTGAACTCTCTCAAATAGAAAAAAAAAACTGGGGTCTTATATGTCTCTTTTTTCATTAAAGAATTCCAATATATCACCCAATCATATAGTCTTACCTTCCATGGTATCTGTATGATCCTAGCTAACAACCTACTTCCTGAGGAACGCAGGCGAGTTTGGGAGCAGGCTAGAGCACGTGCAGACCAAACACACCAGACTAACACAGCACACCTGGTGGGGGGCTGAGGTGGTCCCCAACCAGGATGGGACTTCAATGACCCAGGGGGCATTTTAGCTAGGGATATTTACAACCTGCCTCCTATCCCGTCTCTGTAAGGCTGCACTTAAACTAGTTCACTATGAAAACTCTAAGAAATTGTTCAGGACAAACAAGAAAACCCCACTCAGTTCCTATAACGACTCACAAAGGCCCTCTTACAGAATACTAATCGGGACCACTGAAAACCCAGAGGGCAGACAACTCCTTATGACCTATCTCTTTTCCCAGAGCTTCCCTGACATTAGGGCCAAGCTTACGCATCTGGAGAGAGGACTCCTAACCCCACAGGCAGAAATATTAGGGCTGGCCTTTAAGGTGTACCACAGGAGAGATATAAAAGTCCCGCACACAGAAATAGCAGCCGGTGGCCAAGGCCATTCAACAGGCTTCAGCAACTGCCTGGGCTCCCTTGCCTCCTATGACTCAAAGTCCTTGCTTCAAATGTGGTCAGGAGGGTCACAGGGCCCAGGCCTGCCCTAATTCCCACAGGCTACCCAGGCCATGTCCAAGGTGCCACCAAGAGGGACAATGGGCTACTGACGTGCTACAAAGGGCACGGGGACTTCAGATGCAGACCACCCTCCAGCCAACCTGGCCATGGACGGCTGAAGGGACCCGGGGCTCCCGACCCGACCAGTGTCATCTCTGACATGGAGTCCCGGGTAGTCACCACGGTCTCAGCTCGGTCCATCTTCTTCCTCCTGGACACTGGGGCCACTTACTTGATCGTGAGGGAGTTTTGGGGACCTACCTCTCCTTCTCATCTCCCTATTGTTGTGGTAGGGGGACAGCCTTACCTACCTCATCAGACTCCACCACTCAATTGTGTTTTCAGGGGTATCCCTCTCATTTCTTCCTTCCTAGTGGTGCCAACTTGTCCCATCCCCTTACTGGGAAGGGATCTTTTAGCCAAAATGGGGGCCTCTATTTCTTTTGCTCCCCCCCATTCACCTGACCCCCGACTCACCATCACCCTCCCACCTCGCCACTCACCCTACTGGTCCCAACACTTTTCCTTTGCCAGCCTCCCAGGTGGACCCCCAGTCTGGGGGACCCCAAGCCCCTCTATAGCTGAACTCACTCCATCACAGTCCAATTACAGGACCCAGCCTGATGCATTACCCAAGCTACGTACTCACTCTCACTCCAGAGCCTCGGGGGACTTACATCTATCACCTCTGACCTCTTAAGAAAAAAACTATGTCGACCCACATCTTCTCCCTTTAACGCCCCACACTTGAAGTTAAAAAGCCCAATGGGACCTACTGCCTGGTTCAAGACCTCCGGCTCATTGACTCTGCAGTGGCCCCCTCTATCCCATGGTGCCTAACCCTAACCCTAACATATTCCTTTCCACTGTCCCCTCCCATTTCTCAGTCCTGCATCTCAAGGACGCTTTCTTCTCTATCCCTCCTCTCAGCACCCAGTCACAAAACATCTTTGCTTTCACCTGGACTGTCCCTGACACCCACCTCCCCACCCAGCTCACCTGGACTGTCCTACCCCAGGGGTTCCGGGACAGCCCACACCTATCTGGCCAGGCCCTGACTTCTGATCTACTCTCCTTGTCTCTCCCAAATCCTAAACTCACACACAGTATGTAGAAGACATTCTCCTTTGTAGCCCATCCCTACAAATTAGCCAAACACACACCTCTGCTCTTCTAAATTTCCTGTCCAGCCAAGGCTATAGAGTCTCACCCTCCAAGGTCCAACTGTCCACTCCTCAGGTCACCTACTTGGGACTAACCATTACCCCAACCCACAAAACCATTACCTTGGATAGAAAACACCTAATCTAGTCTGTCGCAGTCCCCTCTACTAAATAGGAGATTTTATCCTTCCTAGGAATAGCTGGCTTCTTTTGTTCCTGGATCCCCCTTTTCCCTCCTTGCCCGCCCCTTATATGAGGCAGCCCTTGGCCCCCTCACATAGTCACCCCATTACTAAGCCCTTTCAGAAGCTCCAGCAGGCCCTCCTCCGGGCCCCACCCTTCATCTCCCAGACCTAACCTGTCCCTTCTCCCTCTATGTAACAGAAAAGGAGGGATGTGCCCTTGGGGTCCTAGGCCACCAACTGGGACCTTCCTTTGCACCCATAGCATACCCGTCAAAGAAACTAGACCTTACCACCCAGGGATGGGCACCCTGCACACACACTTTAGCAGCTGCTGAACTCCTCATTCGTGAATCAAAAAACTGACCTCTGGGCCACCCACCACTCTCTTCTCTACGACCTGTCCCACCTCCTAACTTACAAAAGGCTTACAAACGCTACCTCCTCTCTGGGTTCTCTCCAGGTAGCACTAGTAGCAGATGCCACACTTACTTTCCCATCTTTTCAGTATCTCAAATCTTCTTTCTAGACCAAACACTGGTACTCTCCATCTCATTCTTCCACTGAAACCGTAGAGGAACTACTACCCCATCCCTCACACATACAGGAGGGCACACTGCCTCGGACATCTACACCCGGTACCCATGGCAGCTCCTTTTTACACGAGGAGACACAAAAAGCAGGCCACTCAATGTGTCAGACACTGAGGTGGGTGAGGGACAGGCCTTCCCTGCCCACGCCACTCGTCAACAGGCTGAACTAATAGCTGTCACCCATGCCTTCCAACGGGCACAGGAACAATCCCTAAAGGTTTACACAGATTCTAAATATGCTTTTCATATCCACCTGTCCCAAGCTGCCATCTGGAAAGAATGCAGACTACTTACAACAAGAGGAAGGTCCATAACTAACTCAGGTCAAATTATGGCCATGCTAAAAGCCTCCCATCTCCCCACAGCTACAGACCGGCAACTCCATCATCTCTGAGGGAAATAACCGAGCTGACGAGGCAGCTAGGGTTGCAGCCTTCCTAGGCCCAGACCCACCTCACCCACTGCAGGGAATCCTTGCACTGTCCCCCACTGTCACCCCCCAACACTCTATCTACACCAGCTCTTTCATCCTGATAGCCAGGCTCTGGCTCACTTTGTCAAGACCCACCTGCAGCCCACCCCTGAGGACTTGCATTTCTTAAGAACTATTATTGCCTCTTGTAAAATCTGTCAAATGTCAGACCCTAACTCCACATACCACAGTCCCCCTTTTCCTACCCACCAGGCCAGAGGCTCCCTCCCTGGGACAGACTGGCAACTTGACTTTACCCACATGCCCACAGTCAGATGAGGGTCCTAGTGGACACATTCTCAGAATGGCTAGAGGCATTCCCAGTCACTACCAAAAGGGCTCAGATAGTCTCTGACATCCTTCTCTGAGAGATCATTCCCCAGTTTGGAATCCCTGCCTCCCTCCAGTCAGAAAATGGTCCTGAATTCGCCTCCCAGATTTCCCAAACCCTATCTGAAATCCTCAACATTCCTTGGCATTTTCATACCCCGTACCATCCCCCGTCCTCAGGAAAGATAGAATGAACTAACCACTCCTTAAAAAACACCCTTGCTTGTTGTCCTTTTATTTCATTGCCGCTGCCTTTAAACCACGGCTGTCTGAATCAGCAACTGCAACTCTGCCCTTACCAGCAGTGGTTAGGCCGCAAGGGCCGCTAACCAAAGGGAATTCTGTTCCCTCTGGCTCCGACTCTTGCAAAGCTATGAAGGTAACTTATCTAAACCTCTGTCCCTCTAAAGAACTCAAGACTCGAAGGTTAAGGTGGAATTCTGCTCTTCAGAGAGGCTGAATAGCAAGTAGCTCACCTCCTCTCCTTGCTCACATCCTCCACAAAGCCCTGGTGTGTCGCCTCGCCCCTCTTTATAAACTTCTCACCTGGCTCCGCCCTACCACTTCCTGTCAGCTAGTTGCTGCCGTGGTCTCCTGACTGCGTTAAATTTTATTTAATCAAACACATCTTTGCATCACTAAACAAACACTCCAGATAATAAGCAAAAGTAACACACCTTGAAATAATATTCTGCAACAAGATGGTGATGCTGCTGTGATTGATGATGGGAAAGGACCAGGTGCTTTAAGGTCTGCTTATGTGAAGATAGGAAAGCCTAAGTGGTGATAAGGAGAAAGTTATCTGAGATGCAGAAAAGAATGGAGCATGTTCCAGACTTCTTTCTCTCGATACGCTACTGTTGCATTAAGATTCCAACAGTTCATAGCCTTAACATTAATGGATAGAATTTTGATAAGCTATTAATCTAGCTTTGGCAGAGTACAAACCACTATACTAAACTACTATATTATCTCATCCACAGGCTCAGGATTTTAAATCCCCTTTGGTTGCTTTCTAATGACTCAAAGGCATGAGTATACTGCCTTTTCTACAATGTGAATTTCAGTAGAGATTATAAATAGTGGGAATGCCAATGTGTCTAAAACTTATCTTTTTGCAAACTCAAAAAATTCTTATAAGCTCCAGGGAGTCAACTTGGATCTACCTAGAACAGGTCAGATGCCCTCCAGATAAGTTCTCTCACTTTTCCCTGGTCTTGGGGGCTCTCCTCCCTCAATTACCAGGAGCTAAGAAAAAAAAAGTTTTCCCCTAAACTTAACTTTTATCTTCTGCCCTGCCAGCATCTTGCCAGGTCCAAGTGGTACTGGACGGCTTCACAGAGCCTGGACAGCAATGAAACCACCAGCTAACCCAGGATGCTACCTCAGCACCCCAGCTTTCTCAGGTTCCCCAAAGATGACCAATATCCCCCAGGTCAGCAGGAAGCAGTCTCGAAAACTCGGCGCCCTCATTCCCACCTCACCCGCTACCGGTTTCTAACTCCTCACCTTTTTGTAACAAACAAAAGGGAGAAATGTTAGCATTCAGACAGTTACACTGGCCTGCTCAGGGTCCTGACGGACCACATCGACTACAGCCACTATGTCCCTATGCAGTCCCCATGCGCATGCACTACACCCCCTTAAAAAGCAAGCTCCACCCCCCCCTTCCTCCACTGCTTCTCCCCAGAGGACTGTCTCTGGGCCCTTTCCTTCCCTTCCCCCAATAAACCTCCCAAGTGAGTTCTGTTGCATGGTGTGACTTCTCTCTCCCACCGTTAATTACAACACCTTCCCTGCCATAAAAGCTGAGAGTCCCTCTCAGAAGAGCAGAGTCATGGTGTAAATAAGATGCTCAGTGAGGCTGAGTTGCAGAGACTCTGGAGACCAGACCAGCTGTCTGCAAGAAGCCAGCGGAGCTGCCTGGCAGAGGTGTAGACCAACTGAGGCATCTGGGAAGGACACTCTGCAACCTGCTGAGCTGCCTGCAGGCTATGTAGGGATTCCCAGCTTTGTGAGCTGTCACCTGTGCTGGGTGGGCTTCGGTGATGCAGCTGTGTATGAGGCATGACTGCTCCTCTAAGTAGGCCCTCATCCACATTCCTGTAAGTAACCCCAATAAAGCTCATTGGTGAACCAAGCTGGACTTTGGTGGTGTTTGTACTCTGGTCTGCAGTGAGCTTCCTATCTGGGATGAGTAGGTGAGTGTGATGTGTCTCCCCAGGAAATGCTTTGTCACAATAGCCCCAGAGTGTCTAAACATGAATCTGACTGGTTCTGTAAAATCGTCAGATAATGATGCCTTCTTGGGAATCTGTTCTAGGTCAAGGACCTGATCATCTCTGACATACTTAGGTACCTGAAGTGCCTTTTAAGTTCAGAGGGCTTTCACCTACATTCCCTTTCACTTTATCCTCACAACTCTAAGTAAGCAGGTGTCATAAAAGGTAAAAATAGTTTAGAAAGCATCTTTTACTTTTACTTATGAGTAGATCCTCCAGAAATTCACAATTCAGAATCCATTTATGGGGTCAACTAAAACTATTTAAGGACATGCCAATCTCAAGAGGATAAAACAGGAAGTAGAAATGACCTAGGTAGCAGGACTCACCAGCACAACTGAACAGCCTTCTTCTTTACAAGAATTTATAATGGATTGCACTAATGAATAGGTTCTGCAAGGATGCTTGTTCAATGGCTCTTCATTGGAAGAACATTATCTTATTTGCATATATGATAATCACCCTTAACTGGACCCTCCACAGGCAACAGACAAATTAAAATTTGTTATTAAATTCTCATGTTGGTGAATCGTAACTCTTATTAATCTTATCAATAAAAACCAGGAGTCAAATATTGGGGTAAGAACCTGGAAGATCAGAGAACAGGCAGCAGCCACAGTCGCTTCCTACCTCTTCCGTTCCTCAGTCCCAAAGGCCAAGATCCTCTCTCCAGCCCGCCTTACTACTTCCTGTCATTCTCTGTCTCCAGACCTCTGTGGTCAACTCTGGCCAGCTAGTGGCTGCTTCCCTGCTTCTCTGACTCCAAGCAAGCTTTATTTGTCAGAACCCAATCAAAATGTCATGCGACATGTTGGCATCCATCCTTTGGTATGGCTTCACTCCTCCAGGGCAGTAACTGAGAGTCAACATGTGCTCTGCTTTTGCCTCCATTATCACAGACCTCCTTATTAACACACACGCACGCACGCACGCACGCGCGCGCGCGCGCGCATATACACACACACACACACACACACACACACACACGCACACACACACTATTGCTTTATGTAAATTCTGACTTTCTAGACGTCTCATTACCTTTTGTTACCACACTCCAATCCCATACCACCTAGCTAAAGCAGAGGTATAATGGGGGCCTATCTTTCCCATGTCTTTTTACTTATTTATGTATTATGATTCCCTGCTGCATTCAGGACTGAGTCCCACTATACTGGGAACAAAGCACTAAAAAAACCTCCCAGGATTCTGCAGACTCCCAGTTTGCAGAGGGCTTGGTATTTCAAAGGCCAGTCTTGGGTCTCTCCATTTTGATGACTAATGTTAAATTGTGTGACTTTCTACAGAAATATTTGGCTGTGCTTATTTACATAATTTCATCCCCTGGGCACACAGTAGGCACATATTTGTTGTACCGAATCCCTACAGGAAAGAGAAGACAGGATGAAGACGCCAAGATCATGATTCTTCGAATCACGAAGAGTGGATTGAGAATGGTAAACCATCACCTAACTTGTAGAAGGGTCTGTGCATTCCCTTTTAACTGTGAGCTATGCATCTGTTTAAAAAAAGAAAAGGATGAAAGGCACAATGAGGAAATCCCGGCACCCCCGAGAAAACACCATTATCCTCACCGCAGACGCGCACACACACACTTTCTTTTAATGCTCGTTACTTCACAGGAGAGCTGGTTAGGAATGCCTCCCCACCCACTTGCACAACTCTTGCAGGGAAAACAGAGGCTTTAGAATCTAAGGAGTACCACATCGCAGACTCGTATCTAACCCTTGGGAGCGGCAGTCGATGTTAGACCATACCCTAAGTGATACAATCAGATAACGGTTTTAAGAATGCTCTCCCCTCCCTTTCTCTTTTTAGACAGGGTCTTTGGTAACTCAGGCTGGCCTTGAACTCTGGATCTTCCCCACTCAGTGTTCCCAGCACCCAGCCTTACAAGTTTTTTCAAACAATGTTTAACACTAAGAGTCAGCATTGAAACTTCTTAGACCATCAGAAGTTGTTATTCTGCCTCTTTAAATAAAAAAAAAAAAGCCACCACTATGGATGTGACTGGCAAACACATTCTTACACATTTCTGCATTTTCTTAAACTTTATTTATATTAGGCTCCACCCTTACAGTTTCCTTCTAATTACCACAAGCTGGATACCTCTCTCAATCTCAGACTTAGCCCCCCAGACTGGAAAAGTGAGTAAGTGCTTGAGGGACGTTTCTGGGTTGTCCGGTTTTGTCCCTAAAAGATACCCAATTCACCCCACTTCAGAGTTGTGTGGCCGCAGGGAAGCCACCACAGGTCTGCTTTTCTGCCCTGGCTGTCAAGGTCACCGGTTCTATCGGCAAAACTCGACTCTGACTCTAGGTGGGTCACCAGCCGCCCCTTGCCCGGCACCTTCCCGGACCCGACTGCCAGGGCTCCCTGCTCACCTGACCACGTTGGGGTGCTCGAAGGTCTCCAGGTGCCTCAGCACCGCCACCTCGCGGATGGTGGAGAGCGGCATGCCCTCCTCGCTGGTCTGCACTCGCACGCGCTTGAGAGCCACGAAGCGGCCGCCGTTCTTCAGGTCGCGGGCCTTGAACACCTTCCCGTAGGCGCCCTCGCCGATCTCCGCCACGCACTCATACTGCTGGTCGGCGCGGCTCAGGCTGTCCTTCTCCATGCTGACTGGACGCTGCCGGCGCAGCACAGAGGGTCCGGGGTGTGCGCTCGCTGCCTGGACGCCTCCGGGACGCCGGGAGTCGGAGTCGCGGCCGCCGGGCTGGACAGAGCGACCTCCTCGCCCGCGGGCGAAAAGCCGGGCGCAGCCGCCGCGAAACTCCGCCTAGCCGAGCCGCTGCGCCGCCGCCGCTGGAGAGCGCCGATCCCTCCTCTTCCCCCTCCGCAGCGATTACATAGTCTGCCCACAATCTCTGCACCTAGGAGGAGGAGACGGGAGGACAAGGAGAAAGTGCGATCAGACAGCCCCGGAGACTTCCACCGGCTTCCACCGGCTCCCCTCCTCCTCCCCTCTCCTCGCCCCGGCCCTCCACCCGGCTGCCTAATCTTGCCCGGTTTCTCGGAGAAAAGCCAAGTTACTTTTTCTTGCCCAGCAGGGCTCGTGCAGTCTTCGCGAGGAGAGGTTGCAGGGGCCCCTCGGGGATGAGCGCCGCGCGGGACGCAGCGGGACGGGAGGGGGCGTGCCGAGCAGCCCAGAGTGTGCCGGGAGCGCGGGGGAGGGGAGGCGCCGGGCGCGTCAATGTCACGGCTCAATATTTATACCTATACCGTTGTTCTCGGCTGCCCTCCCCGGCTCCGGGGGCCTGGACGTGCGGGGGACGGGGCGTCTTGGGGGCGTTCGGAAGCTGGTGTGAAGGCGCCGGGGGCTTCACCCGTGTGGGGCCCGCAGAATGGGGTTGGGGCTCTCGGGACCCTGTAACCCGATGCTGGGAGTACGCGAGTAGGGGTGGTCAGACATCTGCTCGGAAATTGCTTCCTTTCTTTCTACTTTCAGTTTTTCTACCGAGAGACATTTAAAAGGGACTCGCACATACAAACGGTCTTCGGGGTACGGCAATCTTGGTGGGAGATAGAATTCTGCCTCCGACTCGGAGGACCTCCCTGGTGGAAACTCGGGGAGGACAGACCATCTGGTAGGAGAGGGCTGGGGCTACTAGGGGTGGGAGAGCGAGGGGCCCTGGAAGGGGAGGAGTGTCGTGCCCCCCACCCCCGCCCGAGATCACAAGGGTGTTGGGAAGGGAGGACCGTCACACTCTCGCTCGTCCCGTCCTGAAAGAGTAACTTCGGGACTTAGCTGACCGGGACTGGTCCTTAAGTTTTCAGCTGACTTCAACCCGTGCAACCGGGTTGAAGCGATCGCCCTTACGACGGTGGGGGTGGGGGATTAACGTAGGGCTCCCGGGTGTGGAGCGGGGCTGCCCTTGGGTTGCGACTGCAGAACCTCCGCTCCGGCGTCCTGAGCGCCTGGAGGTCGGTGGCTGAGAAGGTCGCTCGGCTCCCAGGCGGCTGGAGGCCGGGTCCCACGCGCGGCCGGGCGTCCCCCTCCCCGCTCAGTTATTAGGGATGACCGAGCGAGCCTTCCCGTCCCACGGCGGCCTCAGCCGAGGCTGGACCTTGGCCCACGACAGCCGCGTGTCCGGAACCCTCGGCGTGCGTTTACCTGCCCCCGCACCCCTCCTCCCCCGCTCGCCCTTCTGCCTGGAATTAAAGAACACATGGCGCGACCCCCACTGGGTGCCGGCCTAGCATCGCGCGGCCAAGGCAGAGACTCTCTCGGCTCCCTTGAGAGCTTTCCTGAAAAGCTGCGGAAAGGACCCCCAGACCTCGCCCGGGGGTCCGCGCCAGGTCGAGGGCCACACAGGTAGCGGGAGCCGCGGCCTCGGCGCCCGCCCTCCCCCTCCGGCCGCGTCCAGCCCAGGCTCCCGGAGGCGGCAGCCGTCCCACCCCCGCGGGCCTGCACCCCCCGGACCGGAGCGGCGGTGCCTAGCCCCATCCCCTCCTCCACTTTTTTGTTGTTGTTGTTGCTTTCCCACGCTGGCTGAATGTGACTTGACCCCATTTCAAAAAAGTTTGACATAGTGCTTCAACATTTCCGCATTCCTCCGCGACTACAAAGGCTGCAGCCGCCTCCTTCTGCTTTCTGTCTCTGCTCTCTGTCTTCACACTCAATGAAATCCTTCATGAGCCTCTGCCGAAGCCTTGCCAAACGCCGCAAGGGTCGCCACCAGCGCAGCGAGGGGAGGCCGCCCGCGGGACCGCGACTCGCGCGTGTGCGCATACGCAGATGCGCCCGCGCAGATACGCCCACGTGCACAGGGACGAGTGCGCCGCGGAGCTCCGGGCTGCTCTTGGCCAGGGCGTGCATTTGAACTGCAAAGCTTTAAATAAGAAAAGTAAACCTGGGCCAGGAAGCAAGCGTGCGTGCTCGCGGGGGCTTCAACCTCGGTGGGCTGCGTGCACTCCTCCGTGCATAACACGCCCGCGGGGTCGCCAGCAGGAAGCCTGCATGAACGTTCATTCCTTAGTGGGGAAGATGGGGCCCGTACCCACACCTCGGGAGGCTGCAGAGGGAACTTGCCCAGGGGAAATAAACGTGGGGCGCGGAAACACACTCTCAATCCCACCCAGACGGTGGCATTTTCAACCTTAAATGTGACTGTCCAAGTAGAGTCCGTTTGGAGAGGTTCCATGAGAAGTGAACGTATGGGTGTCTGTACGCACGAATCTATTCAAGCTGGCACAGGACCCTGGTTGTGGGGGTGTCCCCGGTGTGGGAGGTCCCTCTCGAGACCTCTAGCTCCCCCAGCTGACCCCCATAACCTACCCAGTCTCAGCTGGTAAGGGGTTAATCCAAGCGGATTCCGAGGGGCCACACAGCCCCCCACCCTCCTTACCCTCACCCACCCACGTCCTCGCCAGGGACCCCAGCCCCTCAGCCCACCCACGCGAGCCCGTGGCTCCTCACCTGCGGGCCAGGGGCGCCGGCCTCCTGCGAAGCTGGAGTGTCTGTCTGTCTGTCTGTCGGCTCCCGCACGTGCTCGCCGCGCGGAGCAGGTAACTGACTGCGGCCCCAGCGAGCAGCGCTCTGCGGGCAGGGGGTGGGCACTGCGGCGGAGGGCGGAGGGACGGCGGAGGGCGCCGCCCGCGGGGAGGCTGGGGAGGCTCGGGGCTCTGGCCGCGGCTGGGGGCCCGAGGCCAGGAGGCTGCGCGGCGGGGCGGGGACCTGCGAGCCTCGGGGGCCCCAGACCCACCCAGAGGCGAGTGTGCAAATTAAAGCCTTCCGGAGCAAGAGAGCGAGGCCCAGCCCGGGCTGTGCTCCCCAGCGATCGGCTCGGAACCGGGGGCCCGCAGGGCGGGGGAGAGTTAAATGAAAATTTCCGGTTCACACTGCAACTACTCGAGTGTGTGTGTGTGTTGGGGGGGTGTCTCGCGACTGAAATAAACTGTGTGAAAGGGACCGGGTGGGATGCGTCGTCGGGAGTGGCAGGGTTTCTGCACCCGAGGTCCCCCAGAGTTGGGGTTTTGACAGGGTGAGGCGGGGGTTATCAGTCGGATGAGAAAAACACAAAACAACTGTAATTATGAGGGGACCGTGGGGCGGTAGATAGCAACACTTTCCTACACGCAAAACTCGGGAGAAGCTTGGCAGGATGCCGTACAGAAAAGAAAATACTAATCGGTCCAAGCACTTTTCACTTTCAGCATGAGCTACATTTGTTTTGTTTTCTTTCACTTCCTTTCGGCCTCAAAAAGCCCTATCTATCTTTTCCTCTTGGACAGACGCTATGGTTTGGAAATTGCCAGGCACTCTTGTGGTTAACGATCTACTTGAAGGGGCTGGCGGGGTCACAATTATTAAGTGGTTAGAAACTGTTGAGGGTTCACTAAGGTATTTCTGGGGAGCTAAAAAGATTCAATTTCAGTATAAATAACAACTGTAAAGTAATAGACACACGCACACAAAAAGATGAGTGCTTAATTTAAATGCTTTATTGGGATTTTGAAATTTGAAACTTTGTAAGAATGTCTCCTTTACCTGAGAAAAATTGGATGCAGTTACTTCAGGTGAAAATGAGATTTTTGGAAGGTGGGGGGGAGAAAGGTCTTAAGACTTTCTACAAAGAGTAAAAAGAAAAAAATAGCTGTCTTTGGAAATAATTCGATGTTTTCCAAATTCTGTATCTGTAGAAGACTTGAAACTTTTAAAAAATTTAAGGCAAGAGAAAGTACAGGAGGGGGAATTTCTATAATTTGTAGAAATATCAAAACCAACAAAATTCTGTTTAAATTGTAAATATTACTTGTATGAATGTTTTGCTTTATACTAGACCATGTTACTAATTTCACAATAGATTCTTTTGCCTTTATAATTAATTCTGTTACAATGTGAAGCAAGGCTAAAGAAATAAAAGTTGCTGTAGAAAACTGCAAACAGTTTGCAGATGCATTGCAATAATTTTTCTTAAATAATAAAAATGAGTAATGATGTGCCTTTAAACTTAGAAAACACATTTTTGTGTTTGAGTACATCTTATAAAATAAAACCCAGTTTCTGAGCAAATTTTGTTTACAATTTTCAATATATCATATACTCAAAGTAAATTATTATATCTTATATTTATAAAAGTGTTGAATTACTCCCAATCACTGGGCTCTGAGCTGGAGATACAGATGGAACCTCTCCATTTTAATGGCTGCTCACACTTCTCAGTGCTTTTTAAAACAAGATTTATTTGCTGGTAGTTAATATGCTTATCCAAAAATAATAGTCAATAATTAGCTGCAGGAACAAGCACATGGTGTCATGAATATATTTAAGTAAATAATTTGTTAAAAAAAATAGTAAGTGGTAAGTGTCTTTTTGCAGAAAAGTGTTTATTTCTAGAATGGGTAGTATTTTTAATTATGACATTTGAAAACAACTGTTACTAACTAGATTAGAAATGTCATGATTTAGGTTACAAAATCACTTGAGCAATGTAAAAACAAACCCCCAAACCAATGGAACTCTAACTATACCAGGTTCTAACTCACTTGGAGTCCTCTTTTTTGTCTTTCCTGCTATAACTTATGTTTTGTGTTAATTTAGCATTATCCACTTTTCCTGGTTATGGTTTACATTAAGTACCAGCTGATTAGAAATTAAGATCCAAAGGAAAGTTACAATGGCTTGCATTGAAATAATAAAATATACGGTTGTTTTTGTTTATGGGTAACTTCCTCTGTGGGTAGCAGGCTACCATAACAACATTTGTGCAAAGTTTACAAACTGTGAACCAAAGTCCGACTCCTTTGCTGAGGAGTGTCCTATGAATGAAAACACAGCATTTCAAGAATAATAACTGGACTCAGTGTTTTCATACTGCCTGTCATATTCCATGGTTGCAAATCGAAATCATCTCTGTAAGTTTTTAAACTTTAGAATTCATGGAATTATCTCTAAACTGAGAGTTGATTGTTACATAAGGGTAGATGTCATGTGGGAATAATTTTATGTCAAACTGTAACTTTTTGTTTTCTCTTAAATAAAAATTAAGACTTAAAGTTCTAATGTATAATTTTAACCTTGTTAAAGAAATTAGTAATGTATTTAAAATAGCAGTAACAGAATGTGTAATTCTAAGTCATCCCTGCTTTATAACAGGTTTCAGATGTGTAACCTACCTTTCCAGAAACTTGGAAATGTAGGGGGTGACTCGTTTCACATTTATTTTAATTGGAGCTCCATATAAATGTATTTTTATCTATAAAATTCACCTATTTATAATTTTGATAAAAGCATTTTATAACTTTGGAATGGGTTACCTTACTTTTTAACCCAATTTATATACACGTATAAAGGTTATCTCTTTGTTCAATAATTATCATGAAAAACTTACTTTTTATTACAAACAATAGAATACAATATAGCACATTTTAATGCATTTTCCCTGCTTTAGACATTTCCAAGGTATTCACTTAAGTTTACTCCTCAAATATAAAATTGAAAGTTTGCTAAATATTTTAGGAAAAATCATTTATCAACTTTTTCAACTGAGAAATTCTGAACTTGAAATCATTTTAAAATTCTGGCTACTAAATAAATACATTCCTGCTGATGTGAAAATTACCTGGGTTTTTCTCTTTTTATTGCAGCATTTGACCTAATGCATTGCATTTGGGTAGTGTAACTTGAAAAGATTTTTGTATTTTCCAGGAAGGGAAAAATGCACATCAAGTAGTAGCTTATAAATTTTAAGGAAGAAAACCCCAGACATTATTATCTTTGGGAACATTCTGTTTTCATGGTTCTACTACCCAGTAATTATCTTCATGCAACATGTCAGCACTATATTCCATGTGTATAATTGTCTCTTCTAATTTTTCTCTTTTTTGATAGGCACCCATCTCTTCCTTTTCCTTTGTGTGGGCTTGTGTATGCATACCTGTAACGTTCTTGGCATGTTGTTATGACGTGTTCAAGACATGTCCCTAAGTTCCTTTCATTGGCCATGTTAGAGTTCTGGATGATCTGAAAAATAATTATAGAAATATACTAAGAAGAGATGATCACACTGAAAATACATGCAAGCCAGTTTCAATTTAGAGTGACTTGCAATTTTCTCTAAGTGAATATTCACAATTTCCCTGCAAATGTGGCCTAATGATTGTGTTTCTGGAGCTGCTTTTGGTCGAGCTAAAAGGTGTGTAGCTCTGAGAGAGTTTCTTCAGCTGCAGCAGTGAAGGTCCAACCTAGCAGGGATAGAGTATGATGAAGTGGGGTCTGGGAAGAGGGAAGAGAAGCAAAGAAGCCACCCAGGAAGAAACTTCTGTGAATGCCTTGGCAGCGGGGGCAAAGGAAGGAGGCGCATGCTGAGGTTGTGGGCCAAGAGATGGAGCCTTGGTGCCCTAGGTATGGTGTATCCAGGCAACCCAATTCTTTCAGAGTGAATGGAATTCTGTGCCTCTTCTATTCTGCAATTAAATCCGCCTTATTAAGTAAGACTGCATAGAGTGTGTATCCATATTCATGTGACTTATTTTGTGTTGTCTTACTCTGGATTTTTCCTGAAAATAATATAGAATAGAATTTGTTGCAAAATTGTAGGAATGTCAAGCAGACCATACACAATAGCAGCTTGTGCTGTAAAGATTTTTAACACAGATAAAAGAGAGGATCAGGTTTTAAAGGATCAGGCCTCTAATTACTTGTTTGAAATTATAAATGAGTCAACCAGCATTAATAAAATGTGACAAACAGCAGTAGCACATCTAAAAGCAGGGTATGGAGGGTTAGAGATCCCGGGTAAGTGTAGGAAAATTTCAAAGGCATCATGAAGCATAATTTTGGAGGATGTGACATATCTGCAAACCATTAAAAACATTCACGCAGCCAGTCTACGGAGTCTGTGGGGTGGTGTGAGGAAGGACAGACAGTGTGGTATGAATCTGATAAGCCTAAGTCCTAACACCAAGGACTCCTAGAAATGCCAATCCGAAGCACTTTTAGAATGTGTAGAGGAAGAAGCTCTACCTCTGTGTTCCTGTTTTCTGCTCCATCGGGCCACGTGCACGGTCTAAGGTCTTCTATGAGCCAGGAAATAAATTTGTTCTAACTTACTCATAGGTTTGTAGCAACGGTGCCCAGCCACAGTGGCTGGCAAGGATGTTGTGCATTTTGTCTATGGAAAAAGTAGCTTTGCAGCCTTTATTCTCTCTTCTTTAGGGTGGCATCTATTTTCTCAGGAAAATGTACTAGAAGAAAATATTAAAATACAACCCCACGGAGAGCTTTAATAAATTCTAAGGAGCATTTCGTTGATTTCAGGACCACAGAAGTCTCTTCTCTGTCTGGGATCTCTTTCCTTTGTAGCCCTTTTCCCTGAGTCTTGTTATCCTTTCAAAGCTTAGCTCCTCCTGAAAACTTTGACTGTTTTGGAAGATACCCTTTCGATTCAACCCCTTGAAGTCATTTCCCTACTATACACTAAAAACTTGATACTCTGCTGTTTAGAGTCCTAGAGCAACCATGTTCCTTGTCATGACGAGCCTCCCCCTCCTGGTATCGTCTTGGCCATAGAAGGTGGCCAATGAATGCAGCCGTGGTTCCTGTGAGCTTGTTACCAAATCAAGCAGGCACAGAATAGGCTGGAACAATTGTGATGAGTCTAGAGTGACATCTGAAACATCGGGAAACAATGTTGTGCCTTCTTACACAGAAAAGAACCAGGTCGCCCTGCTACTTAGGGGTAAGATTGGTGAGTTTTGTAGGTATTGGTCATTAAAACATTCTTGTCTGAAAGATAATGTTTTTAGATAAATGTCCCTTCCCTGTCCCTCAAAATTGTAACCAAATTAATTTTATTTGAAAAAGCTAATATTAAGCCCTAAGGTAAATCATCTGCTATATAGCTCAGAACCCACAAACACTGAAAGTCTTGTTTGCCAACAACACAACTATAGAGAATCCAGAAATGTAGAATCCTTGACTTCTAAGTCAGCGGCCATCTGTTTTTGAACGTCATTCTTCCTTCCTCGGTGATTGTCACTGCAACCCTAGGGACCAGTCATTCAGG
The DNA here is from genome assembly GCF_049852395.1 of Peromyscus maniculatus bairdii. Taxonomy (NCBI): domain Eukaryota; kingdom Metazoa; phylum Chordata; class Mammalia; order Rodentia; family Cricetidae; genus Peromyscus; species Peromyscus maniculatus. The sequence goes on along the minus strand of NC_134854.1, from coordinate 23,316,081 downwards.
CTTTCTGACCCTCAGTCCTCATCTAACAGACAGTGGCTTTGCTAATCATCAGGAAGATGAAATGAAAATTGTTTGGAGAGAGGAACGAAGAGACAAAGAAATAGTTTGGAAGAGAAGGTACAGAGGTGTGATGTAGGTCGCTGGTCTGGATATCAGAAGACCTGAAATTAAATCTGGAATTGACCACAAATAAATCTGGAGTTGACCACACTAATGCCCTTAAACCTTCAGATCCTTGTTAATAAATGATGGTAGGCAGAATGATTTCTTTAGTTGATGTAGCTTGAAAACACTGTTTCTCTCCAGCATGTCAACACATTCCACACCTGTTTTTACAAATTCTCTAAAGACTGGTAATTCCAAAGGATGAAAGTCTGATGTCAGCAACAGAGAGAGGTTCCTGAATTTCAAATGCAAATTGTATTGTATCCCCTTTAACTTAACTGTCTGGATTGTAAAGACAAAATAGAAATCAAGACTTCTAGTGTTTTCACTGGAGATGTAGAAGGAAGAGGCAACCTTTAATTATTTGTCTAAAATTAAGTGTAGTAAATGAGTCAGCTGTCACTAATCAAATGTGATCAATGGCAGTAGCACGCCTTTACCAGGATATGGAGGGTTAGACAGCTCAGGTGAGCATAGGAAATTTTCAAAGGCATCATGAAGCATGGCTTTGGGGAATGTAGCGTCTGCAGACTGTTAGAAGCTTCATCAGTGGCCGCCGGTCTTCAGAGGGCCTTGAGGTGGTGGTGGGACCATGAAGGGCAGTGAGTGAGCAGTGACTCTGACAAACTTTGATCCTACACAATATCAGGGATGCCTAGAAATGCTGATCAGGAGCCACTTTTCGAATGTGTAGAGGAAGAAGCTGTGTTGCTGTTTTCCACCCGATCGGGCCACGTGCACGGTCTAAGGTCTTTTGTAGATGAACGAGGAAGAGAAATGTAGGACTTTATAGTTGATAATCAGGGACTGGAAGTCTGGTTCCCTTGGTGACTTTTCAGACCCCCAGTTTCCTTCACCCATAAGGTAAACATACTGTAACCTGCCATGGTAAGTGGGCATCAGAATCAGAGAAGTAGCTACCACGTGCATTTTACCTTTATCAGACGGTTGATACGCATTAGTCCACAACCAAGAGCCCTGTCTCAAACTCTCTTGCTGTTCTCTTTCCTTCCTAGGGTAAGCTAATCAGTTCATAGAAATTCTTTCTTAGCCAAGTTGGACTGTCTGGTCATTGCAAGAGGAGCACCCCAGAAGCAGAACACACCCAAATTAACTTGGGCCTTGACAGAACCTCCATTGCGTCTGGGCACGTGAGGAACGGAAGAGAGAGTGATGGTCACATGGAGACTTTATTTTTTCTTGGTCAGATTTTTACCCCGGTACTGCCCCATCTCGTCAGTCTGCTCCTCCCTGAATTTCTTCCTCTCTTCCTCTGAGTGGCTCCAGGCTTACTTTCCCGACTATGGCCTGAGAATTACCTATTCTGATCTTTAGATCTAGATGTATCCCAAATATTTACTGATATTTGTCCTAACCCCCCCAGCCCCCCAGCATTTTACTGCCTCCCAGAAAGGGCTCGCCCACGATCACCGTGTCCTCTCCCACTTCTCTCGTTTGAAGTTTGAATGTTTCTCAGTTGATCATTGAGTCCATCTCTTTCTTAGTCTTTGTTCTGTCTTCTTGACCTAGACTAAAAGACTGCATTTCCTATTCTGTAGGCTCCTAAAAATGCTCTGGGGGAGCTAGCCCATTCCATTCTTGCCTTTTTAAACTCCTGGTATATTTCCTGTTCCTTGGATTCTGTCCTTGATGCTCAATGGCTCTTCATTAGTCATTTTCCTCACGGCCCAACACTCTTATCCCCATCTGTGGGTTACTGGGTACCTTTGCTGCACGGTTCCTGGGCTTCTGTTCTCAAATGCTTTGGAATGTATAGAACCTTTCACCTCAGAATATCAAAGATGATAGGCTCTTTGTGGGTGAGTTGTGGAGGCTTCAATTTTCATCGTTAAGTCATAGCCCAGAATCAGTGAATAAAATGTTAATGGCATGGAAGACTTAATGTCATGAGAAACGTAGATGCCTTTGGACAATTTCCTCTGCAGAAGTGAGCTACTCTTCTGGGCCACACCTTTCTTTCCTGTCCTAGATTGCATGCTATGGTAGGTAACTAAAAGGCTCCATTTTGTTGATTCAATCATACTTTCCCATCCCCCACTTCTGAGTTGAATGATGCTGGCCTCCCTCATCAGGAGCACAAAAGAATGGTGTAGGAGAGTTCTTGAAGCTGACTCAGTCTGACTCACATAACTTCACACTAGGTAGGAAGGAGCTGTGAAATCCAGAGAGCAAAGCTTGAACCTGACCACTAAGACAAAGCCATAACTGATTTAAGACTTGGGAGAGAGAAGGTGGTCCTTGGAGCACGATCACGGGTGAGATGGCCAACATCATCATCAGCTGTTGGTCCCCATGTTTCTGAACTTCCAGTCCTGCTCTCCATCCCCCCGGCCCCCAATTCTTCCTTGCTTGGCTGCCATGACACATGACTTAGGTTTCTCCTTGGTGTGATGAATTGTCATGAACTGCCAGCTTTTCCTCTTGGTCTGCCCAACATGAAGTTATCCTGTAAGATTCAACAATCAGTGGTGGAATTGTTCTGCAAACTCATTTTTTTTTTTTTTTTGCACTCAAAAGGCTATCCTCTCTGTAAGTCACATATTAATAAAAATGGCTCTCCGTTCTTCTTACACAGTTCATCACTTCCACCCTTGCCCAGTACTTTCTCCTTTTTCCCTCCTGTTCTCATTTTTCCACTCGCTGACTTCATAACTCTTTTGAAGGAATGTATGACCTCTTTTCACTCTGTTAACCTTCACTTCTGGCTTTTCTGCTCAACTTCCAGTTAGTCATAGGTACTTTCCTGGTTCCAGTTGTTTTGGGCTACTGTGAGAAATAACATTTTGGCTAATCCAGCATTGTTGCTTGATCGATCATCCTGACCAGGGGCTGGAGGCTGATGCTCCCACAGGGTGTGTGTTCTCTCTCTCCTCTCGGACTAGAACTGACCTAGGACCTCATGCTTGCTAGGTCAGTGTTATATCACCAAGCTACATCTCCACCCCCTTTCTTAACTTCCCTAGTGCCCCCCACACACACCTCGGCACATCTACTGTTTGACACTGAAGCTGTGTGAGTCTCAAACTGAATTCTGTAGTTTTCAGAGCCACCCTGCACACGAGGTCCTCACTGCTTGCTTGTTACAAGATCAGCTTTCCAGGATAGCTCAGAACCTGAGGGCAGCACTACTGTCTGTGGGACGCTGATTCTCTGTCGGGCTTTCTAGAAGACTGTTTCACACTCTCTCCTCTCCTTCCGAGTCTCCAGCACCTGCCTCCCCTCTTGATTGCCACGGTGCTCTTTCCTTTCCAGTTCATTGAGAAAATAGAAGAGACCGATAAAGTCATTCGTGTCTTTAACCCAGCATGTAGCTGAGGCAGGAGGATCACCATGAGTTCAAGACTAGCGGCCTATAGGCTCTAGTTTGCTTTTTGTTGCTATTAAAAACAACAACAACCAACCAACCAAACAAACAAACAAAAACACGGACTTAAGCCAATGTGGGGAGGAAAGGGTTTATTTCAGCTTACAAGGTACAGTCCGCCATTGAAGGAAACCAAGGCAAGAACAGGGTAGAGACTGGGGAGGAACACTGCTCACTGGCTGATTCACTACCCCTTTTGTACAGCACAGGCCCACTCGGGACAGCACCACCCACTGTGGGCTTGGCCCTTCCACATAAATCACAGTCAAGAAAATGCCCCATAGACATTCCCACAGGACAGTTTGATGGAGGTACAATTCCTCAACTGAGGTTCCCTCTTCCCAGGTGACCCTAGTTTATATCTAATTGACAACAACAACAATAACAAAAAACAAACAAACAAAAAGAACCAGCATAGGCACATGTCAAATTCCACACCATAGGGCCTATAGAATGAGATTCAAAAAAAAAAAAAAGAAGAAGAGGAAAAGAAGAAAAAATCAGTTTGAAGTGTCCATGCACTCTCGTGCCGCCTTCCCAGGGCTGTCCTGCCTCATTTCCCTCATAGCAGCCTTTCTTTCTCTCCTCATTGGTCACTTTTTCTCTCCCAGCCTTCCCAGTCCCTCTTTCCACTCTTATTTCCCATGACTCCTCTAGTTCTGCAGCTTTTCATATCACTTGCCTGTTAGATTTCCAAATGTGCATTTCCATTCAAACAGATAGGACCAACATCTTACTGGATAGTTCTACATCAATAATACCCACTTCAGCCCTAACACCCTCCAAACAATCTTTGTTTCTCCCCAATTCTGCTTCTCTCATTTTTATCCATCTTGTTAAGTGCAAAAGTGCGGTCTTTGCTTGCTTAGTCTTAGCAACCCTGTTTTTACCGTTTCCCTGGAGTGAGCAGAACTGAAGTCCTCTCTGTGGTTAGCGGGCCTTACCTGCTCTAAGCCTGCTCCACCATGGCTTCGGCTTCATTCTTCCTCTCCCTCCCCCAGCATGCATCGGATCTACAGTAGCCACCTTGCTGCTGGTCACACCTGCCAGCACATCATGCCTCTGGGTCTTCGCAGTTGCTGTTTCTTCAGGACGAAATGCTCTTCACCCTCACATCTGCAAGGCTGCTTTCCCTTGGATTTCACTCAAAAGAGAGACGATGGACCAGTGATCGAGAGCTGGCTTGGTATTTGCTTGGCTCCTGAGTTCCGTTCTTAGCAGCACATGTGTTTACACACATGCAGGTTGGAGTGTTCCGGTGCACACACAAGGCCATCAGAGGGATGCTCTCTGACCACTGTACATCAGTTGCATCCACTTAATTAACTTACTTAACTTTATTTATTTACTTTAGCATTTCTCGTTATCTGACACACCACAGGCTTACATGTGTATTTGTTTCCTATCTGCCTCCACCTTCCCTCTCTAGACAGTACTCTGGAGGACAGGACTTTTTGCTGTAAATACTCTTGTATCACTAAAACCAATTTCTGCCACATTGCAGGCTCTAGATAAATATTTTTTGAGTAAATGAATAAATGAAACCTCTTCCTATTGAAAGTCTTTTAACTAGCCTGTCATTGACTGGGCAATACTTTATTAATTATGAATATCTATAATATAAACCTTAGTGTAATCTCCATATAGTTACACATTTTATGTTCAACAAATTTTTTATAGTGGCCTTCTGCTGGGATGGTTAAATGTACTGCTTAAGGATACGTTGTTTCATGTTCAAAAGAGGAAATTAGATAGATATAAAATGGCTAAGATTACAAAGTAGGTAGATGATTCCATTAGTTGAAATTAGTGCTACGCTGTAAGAAGTGTGAATTTTATTTAAATCTTTTGCCTCTCCTTATATGAAGAGTAGGAAAGTTTAGAACCTAGAGGTGACCAGATTCAGTTCACCACCTTATCATTTCAGGGTCTTACATGCTTCATAAAAGCCAGAGAGAACAGAGGCTGCAGCCAGGCTGTGGTGGTTCAAAGCCAGGCTCTGTGGTCTTTGTGTCCTTAGGTTCCTGCCTCGCAGGGCTGTCCTGGGGAGCTAATCAACAGTACATAGAAAGCACAGGTGAAGGACGTTGGTCCCCACCCCACCCCTGCAGGTGCCAGCTCTTAGCTGTCTTTTGTTTACTGTCTTTGTTCCGGGTACCTGGTGAGGATTTACTGCAGGGTACTCTGTGTCCAGCGGGTGCAGCCACCACACCTTCTGAGCACTGCTCCTTCCTTCCCTTCCTTCCCTCTGTCCTCTGTCTGTCCCTCCCTCCCTTCCATGGATTCCTCTCCTCCTCCTACTTTCTCTCTCCATGCTGCTGTCTGTGATGCCCGGGCTCTACCCATCCTTCCTTCATTGCTTCTGCTCTCCTTTGCAAACTTCTGGAGAGAAATGGCCTGTTATGCCACCATAGCCCTCAGAAAGCAACTCCTTAGCAGCTCTCACTCCCTGGATAAAATTTTGCTCTTTCAAGTAGCCCCACTGTAGAGCTCAGAGGCCCCTTATCCAAACCTGCTTATCAAGGTAATCAGGAATGCCACCTCATCACTTTGGGACCGTATGTGGGTGTTATATCAGCAGCAGCTGCTGCTTTAGAGAACAGCCTTGTCTTATCAGCCATCATGGGCTAACTGCAAAATCAACCATCACCAATTGTCTTGCTTGTAGCTCCTTAGGGGCATCCGTGAAATAATGCTATTGCTTTAATCATTAAAGTTTGCTGCCTAATGATGTGCAAGTTCATTGATCATGAGGATGTAGGAGGGAAAGGCCGTGCTCAGTGGAAATGTTTCCCCCCATTTTTTCCTACTGGAACGTCCTTGATGGAAGGAACCATTTATGTCCCTTATAACTCACGTTCAGGAAATCAATGCTCCCCGGATTTTTGCTTCCTAGGAATTAGGCAAACATGGCTAAAGGGTGCTGCAAATACACAGCCTCAAACTGTAGTTTAAGGGTGGTATCTTAATGCTATTGTATTCAAGTACTCGTGGGTATGGTTGTGGTATATGTGTGTGCAGTGTGTGTATCTACACATGTGTGTGAGGAGGCTAGAGGTTGCTCTCTCTACCTTATTTTATGATAGGGTCTCACTGACTTTGAATCTCACTTATTTGGCTAGACTAACTGGCTAGCAAGCCTCACAAATCCTCTTGTCTCCACTGTTTGAATGCTGGGATTACAGGCGTGTGCCCCTGTGCCGAATGCTGGGATTACAAGCGTGTGCCCCTGTGCAGAATGCTGGGATTACAGGTGTGTGCCCCTGTGCCGAATGCTGGGATTACAGGCGTGTGCCCCTGTGCTGAATGCTGGGATTACAGGTGTGTGCCCCTGTGCGGAATGCTGGGATTGCAGGCGTGTGCCCCTGTGCTGAATGCTGGGATTACAGGCGTGTGCCCCTGTGCGGAATGCTGGGATTACAGGAGTGTGCCCCTGTGCGGAATGCTGGGATTACAGGCGTGTGCCCCTGTGCGGAATGCTGGGATTACAGGCGTGTGCCCCTGTGCGGAATGCTGGGATTACAGGCGTGTGCCCCTGTGCGGAATGCTGGGATTACAGGCGTGTGCCCCTGTGCGGAATGCTGGGATTACAGATGTGTGCCCCTGTGGCGAGGTTTTTAAAATGTGATTGCTGGGGATAGAATTCGGGTCTTCATGCTTGCATGGCAAACATTCTACAAACTGAGCCTTTATCCTGGCTCCCATTAAAGCGCTTTGTAAAACATACTGTTCTAGGCACTAAATTCTTAATTCTTAAACAAATAGGATAATTATCACAGACCTGTATTGTCTACATCTGTGACATCTCTTTGTGGTACTGTTCACTGTAAATCATAACCATAAGGACCATATGTCAGTTCTTCCTTCGGGAAGTATATGTACTACACATATTCTATACCTCTAATGCCATCTACTTATCAAAGAGAAAAAATGAATGGCCACTGGTTAAACTGATGACATACATTCAATCAGAAAGTTTGAAAATATTTTACATTATCAAACGATCTTATTAAGTAAAAGTTAACATCTGTGTAAGCTATGCACATTGACACATTAGAATATAAAACCAAATGCAAAGTTATATCAAACATAGTATTATTTTCGAGTAAAACGGCACATCAATTTCCTTCAGTAATAAAACTAAAAGAAACCAACTGGTCTCCACAGAGTAAACTCCTGTTCTTGTTATGGTCTACTTGCTGTGCCTTTAAAATAAATGATTTTTTTCAAGTTATGTATTTGCACAGATTCTGAATAAAAGGCAGCCTTATGCTTGGGTTGGGGAGTTGTCAGACAGCTGCATTGCCTCAAGAAAGACACTGCAACACCCATCTAAAGTGATGAGGCCGGGCGGTGGTGCAGCCTTTAATCCCAGCACTCGGGAGGCAGAGCCAGGCGGATCTCTGTGAGTTCAAGGCCAGCCTGGGCTACAGAGTGAGTTCCAGGAAAGGCGCAAAGCTACACAGAGAAACTCTGTCTCGAAAAACAAAAGCAAACAAACAAAAATCTAAAAAATAAAAATTAAAACAATAAAGCGATGAAGATGTTTCCTTTTTTATTTCTCTTTACTACATTTGTATTTCAGCACACTACATTTCTTGACAAAACTGGCATGCACCTCTCTGTTGTTTGAGCAAGAGGAAATCATTAATAGGAAAAAGAGTCATTGAAAATGGCCCATGATGTATATAATTCCTGGGATAAGTCGGCTGAGTAACCCATGTTTCTGTTGTGAACTGTTGTATGCTGAAATGTGCATTACTAAGCCCATTTGTTGAACACATTGAAAGATCGAATATCTCCCAAAAGCGACCCTGGAAAACATTTCTTTGCCATTCAGCTCCTTCCTCTGCTCAGAGGAGCTTGTTAGATATTGTTTCTGGGTTTCCTGGAATCCATTCACTTTACAGGGGGGAGAAATCATAGATGAAGAAACAAGAAAAACAGAATTTACAACTTATAAACACACATTTTTCAATAAGATTATAAGAAAATTAAAAACTGCATACATAATAGAAACCTTGTGTGAGAAAGCATATAGAACAATGTGGTAGGTGACCATTTTTTTCTCTGTCATAAAGATTCTATCCATCTGAAGAACACGAAAAGCACACTGGCCATTATTAGGCTATAAGGATATGAATGGAACGCCTGTGATCAGGATGCTTAGAGAGGTGATGTTCTACCCTTCTGATTCCATCAGTATGTAACGTGGTTCACAGTGTAGAAAATAATATACATTTGACTGTGGTCTTTTAAAACATTGTTGTGTATTTTTGTTGTTGTTCTTTGCTTTTTTTTGGTTTGGTTTTTGGTTGGAGTAATGTTTTCTTAAAGATCTTATTCTTATTTTATGCGTATTTGTGTTTTGCCTTCATGTATGTATTACAACACATTGGAGCCTCTGGAATTACAGACAGTTGTCAGCTGCCAGGTGGTGCTGGGAACTGGACCTGGGCCACCTGCAAGAACAGCAAATGCTCCCAAGCTCTGAGCCCTCCTACTCAGACCCCTGAGTTGGAGGGATCCTATGGATAATTTGATGTTCCAAATATCTCTAACGAGAAAAAGAAAACACAGACCTCTGCTGGGAAACCAACAGAAGAGACAAAGACTAGGAGCTATAGGAGCAGACGTGGGAAAAGAGGACTTTTTCCATCACAAGAGAAGTTTTTGTTGGTTGTGGATGGTTCTTATGGTCCTTTTTCTTCCTCTGTTGTTCCACTTATCTAGAATCAAGTGGGAAGTCACATACAGGTTACTTGCATGGGACTGCACCCAAACTTGCCATAAATTATTATTGTGATGTCAGGCTTCTGGAAAGGTCTCAAAAATACGGAATTAGAAGTCAGGTGACTAGGTTAACAGTGTCTTTCAGCCAGATGCAAAGTGAGGACTACTAAGAGGCAGGCACATACTGAAAAATGGAAGGGAGGTGAAAATAGCTACACTGTACTACTTTGGGAAAATTTTGCCATGAATAGTAGGAAGGGTATGAAAGGCTTTGAAGGAATCCGCGACAATATTTCCAGAAACAAATTGTGGGTCTGGGGGTTGGTGTTTCCAACATAGTGGAAGCAAACTAGCATGGTACAGAGCACTAGAACAGCCCCAAGTTTTCTCCAACAATGTTCTTGAATATAGACAACAAAAACTGGGCAGGCTGTGAGGCGAGTCTGCCTGGGGATAGGAGATCGCTGAGATGTGATTGGAGCCATTGTATCATAAAGGGCATGTCGAGAGGTTATGTGGGGAGTTAACTGAAGAATGAAATCGTTGCACACTCTTTCTTCACCGAAGTTGGTGAGCAGGACACAGAGGTGGTGGTCAGGTTGAGGGGTGCAGCTGCAGACCAGATGGTGACTGAGAATGGCCATTTCAAGGACTGTTTTCAATAATTGTATTCATGTGATCTTGCTATTGAATACCAAAGTATGGTGGAGTCGAAGGATTACAGGTATCTGGATGATAGCTATATGGGTTAAACTTCATGGATTATGAATTTTGTAGCTGCTAGATGTGATGATGAAGAAAGAGCACGTGTATTCTCATATAAAGATAGAAGTGGCTCTTACTTTTAATTTAAAATATTGGTTATCATGAGTGTGTATATGATGTGTGTGTGTGTGTGTGTGTGTGTGTGTGTGTACATGGGTGCGCTCACAGGTGCACATGGCATGCATGGTGCGGAGGTCACGGGATAGACTTTCAGAAAGCGGATGTTTCCATCCACCATGAGTTCCAGACATCAAACTCAGGCCTTCCGACCTGCACATCAAGTGATTTTACCAAAGGGATCAGTATGATCCCTTTCCCTGGCACAAGGTTGGACTTTTAAATTATAGAAAGAAAGATCCCCAAAGGACTGAAATTTATTTATAAAACATTCTTATAATGTGTATCACGAGACAACCATATTTCCCAGATTTATTTGGTTATTTTTCATTCTAATACTGTTTTTGACAAGAAAAAAAAGTTATTTTGTATTCTGACTCAGTTTCTTCCTGACACAATTTTTGAAGCATTCTTCTTTCTTCTGCAACTTTTAAAATGTCAGCAGGGGCTGGGGAGTGACTCGGTGTGTAAAGTGCTTGCAGCTCATTTCAGAAGCCCAGCACGCACGTAAAGCTGGATGCACTAGTGAATGTCCATAAGCCATGTGCTCTTCCAGAGAAGAAGCAGTGAGGAGGAGAGAGGAGGATCCCCAGAAGCTCCCAGGCCAGCTAGCCTGCTCCGTCTCAAACAAGGTAGAAGGGAAGGATGGACATAACCTCCACACACAGGTTCTGGCATGCATGAACACATACACACACACATAGACCCATCATTCAAACACACACACACACACACATGCACACATAGACACACAGATACACACACATGCATGCACACAGAAACACATGCACACACACACAAAACCTTAAGAATTCTGTTTGTTTGGTTTTAGTTTAGTTTAGTTTTGTTTTGTTTTTTTTCAAGACAGGGTTTCTGTATGTAACAGCTCTGGCTGTCCTGGAACTCACAGAGATCCATCTGCCTCTGCTTTCTGAGTACTGGGATTAAAGGCGTGTGCCGCCAGCACCTGGCTGAAACCTACAAATTTTTTAAAGTGTCATACAGAGGAAGGATGTATTTTCCTACTATCCTATACATCAAGAATGAGATTTGATTGGCAGAACGTCTGGAGAGTGTTATTTTTTCAAAGGAATCCTCTGGTTTGCAAGTGGTAGCGTCCTAATAGTTTCCCCAGAGACTGTGCTTTGTTCAATTTAACATTACTCATATAATCACAGTCTTGGACCAACTTTTGAAACATCATTATATAAAGTGTGTAGACTGTAACAGATGTAATTACTGAATTACCTTTTGCATTAGGATAGAGAATATACATTTTCATGCACTTCCTGACAGCTGAATACTGGTTGGCTAGCTTCATAGACACGGGCATTTTGATTAGTGGAAAGCTAGTGGGTTTTTTTTTTTGTTGTTGTTGTTTTTTCACTTGTAACTGCCTATTTTAAGACATATAAAGTACTATTTAAGCCACAATATAACACGTCCTTCCCAGAGAAGTTCTTTAGTGCAGCAGTATATGAGATCAGTAAAGACTGATGCTTAACCCTGTCCTTTACAATTAAATGTCAAAAGGCACCTTGATGCTTCGGTATAACTCTCATCTGAAGTAGATCACCTGACAGGTTTCAAAGCTGCAATATCCTGTGCTCTGTCACTAAGTGCCAATGAACCCCATTTGTTTATTGGGGCGAATATGTTATTTTTCAGTTATTGTTTGAACAAACTAAATTTATGACATTTCAAAATAAGATGTCACTCTTCCCCGCTTTCCTCCCATCCTCCTTGGGAAGGTGATCTTCTTGCTGGATTCTTTTCTTAGCCTGACTCTACGTGATAGGAGATCAAAGAGCTTTTGTTTTTCCGTTTTCTGTATCAATTAGGCTGGCTGTCCTGCTTCAGTGAGATTAAGTAGCCTTCGGAGAGGAGAGACACCAGGGAGGAGGGCAATGAACTGAAGGTGACCACACAGTCGGGCTGTCTTAATTCTTCTAAGCCATAGTTTGTCTCGTTGATGACTTTCTTTATGATTGTGTCTTGCTCATTTGTTTAGGGCATTAAGGTAGCACACAGCAGAGCAGATAATCAGTGGTTTGGATTTCTCATAAGGCTGGAGGAACATGTAAGCTCTTCCCTAGATTTTACATCTTTCAGATACTAGGAAAAAAAAAAGCCTAGGATGTTTTTGTATGTTTAGTGTTCTTGTTACATGGGATATGCACCAAATACTAAAATATCTTATTTCAAATAAATTCAAAATTCTAAACCCATTATTTACCCCCAGAGTTGCTTAAAAGTGCAATCATCCCAAGGGAGTGTTGTGGCCCGCAGCTGAGCAACGCTCTGTAAGCAGCTGTTGGTTATGCTACACATAGTCTGTGTATCTGGAGTCGCTAGCCTGAGCGTTCCCCTGCCACGTTGAACTACTTTTTCTTGAGATAAGACTTTTGTTATCTCACTAGAGTGAGTTGAAGCGATGCTTTTAAAGGGACAAACAAGGCAGTGGTGTTTATTATCCACATTCTCTCCGCACACTTTCTCTCCTGACATTCAGGGATTTCTTGCCTGCTGCTTCTCAAAGGAAACAGAGGTCACCAGGCATAGACTCCTTGGGGTTCACTTTCCTGGTCATCTTTCCCCTTCCAGGCTTACCTCTGGTCTTAGCTATTACACCTGGTCAGCCCTATAAGAAAGATTTCTACTGCTTGCTGAACCACCTTAACCTGTGCTCCAGAAGATCTGACTTCCTCAGTTATCTTCTCTGCACCCAAGTGTTTGGCTCGTCCTTTCTGGTCTGGCTTTCTGTGTAAGGGACACAACAAAGAAACTAAAAGCAGTAACCCACTATGATAGCCATTTTTCCCTAACTCGGAGTCTTCTCTTGCTGGGCTAATTACTTAACAAATAGATTTATGGTTTTGTTTGCTGCTTGTTTTTTTCAAAACAGGGTTTCTCTGTGTAGCCCTGGCTACCCTGGAACTCGCTCTGCAGACCAGGCTGGCTTCGAACTCAGAGATGTGCCTGCCTCTGCCTCCCAAGTGCTGCAATTAAAAGCTTGCTCCACCACTCTCTTGCATACATCAAGTTCGTAAGAAGAACTTTTAATGAGTTGGTCCGTTCATTGGTTTCCATCCGCTCTGTAATCCGTCCCTACCTGATTTCTGTCACCATTTGGCCTCTCTCCCTAAAGCAGGCTGGAATACTCGTTTGCTGCCAGTAGTCACCAGTCGGTTCTATTCGCCTCCTTTGATCCTTTGTTGCTAACGATTACTCATTCGTCCACCAGAAAAACATCTTCTTTTCTAAGTCTGGTCCCAAATTTACTTCATTCTCTTAGTCGTCCTTTGTAGTCAACAGTTTCCTCTGAGGTTTAAACATTCCACCCTGCAGGAAGCTCCTTAAGCAGGCCGTAGCTTCAAAGTAGCTTCAGGAAGTCCCTGAAACTGACCAGAATCACTAAGCCCCTCCCTCCTTGCAGTAAAAGCTGAGAATCCCCTACAGGTGGAAGCTGAGCTGCCAAGAAGACTCTGTGGCCAGCCCAGCTGCCTGGGATCATCAGAAACCAGCTGAGCTGCCTGGAAAAGGTTTAGACCAACCAAGACACCTGAAGGGTCACTCTTGATCCGCTGCAGCCTGTGCAGCGTGCTCCGGGTTCCCAGCTGTGTGCACTGTCACCAGTACTGGGTGGGCTTTGGTAATACAGCCGTCTTTGAGTCATTTCTACTCCTGTAAGTCACCCTAGTAAAGCTCAGTGGTTTATCAAGTTGGACTTGGGTGGTGCCTGTACTTTGGTCCGTCATGGCTTCCCTATTTGGGGTGAGTAGACATGTGTTCTGCATCTCCCCAGGCAAAGTTCTGTCGCACAAGACCTTGTGTCTGTTTTCATCTCTTCTAATTTCACCCTTTTATCCATCCCTTAGAAGTTAAGTTCCTACATATTCCTTTTTCTTCTCTCCTCTTCCTCTCTCTCACTCTAGGCTAGCTTATACACTTCCGGACTTTTGACTTTTCCTCCAGGTACCAATCTCTCTCTCCAACAGATCATAGTAATTCTCCCGAGAAGCTCCTCAAAATTCAACATGCTTGAATAATCAATCGGCATGACCCCTTCCTGTGGATTCTGGTACAAATTCCTACACCCGTTCTCCTGGTTCACTCAGAACCCATCATGTTCTCAGATGCCCAGGAGTGAAGTGTCTCCTTTCTGATTTCCTCTCAGCTCTACCTCCTGAGAAGCCTTTGCCCTCTGTCCTTCGTTCCCCTCCTGTAGACTAGAATGAAGTTTCGAGATGGCAGCCAGGCTTTCCTTTCTTGGGCATCCTGCAAAAAGGTCTGATCACACCACTTAGAGGATTAGTGACCTTCATTTCCCCACGGCCTGCTAGTGGGGACAAAATTCCTTAGTTAGCGTATGATCCCCTTCATCACGTGGCCAAGCCTAGTTTTCTAATGACCTCTGCCCCTCCCACCCATATAGAGTTACGTACTGGAGAGTGTTCCCCATTGTGTCTCATAGCTCACCTCGAGTTCTCCCTTCCCTGGAATGCTCATTTTTCTGGCCTCTGTGTCTTTGCCCAGTGAATCTCTATTCTCTCTTTAATTGGCGCCCCAAGGTCCCCTGTTTTCTGCTGCCCTGCTCTCCACTGACACAGCCCCATTCTGCTCCACACCTCCAGAACATCAATTGCAGAAGTTTGGTCCTTGCCCAGGGTTTTGTGAATGCTTTCTCTCTCTCAAAGCCCTTGTCTCATTGTACTGTGGTTGGAATGCCTCGCGTGCTGGACTAAGGGCACCTACAGATCTCTACCTTGTCTACTGTAGAAGCATGCTTCCCAGAGTTTCAACTGTGTCCCCAAGATGAAAGAGGAAGCACCGGCTAGTGGCTGCAGGTGGAACTAGGACTTCTCAGTGCCCTCTCCTGCCCATCTTGCCTGTGTATTAACAGTGTCTCCTTA
The DNA here is from genome assembly GCF_049852395.1 of Peromyscus maniculatus bairdii. Classification (NCBI taxonomy): domain Eukaryota; kingdom Metazoa; phylum Chordata; class Mammalia; order Rodentia; family Cricetidae; genus Peromyscus; species Peromyscus maniculatus. The sequence goes on along the minus strand of NC_134854.1, from coordinate 23,301,003 downwards.
TTTCCCCATCTCCGCTAGAGTGAGAGCAAATCAAGAGCATGGGCTCTTCACCAATGCCTTCGCCTATCATTGCCACCCTGGGGTTTACAGAGCCACTCCAAACAGTGGGTTCTAAATAGATATTCAATACCTGGTCAGTCCTTCAAGCCTCTCTAGTTTGTGTTTTTAGTTATGTCCAGCAGTTGACTTATTTTTAGATGTCAGATTGTGCCTTTGTTTTGAATAGCAAAGTGTATCTACTAAGCCCTTGTCATGACCATTTCACTGACAGGAGCTACCACCTGCAGAGACAGTTGAAACACGGGGATTTCTGGAGAAGATTATATTAAGTCAGCAACAAAGTCTTAATCTGTGGGAAAGTAAATCTGAGAGAACAAGGAATTAAAGGGAAAGACTGAACGCAGTGATAAATGGTGCTTGCTCACTCACCACACTGGAATGCCAATAAATGTGTAACATCACACACCCTGGAATTTGATATAATTATTAACTCCATTTATTAGAAGAGAGAGAATCAGAAAAAAAGGTAACTGGAGTTGTTAGCAAATACACTTAAAAAAAAAGAATAACAAAACAAAACAAAAAGCCCCCGAGTCCCAAGACCCATAGCGTCTTCTGTTTGTGGTTTCCTCATTATTAAGACGTTATGGGACAGTGGAAATCCTAATGCACTTTCCATCAGCTGAGCAGGCTTGGGGTGGTCTGGGGAATTGTAAGGGAAGAGAAATCAGTGTGTCAAGACACAAGCCAAAAAGGAAGAGCCAATTCTCTCTCTCTCTCTCTCTCTCTCTCTCTCTCTCTCTCTCTCTCTCTCCCTCCCTCCCTCCCTCCCTCCCTCCCTCCCTCTCCCTCTGTCTCCCCCCTTTTTGGTTTGTACAGATAATACACCTTCACTGTACAGAAGACATCAATACAGGCAAGCTAAATTGAAATGCTGATCTGAGAGAACTTGTCTCAGAGCCTCCACATTCTTTTATAAGGCTTTCAAAATTTTATGTGTATGCATGTTTTGCCTGCATGCATGTCTGTTCACCGTGTGTGCAGTGCCCACTGAGGCCGGAAAGGATGTTGGATTCACAGCATTGCAGCCACAGATGGCTGTGAGCGGCCTTGTAGGTGCTGACAATCTAACCCGAGTCCCCCGGAAGAGCAGCCAGTGCTCGTTAACATTGAGCCGTTGCTCCAGCTCCAGAGCCCCAGCATTCTGGATTATTCTGTCGGTTCTCCATTAGTAATTCTAATTAGTGTTTGCATTTGCTGTTTTCTCGTTGCTGTGAGCAAATACCCGACAAAAGCAAGCCAGGGGAAGGAGGGTTTGCTGTGGCCCGTGATGACTACGGTCCACTGTCACTCACTGGCCTCCGGATAGGAAAGGGTCGGAGATGAGGTGGTGGGAATTTGCTAACATCGGGGAGAATCCAGAAGCAGAGGGGAATGCTATATCATCCAGCTTTCCCTTTTTTCTCTTTTCATTAGGTCCTGGACCCTACTCCTTGGGAATGGTGTCACTCACTTTCAGAACAGTCCTTTCTCCGTTACAGACACACCCAAAGGAGTGCCTCATTAATGTCCTAGGTATTTCTTAATCCAATCAAGTTGACAATGGAAATTAATCATTAAGTAATCCTACTTTTAAAAAGGTGGCAAGCTGTCCAAACTGGGTTGCTCCAGCCAACCAAAGAGCTATGATTGTTGTTTTTAGTATTCAGAAGCCGCTTGTACTCTCTTATTTTAAATATCTTTAACTTCCCTGATAAATGAACTCACCATTGCTCATCTCAATATGCATAATTAAAATCATCTGTCTTCCCACACTTCCTCCCTCTCCCCCTCCCTCCCTCTCTTTCTCACTCTCTCCCCTCTTCTTTTCCTCTTTCTCTAGCTCATCTTTTTCTTCGTTTCAGAACCAGGTGAGTTGGGAAGTGCTCTCTGACAGAGAGAAGCACCTGACTCCGGAGGCATTGCACAGCTCATTAATTAAGTGTTAGGCATTTGCTCCTTTCACCAGCGTTAAGCAGGTGGGAGTTCAGGGCTGATGGAACCAGGGTTGAGAGCCATTTGTCACATTTTACATGGAGAGCCTCAGACTCTGATAACCCGCTTCCTAGAGGACTCGAGGTTTTAACAGCTGTTGAATGAGAGAAAGGGAGGGAACTACTTGTAGAACAATTGAGAGGTTGGCAGCTCTCCTGGCTCTACCTCAGTGGTTCTCAACCTTCCTAACGCCGGGAGTCTTCAATACGGTTCCTCATGTGCTGACCCCCAGTCATCCAGTTATTTCTTTGTTGCTGCTTCATGACTGCAATTTGGCTCCTTTTCTGAATCGTAACGTAAATCTCTGTGTGTTCCAATAGTCTGGGGCGACCCCCAGAGGGTCGTGACCCACAGGTTGAGGACCTCTGCTCTACATGTTCCTTGCACCCTTTCCTTCCGTTTTTAAGGGCAAAAGAAGGTGGAGAAATCTTAGGCACGAGTAAGTGAAGCGATCTGCTGGCTTTGTCAAGCGCTCTGTGAGATCCTGAAAGGTAGACCTGAAAGCAGCTTCCTGTGCACTCCTAATGCACTGGAATCCAGAAATAGTGCTTCAAGTTATGAAGGAAAACTCAGCCCCACCCAGTGGGATGAATTCAGGCCATTTATGTTGAGGTAGTTGAGGCTAACTTGGAAGAAGCTTCTTTGGAATGAATCCACAATTGATTATAGAGGATGAAATGTTTACAAGTTTATAATTACGTAAAACATAATAAATATAAACTAATATGGGCATGGTGAAGATATATTTTGGCTGTGAATTTTGATTAACCACACCCTTCTGGTGGACATTGAGGTGTTTGCACTTTTCTGCTGTAGGAGTTTCAGGGAAACTACATGAAGATCTTCGGATGAAGAGGGTTGGAGCCAAGTTGACTTTTGTGTTTTGTTTCACTCTGTGACACATTGCCATGATTAAATTAAAAGTAAGCGTGCAGGAAATCCATGAGAGGGCTACATTCTGTCACTACTCTAGGCACATCTCTATTCTGTGGGAACTCTGTGTAAATCATCCCAGGTATTACAGAAAAGTGCGCATCTGTGACAAACCCCTGGAGTTATTTCAGAAGGTAACTTCAATGAAGTAGAAAGAAAGAGTCACAAGAAGCTGGTTCAAGCCATCCTTCTGCTCTTACTGGCCCAATCATCTGAAGCCATTTTAGTTTCTCTGAGTCTTGTTCTTTCTTTATAAAAGGGGCATAATTAGCCAAGTGTAGTAGATGAAAAGTAACATGCTTTCCATCTCAGAACTGAGGCAGCAGAAGCAGGTGGGTCTCTGTGAGTTCAAGGCCAGCCTGGTCTATATAGTGAGTTCCAGGTCTTCCCGGTTACACAGTGAGACCCTGCCAAGGAAACAAAAGAAAACAAAATGGAGGAGACTCGCACCCATTTCATATTTTGAGGAAGAATCTTAAACTTTATCACCACCAGAATCCTCTAAGAGCTAGTCTGGCACAGACTGCCGGCAACTTCCAGAATTTCAGTTTGGGAACTTTTGTAGAGAAGCTCGCAAATTCCCAGGTCAGGTGAAATCCAGTCTGAGGTTAGGGCTGAGACAGCTGATGTCAGGAGCAGAATCTGGTGGCAGGCACTGCTGCTGTTATTTTTGTAGGGGCTGGAAGAAGGTTCAGAGAGTAAAGTGCTGTGTTCAAGTGTGAGCATCTGACTTCTGCTCCTGAGCACTCATATAAAAAGTCAGCCCTGGTAGCATGTGCCTGTAATCTTGATACCTGGAAACAGAGACACAAGGATCCTGGGAGCTCACTGCCTGTAATCCTAGTCCCGGGAGATGGAGATGGACACGAGGATCCTGGGAGCTCACTGGCCAGGCAGTTTAGGCAATTGGCGAGCCCTGGGGTCAATGAGAGACCCTGATTAAAAAAATAAGGTGGAGAGCAATAGAGAAAAACACCCAGTGTCAACCTCTGAGTACACAGGCCCACTTAGGCACATGCACATGCAAACACATCTATATGTCACACACAGAGAGAAAACTGTCACTGTAATTGTCATTATAATTATTCTTCAGGGAAGAGTGTTTTTGTTTGTTTTGTTTTGCTTTTTTTGCCTTTCCATATTCTGCTAGAGAAATCAAAGGTGGTGGTGATCGTCATCTTTGAGGTAAAGTAAATATTCTGTACCCAAGAGAAAATGTAACAAAAGTCACAGAAATCTCTAAAGAAATTTAACTTGGGCTGGAGACATGGCTTGGTGGTTAGAAGCACTGGCTGCTCTTACAGAGTTCAATTCCCAGCACCCACATGATCGCTCACAACCACCTGTAACTCCAGTTTAATTTGTGGAATATTAAGAACTTATGTACACTTTGAGTTTCTTTAAATATTTGCACAGGAAGTGGAAGTACAGAAATTACCCAGAGTGGTACTGAACACAGGAAGTCCTGGAAATCTTGCAAGACAGTCGGTTCCTTTAAGATGTCTAGCCTAGTTAAAGCATCTTAGGTTAATGCATATCTAAGTTCAGCTACTTTCATTTTGCATATCCCTGGCATTCCAGGCCACACTGTTGCTTAAAAACTTTTGATGTTTCAAGGAACACAAATCTCAACACTGTTGATGTGTGTCATCAGCTTTATACCAAAACATTTCAGTGGACTCTTAGTTCAAACCTCAAGTTACATAATTTTTTTTAAATGGAGAAAAATGTAGGTGACCATAGGTAATTTTCATCACCAACACAACACCTTTATCATTTTTATTACCAGAGAGTTCTGGTAGCAGAAATATCTCATTTGCAAAAATGTAAATATTGTTCAGTATTTAAATGTGTGTTGAGAGCAATTTAGAATTATTTATATATTATTGTTACAGATGTGTGAGATTGTAGGCATTTCCCTTTTAGTACAAAAGCATTATCTTTCTGTTTTGTTTTGTTTAATTTTGAAATCAGGTCTCACTCAGTGAGGCTGGCCCAGAACTCATCATGTAGCCCAGGCTGACCTTGCACTCAAGCAATCCTCCTGCCTCAGCCTCCCAGGGGCTGAGATTACATGTGTGAGCCACCATGCATGATTGTGGAGCAGTATCTTTTGAAATTGTCCATGCCAGTTAAATAAAACACGGCACCCAGACCCAAACACGTAGTACAACACACTTACAGAATTTATGGCTACTTTTAAGGACCAAGAGTGGTGAACAAGATATAACTGTAGAGTAGTGAATTCCCAGCTGTCATGAGACAAGATGTGCAGGCCACAGCACAGGGAGGTGCTGAGTTTGAGCACTGCTTTGGGAGGGTGGCATCCCACTGGTGGGTCTCCTTGCTTTCTCCCTCTGGAAAGTTCTTCTTGACATTACACACGATGTCCTTCATCACATGGAAACTCTTCCTTGCGGAATCCTTTTCTACAACTGGCTTTCATGATTTCTTGATAAATATTTCAGTTTTTTCCACTTTATTTTTCTGTTACAATAATGGCTGCCCAATAAAATCATCCATCCCTGCCCCTGCAAATGTTTACAGTGCTGACAGAGTGTGTAAGTAGTGCCTTTACCTACTGAGCCAATTCACAGCCTCCTCCCCCTTATTTTTTGAAGCAGGATTTCTCACTAAACCTGGAGCTGACTTATTAGCTAAGCTGACTGGCCAGTGAACTCCAGGGATCTTTCTGTCTCTGCACATCTTTTACATAGATGTCAGGAATCCAAACTCAGGTCCTCATGCTTTTGTGTCAGCCATCTCTATAGACCACATAACTAAATTCTTCCTGTGCATTAACTTACTGATTTTTATATCAGTCATAGGTTCCAGAGAGGTTACAGAACATGCCCTGGTCAGCTCAGAAGTGGTGATTCTTGAGTGCTACTTCTGTGTCATGACCCATTCTTCCTATCCATCTATCTTGATCAATACTACCATGTTCTTTTATTCTAAGATGCCATCCGGGGTCTCATTTAATAACATTTCAAAGCAAAATGATTCACTACCAACTATATGAACATATACATAAATACTCTAGGGGGCTGTGAAGATGGCTCAGTTGGTAAAGTACTTGCTTCATAAACTTGAGGACCCAAGGGCCCTCTCCAACACCCACATAAAAAGCAGGGCATGGCCATGTACCTATAATCCCATGATGGGGAGAAGGAAGATCCCTGGGGCTTGTTGGCCAAATAATCTTGATGAGTGGTAAACTCTGGGTTCAGTGAAAGACCCTACTTCAGAACAATTAAGTGGAGAGTGATAGAGGAAGACATTGAACTTTTACTTCAGGTTTTCATATACACATGCACAGAAATGCACACACCACAAATGTGCACTTAAAAATATTTTTAAAAACATTGTATGTAGTTTCTTGGCATCAAGTTATTTTTTAGTATTGAGAACATATATAAGTTAAGTTTTTCTGATCAATATTTTTAGAAATGTTGAAGTTTTATATATATACATATATATATATTTAACATATTAATTAAACAACTATATAGTTAAGTGTGCTGTGGAATATTCCTTTACACTGTGTGAATATATGTCTTTATGATTGGCTTAATAAAAAGCTGATTGGCCGATAGTTAGTCAGGAGGTATAGGTGGGGTGACCACGCTAAGGATGCTGGGATAAAGAAGGGCAGAGTTGAGGAGCAGGAGATGCAGAGGGAGCAGGAGATGAACATGCCATGCTAATAAAGGTGCTGCCACATGGCAGGGCATAAATAAGGAATATAGGTCAACTTAAAATGTAAGAGCTAGTTAGTAATAAGCCTGGGCTATTGGCTGAGCATTTATAATTAATATAAGCCTCAGTGTGTTTATTTGAGAGTGCTATGAGACAAGAAAACTCTGCCTACAAATGGCATCCAAACATTGGGCAACTACATCCACACAAAACAGAACCAAGCACAGCTTCTTGGTAGCATCATCTTCTCTGTTGGGTTCTGTTTGCTGAGGGTGAGCAGAGGTGTGACTCCTTTAAGAAATAGCTGCCTGGCTGAGTACTAGTGGCAAAAACCGCGTGGCTCTGTTCAGAGGCCCTGCTGCCAAACACTTAAATGGAGTGTAGGAGCAGCGGGCGGCATGCTACTCGATGGTGGGGGCGGGCAGAAACTTCCCACAGTTGGGGTGGTAAACATGGCTCCCAGAACTAGTATTAAATGTACCTCTGCCATAGACTAGCCTCTCATGGAACCAAGGGGGAGGAGTCAGCTGACAGCATGCCATGATCTAAGTTACACAGCAGTTTAAATTTTGCTCATGTAGACAGAAAAGATTACAGATATGCAATAAGAGAGATTCAGATGAAGGAAAAAAAAACCCTCAAAACGAGTTACAGTGTTTTTAAAAATATACATAGGCTTGGGAGAAAAAAAAGAGAAGGTATAGACAGTCATAAAAAAGAGATATATAGTTTTAAAGTAATATAAAGTCCTTAAAAGGGGAGTAAGTAATATAGAAAAAAGCCATGCAAAGATGGAAAATACATAGAGTATCTGGATATTCTATGTTATTGTGTTGTCTTTGAATTTTTTGATTGCTGAGAAAGGAGCAATGGCTGCTAAGAGACACTGGATTAAAGCTTCTGGATTAAACCTATATATTTTAAACATATCTTGACTTCACAATTTAAGTCAAAAGTTATGTTGCTTTAGGGGAGAAGCTATGCTTTTATTTACACAGAAAATGAGAAGCTGTGGATTCATTTTAGGTTAAAGAAAATCAGATTTGATTGAGGAAGATCCCCTAAACTCCTGACTAGAGACATAAAGAAATAGACCTAAAAGAACTACAAGACACATGCTATATATTTCACCTACTCAAACACATAACAAAAATCATCTTTGGTTGACTTTTGTATAATGCACAGTCTATACTTGTATTAATGCAGATATGTATGTTACCTTTAAAAGTTTATGTATTTTCAGAGCAAAGGGACCAGACACCAATGAAAACAGATGGTCCAAGTGATCTGGCATCCAAAACTGCTTCAAGGCTGCTGGCTGAGAGGGTCCAGACTCATCGACTATTCCAACTGGGACTTAATTATTATCTCAATTTTCTCAAGGTTCCCCCGCCAAAGATGTCAGTGCCCCCAAACAACAGGAAGTAGTCTAGAGAACCATGCCCACACTCCTAAAATATTGGTTATGGATGTTTGCTATCATTTAAGGAGTGTTGATTACAAGTTATTGGTAATAGTAAAAAAAAAAATCTAAACAAAAGAGTTAAATTCAAAGATTTCTTTCTTAAAAAGGGTGGTGGTGGTAATGATATAACAATGATAGGGAAATAGAGTAGATTATTGAATCTATTTTAGTCCCCTAAACAACTATTAACCTCAAAATATTTTACATTGGTATGGGTTTTGGTTTATTGATGCAAATTTAAAGTTAATTTTGTTATACAGTATGGTGATATTTTATTTGTACTGAAATGTGATTTCAATAGTATGTTAATAAATAAAGTTGCCCTGGGGTCAGAGCTATTAGAGCCATAGCAAGAGCGTGGTGGTTAGAAGAGCTAGGTAGATTTCTGTGTGTTCAGGGATACAGCCAGTATTGGAGACATACGCCTTTAAGACCTGGAGGGCGGTACTTACAGGCAGTGACGAGGCAGTCATGTGTTTGGGTTTATAACCAATGAGAAAGCAGAACAGAAAGACTATTTAAAGACAGACAAACAGGAAGTAGCTCTCTCTCGGGGAAGCTAGGAGCACTGCAGGAGGTAAGATTTTAGCTCTGAGCTCTGACCTCTCGGCTTTCTCTTTTACATTGGCTCTGTGTTTCTTATTTTAATAAGACGATTGGTTACATCTACAATACAGTATGTGTGTTTCTGTTCTTTAGGGTATTATGTTTATGCAGCTCATTTAAACATGTAATATACAATTAAGAAATAAAGATTAATAGTCATCTATAATAGTCTAACTTATAGTTGTTAGGTATGTGTTCAAGGTCATAAACAGATGTATTTAGACTTATAGATGGTCTCCAAACCCTTTAAAGACCTATAGAATATGGCATTTAATATGTTTAATAACCTAAAGCTTTTCACAGTGAAACATGTCTGCTTCTGACAGCACCAAATTGTTTCAAAAGAGGAGGATGGACACTGAAGAAATTCCATATGGAGTTTGCTTTCTTTGTGGCAAAAGCTAATCATTTGGGCAAAAAACTGCCCTTGTCTCAATTACTGACAGTTACTGTCCAAAGTGGACTAGCAGGATGCAAGAAAGGCAACTGCTGAACTTTGCTAAGACAAGGTAGGACAGTCTTTCAGAATTCCCTGCTTCACAGGAAAGTCTGTTAGATATATTAGGCCTGTAGGCCAAAGATGAATGCCCCAAAGTTACAGAAGAACCTAGGGTGACTGTCCAGGCATCCTGATGTCCTTGTCATTAGGTAACATTTTATCCTTCTGAGGTCTTCAATGGAGTTGAAAAATAGATAGCTATAGTTTTTCTTAGTTATTAATGGTAATTTAGGTACAAAACTTTGAATGCACAAAGATAAGATAGATAATAGAGTATTTTCTCTAATTTTGCCAAATACAAATGGACTAGATATTGTAACTGTAATTCTTACTTGATAACTGTTTTTGTTGTATATTATTTTACTATGTTAAAGTTAAAACCTTCCTTTTTTATTTATACAAAATGGGGGAAATGCTGTGGAATATTCCTTTACACTGTGTGAATATATGTCTCTATGATTGGCTTAATAAAAAGCTGATTGGCCAATAGTCAGTCAGGAGGTATAGGTGGGGTGACCACACTAAGGATGCTGGGATGAAGAAGGGCACAGTCAGGAGTTGCCAGCAGATGCAGAGGGAGCAGGAGATGAATGTGCCATTCTAATAAAGGTACTGCCAGATAGCAGAGTGTACATAAGGAATATGGGTTAACTTAAAATGTGAGAGCTCATTAGTAATAAGCCTGAGCTATTGACCAATCATTTTTAATCAATATAAGCCTCAGTGTGTTTATTTAAGCACAGCTGCAGAACACGAAAACCCCGCCTATATAAATGTATTCATATACATTGAACATAAAAATCTGAAGCCCATTGCATTCATTTAATTCATATTTTAAGTCTTTGTTCTTGACATTATTCCCTAATAACAACTACTTACTTGTATAGCATTTATATTGTTATAAGTAACCTAGAGATGATTCAAAGTATGTACAAGAGTGTGAAGAGGTAATATGCAAATACTACATCATTCATGGAACCAATACCCAATGAATACAGAGGGACTCTACACTGGGAGTGGGGGTGGGGAGGTGTGGATTATGTTGAAGAGATTAGACAGGTTTTAATGAATCAGCTGCTTTCACTTAAAGGTTGAACTTCAGTTAGAGTAGACATTCACATCTTTGGCTGTTACAGAAATGGCTTTAAAAGTCAGTGAATCTTAGAGAGAAGACTCTGGGTATTTTCATCTTTCACAGTCTATTATAGTTTGAATGTTTGAGTCCTCAAAAGTTTATGCTAAGATTTGATTGACTTTCTTTTTTATTTTATTTTCATTATCATTATTTTTTGTTTGTTTGTTTGTTTTTCAAGACAGGGTTTCTCTGTGTAGCCCTGGCTATCCTGGAACTTGCTCTGTAGACCAAACTGGCCTCAAACTCTCAGAGATCCACCTGCCTCTGCCTCCTGAGTGCTGGGATTAAAGGTGAGCACCACCACCGCCTTGATCGACTTTCTACCACTATTAAGAAATGGAGCTTTTAAGGGATGATTAGACTATGAAGATTTTGCCTTCAGGTGAGATTAATGTCCCTACCTCCACCCCACCTCTTTGTTCTTCAATTCTTCTACATAGGAAGACAAATTTCTCTTCTCCAAGGGCCACAGGGTTCAATATTCTGTTATGCAAACATCCCCAGACACTAGACCTGTTAGTATCTTGATTGTGGCCTTCTCAGCCTCCAAAACTGTGAAATACGATTTCTTTTCTTAATTAACTACCCATCTCACAAATTTTGTGACAGCCACAGAAAGTAAACTAAGAGACACAATCTAATTAAAATACCTCTAAGCAAGAAAGTAACATATTCTTTGTGCAAAATTCTAAATGAGACAGTAAAAAGAACTGAAATGACTAAAACATAATCTGTGAACTGCAATTCATATGGTAGGGGCCATGTGCAAATCTTAAAAGCAGATAAAGGGAGCTTCATAAACTTCAGAGGTGTCTAGATCCTTAAAAAAAAGTGTAGGTGGAGTTTCTCTATGTCTTGGCAGCCGCTCCCAGATAATCACTCAGAAACTTAATATTAATTGTAAACGCTAGGTCAATATCTCAGGCTTGTTACTAGCTAACTCTTTTTTTTTTTTTTTTTTTTTTTTTGGTTTTTCGAGACAGGGTTTCTCTGTGTAGCTTTGCGCCTTTCCTGGAACTCACTTGGTAGCCCAGGCTGGCCTCGAACTCACAGAGATTCGCCTGCCTCTGCCTCCCGAGTGCTGGGATTAAAGGCGTGCGCCACCACCGCCCGGCCTACTAGCTAACTCTTACATTCTATATTTTTGGTTGTGAGCCTAGCCTTTAACAGCTGAGCCATCTCTCCAGCCCAGCTCTTACATTCTAAATTAACCCATATTTATTATTTACCCTCTGCCATGTGGCTGTACCTTCTTTCAACAAGGCACATTCAGCTTCCTTCTTTCTGTATCTCTAGAGACTCCGGAGCCTCCACCCTTCTTCCCAGTGTCCTCTGTGTCTTACTGCCCTTCCTATACCTCCTGCCTAGCTACTAGCCAGTCAACCCTTTTATTAATTAAACCAATCATAAGGCGCCTTGGCAAAGACATACCTTCACAGTGTACAAAAAGATTATACCATTACAGAAAGGCTTCATAAATTGCAGCCAATGGATTTAAAGATTTTAAGGGAACTGGAAAAGTAAAAGTTCTCGAAACACGAAATATTGGAAATGAAAGCTCAGTATCTAACCCACAAGAGAATAGGAAAAACTGCAATGTCCCCCAGGCTGAGAGAACAGAGGCCTATGCATGCTCATAGCCCACTGCTGCTGTATAAACTTAAGCCACATTTCTGGTAAAAAATAAAATAAAATAAAATGTTTACTTATGAGTCAAGATTCTTCAACATGTTTGGCCAAAGGAAATTAGCTGATAAATATGCAGTAATGTATAAACAAGGGCTTCCCTTGTAGCAAAATTGGAAATAGTTGAAGTTAAATGCATTGCATAGTATTACAGCAGGTATTTACCTACCGACTTGGCCACTAAGTAAGTCCAGCTCACCTGTGTCTTTCCTTTTGTTTGACAGTGTAACTGTCTAGAAAGCAATTGCTGACTGAGCTAACTGAAGATACTGTCTGGGAAGCTTCGAAAATAGCAAGAGCAAGAGGAGAAACCAGTGTGTGTATGAGGAGAAAGATGGATGCTTGAAGAACGAAGGCACACCAAGAGCCCTTTTTACCACCATGTATCAGAGATGCACAGGACACCATATGCATGAGCTAAGAACAAAGCTTGTGAATGTTAGATGCAGTCCTTGACAACCCGAGTTTCTTACTTACTCCAGAGTGTTAAGTGTGTCCTTGTCTTGGGGGTGCATGCCAAGTCTGAGTATGATTGTAATAGTTTAAGCTGAAACTCAGAATGTTTATTTGTGTAAACACACATATTGCCATGTGCCCAGGGCATGCTGGGTGTGTGAACAGGCTTAGTCCTGGCAATAAGAGGTCAGTCTCTGTATTAGTGACCTTTCTTGTTCCTGAAACCAACCCACACACAAAACCAAGTTAAGGAAAGAAGACTTTATTTGGCTTGTGTAAGTTTCAATAGTGGGCTGAATGAGGTTCAGTCAGTAGAGTGCCTGTCACACAACATGAGGACCCGAGTTTGATCCCCAGCACCTACAGAAAAAGGCAGGCAGGCATAGCAGTAATCCCAGCACTGGGGAGACAGAGGCAGGAGGATGCCTGGGGCTTGCTGGCCAGCAAACCCAGCAGAATCAGTGAGCCAAGAGTGAGTTTGAGGCTAGCCTGAGAAAATTGAGACAATCCTGACTCAAACAAACCAAAAACCCCCAAACAAACAAACAAACAAACAAACAAACAGCAATAAAACCCCAAACTACAGAAAACAAAACAGGTAAGGACCAAAACCAAACCAACCAAGGAAAAAAAGGGGGACAGGCTGGTGGTACAGTTTAGTGGTAGAGTACTGGTGCATCATTCCTTAGGCCTTGTTTCAATCCCCTGTACTGGGGGAGGGGGGGTATCAGTTTGTAGGGTTAAAAAGCCAGGGATAGCTTGGTGTCAAGTACCACAGCAGTCACAGTTCAAATCATGTTATCAGGACTCTTGATATTCCCCCCCCCCCCCGGTGTGTGTGTCTGTGTGTGTGTGTTTTCTCCCCCTCCCTCCAATGACTTGTTTAACAAATATCATCAGCTTCACCCACCATGCAACAAGTGCTCTAGGAGCTGAAATCCATCAGTAGACCAAACAGACGCATTTCCGGTCTTTATGGCACTCACATCCTATCCTTGAGTGATAACTTCACTCCAGTTTTCCTTTGATTGTCCCACCTTACACTGTTCTAACACCAAGTCCAGTAGAGAAGGGACAACCGACTTCCCCAACAGGCGATCAGAAGCCAGCAACTGAACTTCATTCCTGTTTCCAACGTAGACCTTTCGTGCAGTTCAGATACCTGTGCCGACAGGCAGATGTGCCGACAGGCAGATGTGCCGACAGGGTCTCTGGCCCTCTGGTTGGAGTCCCTGCCCCTGGAACCAAAGTAGCTGAGAAGAAACAGACAACCGTATTGAAATCAACTTCTGCCAAAAGCAAATTCATTACTTTTATTTTATTTTGTTTTGGAGTTTGTGATATGAGGAATGGAACTTGGGCTTTGTGTATACACTGGATACAGGCTCTGCCACTGAGCCCCACACCCCACAAGCCCTACCTCCACCCAGGGAAGGTAATTAGATGGTGGAAGGCTTAATTCAGCCAATATCCTTTGACTACTATCTTTTATTGAATAAGGTTATTATTTTCTAAAGTTAAATTATTTGTCCTCATTTAATGCTAAGATTACATATTTTCCTATATTACCGTCCAAATTTTGTATGTATTTAAAATACTCAGCTCTTAATTTATGTGGGCTTGGTTTTTTAAATATTGGGTAAATAGAAATAAAATATATCAGATGAAGTTTCAATAAAAAAATAATAAAGCCCAGAGAATAAGGGGCTGGAGAGATGGCTCAGAGGTTCAGAGCACTTGCTGCTCTTTCAAAAGTCCTTGGTTCAATTCCTAGCGCCCACCTGGTTGCTCACAACCATCTATAACTACCGTTTCGAGGGATCTGACACCTCGTCCTGCTGCCAAGGATACCGGGCACACAGAACATGGTGTAAAGACATACATGCAGGCAAAACACCTACTCACATAAAATATAATTAAAAAACAAATTTTGGGGAAAACACAATTTAGGAAATGATACAGTTCAAAAATAAAGGTTTATTTTCTTAAGTAATCCCTTGCATTCTGTTTTACTGTTATCAAGTTCAGTTCTATCGAAAATAAGTGTATATGTAAACTATGTAGTAGTAAGGTATTATGTCAAATAGAAAACCACACAAGGTCTACGGGACTGAGAATGCTCACCCACAGGCACACTTGACTTGGGTTCTGTGTACAGATTTGGACATACTCAAGGATGCAAAGCAGACAAGGACACATAAGCATTGGTTTAACTTGTCACTGTCATTATTAAGTTCTTTCCTCTCATAGGGCTTCAAAACTGGCAAAAGAACAGAGCTAGAACTCGACAGTGCTGCCGTTTTTCATCAGTCACGTGTCCCAAACATGTGAAGTGCATAGCAGCTCTTTAAAATACATGTGCTTGGCTAAGAGACAGGACGTTGCATATTTGAAATAAGACATTTTCACAAATGTCTGCGTTTCATAAAGGCATTTCATATGAAGCTGTTAATTACAGATTGTCCGTTGATGTAATAATGACTATGATATGATCCTTTTCACACTACAGGCCATTTTCATGCTTTGTGTGTGTGAGAGATGCTCATGCCTGCCTCCTAAATCACGTAGTAGAGATTCAGGGTCAAGTTACCAGTCTGGAATGAAAATCCAGAGGGATAGTTTAGGAAAGATGGAGATTAGAAGCAGGTTGCCATATTGAAGCTAGTACTCAAACAAAGCAAAATGGCTACCTCAAGATCAGGGACGTAGAGCAATTAGCACAGTCGGGGAATTGCTGTGTGGAGGACAGATTGTTTGCTATCTCCGTCTCCTCCCTTCCTGTTGGATGGACCCCATTTGATCAAGTCGTGTTTCCTTGAATAGACCAACCCTGTATTCCATGGCAGCAAATAGTCTCCCCTAGGTAGACAGGACATAATCCAAACCACCATATAAGGGCATGTTTTTTGAGTGATTATCCCAGGAGTGAGGGTAAGCTTTGAAGGATCTGAAGTTTCCCTTTAGATAGTGTTGTGAGCACCAGCATGTGTTGGGGGAAGTAGCTGACTTAAAGAATTAACTCTCAGTTGATAGTCAAGGTCATCGTGCAGAATAAAAGCAGTTAGGGCTCAAAGTCGACTTCAGTTTTAATAGTTTCCTTCTCCAACCTATTTGAACTAATTTGCTATGGACAGATTGTGATCAGATTTGTGATACTTACCCTAACGGAAAAGATTTTTCTGATACTGTTAAAAAACCATTTGCTTATGTGTGTGTGTGACCCATATGTGTGTGCACATGTATGAGCATGCCACAGTGTGAATGTAGAGATATAAGGGCAGCTTGCCTTCTACCATGTAGATCCTAAGGATTAAGCTCACATTACCAGGCTTCATGGCAAGTGCCTTTGCCCACTGAACTACCTCACCGGTCTCCATTCACTTTCGATGATAATAATAGCATCAGCTGGGGACATAATAGGCCAGGTACTGTTCTGAATTCCGTATTAGTTCACCTAATACTTAGTTCTGGTTTCTCTTTGTTTGTTTGTTTGCTTTTTCAAGACAGATTTTCTCTGTGTAGCCCTGGCTGTCCTGGAGTTTGCTCTGTAGGCCAGACTGGCTTCGAACTCACAGAAATAGGCCTTTCTCCTGAGTGCTGAGATTAAAGGCCACTCCCGCCCCATCCCTGGGGCCTTAGTTCTGTTTTTAAGGATGAAGCAAGTTGTCTAGCACCATCCAACCAGCAAGTATTGAAACAGAGATTTGCGCTTACGGTTCTATTTCCAGAGCCTGACCTCTTCACTCTAAGAAGCAGTTACTGTAAGAAGTAACTAAGCCAGGAGGTGGTGGTACACGCCTTTAATCCTAGCACTCTAGAGGCTAAGACAGGCAGATCTCTGTGAGTTCGAGACCAGCCTGGTCTACAGAGCGAGATCCAGGACAGGAACCAAAACTACACAGAGAAACCCTGTCTCAAACAAACAAACAAACAAACAAACAATGTTACCATTATCCAGGAGACAGTACATCTGTTTCCCATGTCACTTTTTCATTCCTCATGGGTGCCCGGGTAATGGTGGTGATGGATTTACCTGATGGGCCCTTAGCCACTTACCTCATGGCTGTTTCTCTCATCTGTTCTTGGTTGGCCCTAACTCACCAAACCACAGCTTCCCTATGCGGATGCCACAGGAAAGAGGATTCACCCACCCATGCCTCATTCTAGTACTGCTCTGCTTTCTTTGTCTTCACGGCATGCCAGACAGAGCTGGCTGAGACAAATCTTCTTTATCAGGAAACTTAGAGTAGTTAGCGAGATTTCTGGCTTAAGGGCAACACTTGAATCTGCAAGACATTCTTCCCATAGCCAAAGGAGAAGTGCACACAAGAGCACGTGGAAGCCTGGGGTGAACCTACTTCTGTATCCAACACTCCGCACTATGGTTGGTGTCCAAGAAGCAGCTATTGTTTAAAAGCTGGGTCCTCATTTGCTCTTGTTCAGAAATGGTCGAGTCTTTGGGAGGTAAGGTCCTGAGGTCATTGGGAGCCCGAGGCACTGCTCATGGAACCCATCTGACATTCCTGAGGAGATGTCATAGAAAGAGCAAGCCCGGCCCCACCCATGATGTCTCTTCTGCCTGAGATAAGACCACTTCCTCGAATGCCAGTGCAAACTTGTGGCAATTCTTCTGCCTGACCAGAAGCCAAGTCAATGGGGCTAGGACTTGAGCAACGTGGACTTTGAATCAGCAAAACTGTGAACTAACTAAACCTTTCCTTTTTATAAGGTGGACTGCCTCAAATACTACACACATTGCTGTAATGCAAAGATAATATACATCCCTTCCTAATTTGGAGACTCCTCTTTTTCTTTTTTTTCCAAGATTGATTTATTTATTTATGTACATATGTGTGTGTTCTCTCTGTGTGTCTCTCTCAGTCCCTTCTCCCTCCCTCCCTCCCTCCCTTCCTCCCTCCCTCCCTCCCTCCCTCCCTCCCTCCCTCCCTCCCTCCTTCCCTCCCTGTGTTTCTCCTTCCATTTTTCCCTGTGTGCATGCCTGTGCCCAAAGAGGGTATAGATAGCATTGTACAGACTGGAAAGTCCTAAAAAGATGAGACTGGAGAGCTAGTTAGGTAGGCAAGAGATTATGGCGACAGGCACAAGAGTAGAGGCTGTATCAGGAGAGGAGGGGACAGCAGATTCCCAAAGATGTTTAGTAAGTAAATCTACTTCTCCAAAGTGAGATTTGGCTTTACTATCAGGTTAGGTGAAAGGAATCAAGACTGAAAGTACACTTTAATTTTAGCATCGAGAAGATGGATGATAATGCATTTTTGAGATAGAAAATCCAGATTTGGAAAGAAGAAACTGAGTTCCTTGACAAACATGTTGAGTTTGAGGGACCCATGGTATACACTGTGTATGTGTAAAACAGGTAGACAGACTTGATTCCTAGAAGAAAGTTTTGAATACGAGGCAAAACCCAACATTTGTCCAATAGATCTTGTTCATTCATGTTCCAAACTGCTGTGCTTATGTGAGCTTCTAGAGGCAATGAAGATGTTGGCTTTACACTTCCACCCACTGACCATCACCAACCTGTTAATCATGGCATCATCAGCCATGTTAATCTTACCATTGGAACGACTGCTCATTTAATGAGTGTGCATCATGAACATATTTCTTGGGTATTTATTGGCCATTTTTATTGATTAAAGAAAATCAACCTTTTGGTGTTCTCTGTACTTTTTTATTTTGGCTTTGAGCTTTCCATAGACATATATGAGAGCTCTTGGAATACCAAAAGAATGTCTTGAAGACTTTTAGAAATATGAGATTCGTCAACAACTAGATAATAATTTATGCGGTGGAGTAAGATAAGAATTTCCAAGGAGAAAAGGCAAGAAAGAATAGGTTCTGAGATTGATGTCATATTTGAGAGGGTGATAAGGAAAGGGGAGGATTCTAGGAAGAGTCTGAGAAGAATGGAAGGAGAAACTGCAAGAGAGGCGAGGTGTGCCTGAAGTCTGGGGAGATGGTGTTGTGCCATTTCACGCACAGGTGGAGTTAGCAGGGCCCATGAATGGTAGCGCAGAAGACATGGTTCCCGTCTCAGTGGAGGAATATATAACCCCTGCCTGAGAGAATGCAGGAAAGGGAGAGTTGAATCTTAATCAAGGGACTGTGTGCTTTCCAGAGAGACCACAGCAGGATGTTCATCCTGAAGCCATTCCTCGAGGCTGTGGAGACAGACTTGAGGAGAGTGCCAAGAGCATCATGGGATGTGGCAATAGGCCAGTGCATGTTCCTGGACTAGAAGCCCCTGGCTTCCCCTACCACAGTCTCCCTAAGGTCCCAGGACGACATCACCACCGTCTCTGTGTACAGTGCAGTACTCAGACATGCAGGACTTGAGAACCACAACTACACCGTCAGCAGTAAGACACAGCCTTCTTAAAATAAAACGAAACTGAAATACTTCAGATTGATTTGACAGGCTCCATGTGCTCCTGTATACATTAGTGATTCCCAAATAACAGCAAGAGATTGCGTACTGATTTCAGGCGAGATGACAACCACGCAAATAGTGTGGTGGGGCTGTTTCTTGTATATATTAAAGGCTTGCACCATGATGTTTTGATATACATAAGCACAATGAAGTGATTAGCAGTCAAGCAAATAAACTTAGCCATCATCTTGTATAGGTTCCTTTCTTTGCTTGTTTCCTTTTCTCTCTTTCTCAGAAGTATCCCCAGACAATGAGGGCAAACCTAATAAAGGTTTTTACACTTGTGAATACTTTCTTTAATGTGATTTTTTTTCCATGCTGGTTAGGAATTAGGAACACTGTACTGAAATGTCACTTGATGTGGCAAGTTTTACATTGGTTGCCAAGGACTTGGTCAGGATGGGTTTATCTTGGTGTGAGGGGATGCTCTGGCTTTGGGGCTCCTAGGAAATAATTAAGTTAGAGATGGTTGCACTTCCAGGGACAGATGTGTTAGTGGTGGGGTTCTGATGGTCCCTAACACAGTTATGTTGGCTCCATTCCAATCTTTTATCCAGTTCTTAGGCAATCATACACCATTAGCCTTTTATTTAGATGAATTAAAATCCTCCCTTTGTGTCCCACAGGTCACAAAATCCATGACTCAGTTGGCTCCAGTCAAATACTTATCGTACGCTGCCTTGAGGGTTTGGTGAACTGCTTGGTTATAACTGGGAAAGCTAGAAGGAGTTCTGGGAAGTTTCAGGACTAATGCAAGTTCAAGATTGTTCTGTTCCCCTTTTGTGGCCAAATGACACTGTGAAAATACTTCTAAGGACCTGCAGAGTTCATCCTACATCTCAACAACAGGACACTAGCATACCAAGGCCCATCCTCTTGGAGGGCGTTGGGAGGGGATTGGAATGTTTAAAGGAATTAGTGCAAGAACTAAGTCGTAAGAAAGCCATTAGGGTGGAATTGAAATGAAAGCCATATTTATTGAACACCACACATGCTTTTAACAAAACCGTGTGACGGTGTTTGTTACACAAATATACAAGCACTGAGCTTGCTTGACTAATTTGGAGTGTGAGGAAACAGAGAAAGTGGACAAAGGCGTTTGCTCCTAAGACCTTAGTGAGGAAGTCTGAGAGCATAAGAAGAGAACCAGCTCTTCCAGAGACTTCTTTTCTTTTCCCTTCCTTCCTCCCTTCTTCTTTTTTTTTTTTTTAAAGACAAGATTTCTCTTACGTAGCAGCCCTGGCTATCCTAGAACTTGTTTTGTAGACCAGGCTGGCCTCAAACTCAGAGATCCGCCTGCCTCTGCCTCCCAAGTGCTGGGATTTAAGGCATATGCCACCATGCCCAGCTCTTCTTGTTGTCTTGATTGTGCTCTTTTCCTGCTAAAATGGCAGAAGAAAATTGAGTTCATTACAGCAGTATATGGTCAGTCTGGAAATCAAATGGTAGGATATCTTTGCAATCATTTGACAAATCATTCGGAGGTGGAGTTATATATTTGGGGGGCCACATCAGTTTATAGACTTTGTGGTGACAAACTGCTTCTTCAGACAAGTCAAGCTTTTGAGAAATCTCATCACAGTCTTTCGAGGTTCCAGCTTGTTTTAACTAGTAATTCCACATTACCATACTATGTTTCATGTAATAGATGAGATCTAAGACCAAGGATGACAGAAGACACATTGCCAGGGAACATTGTAGAAACCTTTTTTAACTATGTTAAGAACAGTGGTAGAGCATACTGATCTAAAATCAAGATGCCTAGACTACTTACTGATCATTTCTGTCTCTACAATCAGACACATTTGTGGATCAGCCTAATCTTTTGTTCAGTTTAATTCTCTTACTTGGTAGAAAACAGAGCAAAAAGAAAAAAATCCCAGCTATTACCAAATAAACCAGGGCCAACAATAGATTATTTTCTTAATACTTGATGTTCCTGTCCAAAGTGCAAGATAAAGAATGTCCATAAATGTCTCAAACTACATACTTACGCCTGTTATTCTCTGGGTAGCCTTCAGAATATTTAGTGCCTTTTTTGGCATTGATTTGATTCTGCTTTGTTTTTAGATAAGGATATATATAAACATCACCATAATAGTATAACAAGAATTTTATATGAGTAAGGGGAAAAAAAACAACCTCAAAACAAACAAACAAAAAACCAGCCTGGAGGACTTTGCAGGCATTTCTGCACATTCTGCTGGCCCCTGATGGATCAGCATCTTTATGGGGCTGGGGATGTAGGTCAGTGGTAGGACACTTGCCTCATGTACATGAAGGTCTGAGTTCAAGCCTCAGGAAGCTTTTTCAGCATCACTAATAGAGTCATTTCATTCCTCTGCCTCACAGAATATTCTGGAACTCTGCTCTAGCATTCCTGTAATTGTTTGTCCTTTAAGCTAGACTCTTTAGAAGTAGACTTTGCCTTAGCCTAACCTCTAGCGTAGTGTGTGACACACAGTAGGCACACAGTAACCACTATTGGCTTGTGTGACACATAGTAGGCACTCAGTAACCACCATTGGCTTGTGTGACACACAGTAGGTACTCAGTAACCATCATTGGCTTGTGTGACACATAGTAGGCACACAGTAACCACCTTTGGCTTGTGTGACACATAGTAGGCACTCAGTAACCACCATTGGCTTGTGTGACACACAGTAGGTACTCAGTAACCATCATTGGCTTGTGTGACACATAGTAGGCACACAGTAACCACCATTGGCTTGTGTGACACATAGTAGGTACTCAGTAACCACCATTGGCTTGTGTGACACATAGTAGGCACACAGTAACCACTATTGGCTTGTGTGACACATAGTAGGTACTCAGTAACTACTATTGGCTTGTGTGACACACAGTAGGTACTCAGTAACCACCATTGGCTTGTGTGACACATAGTAGGTACTCAGTAACCACCATTGGCTTGTGTGACACATAGTAGGTACTCAGTAACCACCACTGGCTTGTGTGATACATAGTAGGTACTCAGTAACCACTACTGGCCTGCCATCTTTCCAATGGTCAGTGAAGAGAGAAACTGTATAGCATGGTGATCCTGCTGCAATTCAGAAGCTGCGGGTTCCAGTTTAGTGTTTAGCTTGTTTGGTACCCCTGATCAAACCAGCATCCTGCTCCCTGATTTTTATGCATCATTTTACTTCATTTATTAGTCTTCCCAGATTCTCTGGAGGTAGTTCTAAGTTGTGGTTATAAGGAATTGTGTGATGTTCAGCTTAATTTGATGTTAGCAGGCTGGGGGCGGGGGGAAATTATAAATTTTTACAGAGATTACTGGGAGGAAGGAGGGAGTAACGTCAGCAAGATCGCAGAATAGAGGCTCCGTGCCTCCACCTTTCCCGCTGTGAAAAGTATGAATTCCATCAAATTCTTGTGGACAAGAACACTTTTGTGAAAAGCCCAATCTTGAGAACAAATCTGAGAAACCTTCATGGCCCAGACAACCTAAAATCATCCAAAACAAAAGACTCAAATGGAAGGGTAAGAAGAATGTCTCAGAACTCAATGGCCCCCTCTCTGACCTCTGACCTCCCGCTTCTCCCCCACAGAGATGTGGGACCCTACAATTTCCACATTGAGAAAAAAGCCCAGTAGACAGCTACTAGCTTCCTTAGCATTTCAAGATGCTACCAGGAAGCGCATTCCTGTCTCCCCTCAAGGGAAACACTGGGTAATTGCAGGGCGAGGACTCCCGGGTCAGGCAGAAGAAAGAGGAGAACCTGAGGGACACAGAGGCAGCTCTGTGCTCCTGCCCACACTGGTACTGGGTCAGAGGGACCAGCCAGCAGCATGGCCCACCCACAAAGCCACGTTGGTCACTTGTAGAAACCAGATGAAAGGTCTAGAGTCCTCCCAGGTGAGGAGACGAGCCTCCACCATGCGTTTTTATGCAGCATAGACTCTGGATCCACCCATTCCAAGCTGTGGTTCTACCTAAGCTGAGACCCTACTTGGCAGCCTTATTCACCTACAGAATGCTAATTGTACGGCCTGGTAGAGAATCCAGTCTGTGATCCTGAATGATTAGCAATAATTACAGTGCCTAGCTAGCAATTCTGTCTAACTTAGAGTCCAGCCACAGTCTCACTGGAGAACACAGCCCAGTTATTGGTTCCATTTGACTCCAGAGCAAAGGTCAGGCCCAGTTAGAGAAGTTGATAGTAAGCATTCCCTGTCCCACCCAGCTGGCCATCTGAAAACTCAGGCTAAACAGTATAGATCCATCCCTGCAAAAATACCAGTGAAGCCTAGAAGCAAGGACTCCCTCCTGAAATGCCCAGGCACCAATGCAAGATAGAAGATTGCAGAGTCATGGAATTGTAACACCCAAGGAAGGAAATAAAGCCAAAGAAATGGAGACACATATGCGTGGAAAGTGAAAAGAGCAAAAGGTATTTCAAACATTAAAGTTCAAATGGAGAGAGGCAAAGGGGGAGTGGAGAGAATTGTAGCTGTGTTTATATTGGTTAAATGGGGGGGGGGGGGCTGGGTCAATTGTGAGGAGCACTTGCTGCTCTCCAGAGGATGGAGTTCAGTTCTCAGCACCTACATAGGATGATTTACAACCACCTGTAATTCTCATTTGATGGGTTCTGACACCATCTGGCCTCTGCAGAAAACTATACACAGGGCATACACTTAAACAGATGCACACATATGCGCATAAAAAACTGTAAAAAATAGATAAGGAATGTACACTATACAATAATAAAGGATGTGAATTATCAAGAAGCTATTAAAATTCTACCCAACACAGACACAGCTAGACATAAAAAAGAATATTACATGATCTGGAGATGTAGGTTCTGATACAACAGAGCTAGGGGACCTCAGTGTCCCACTGTCAACAATGGTCACATCATTCAGTTCAGGTAGAAAGTTAGTAAAGAAACATTGGGTTAGAATCAGGCTTTAGAGTGAACAGAACCGTGAGACACAGAAAACATCCCATAAAATAGAAGCAGAATACACATTCTTTTCTAGCACAGTCCATTCTCTGGGATAGATTAAGCTTCAAAATAAGGCCTGAAGAGGGTTTTTTAAGAGGGGCTGAATCATGTCAAGTATCATTCCCTGTCACAATGGTATTAAGCTGGAAAGCAATAGGAAGCCTGTCAGAAAATTCATAATACATGGAGATTAAGCAATATGCTTTGTGAACATGAGTCAAAGAAGATGCTGAAAGGGAAATCAGAAAATGTCCTGAGACAAACAGAAATGGAAACACAGCATACCAAATTCATGAGGGAAGTTAATAGCAATAATAAATAAATAAATAAATAAATAAATAAATGATTATTAAAAAAGAACAAGAACAGCAACGTCTTATCTCTCAAGAAAGTAGAAAAATAGCAAACAAAACCCAAAAGGGTGAGCAGAAAAAAAATAGCAAAGATCAGGACAGAAATAATAGAGTATTGAATATAATGGAGAAAAATATCAAAAAGACTGAATTTGATCTTCTTTGTCAAGAGACAAGATTGGCAAACTGTTCTAGTTTGGTTTTTATTGCTGTG
This sequence comes from Peromyscus maniculatus bairdii, assembly GCF_049852395.1. Lineage (NCBI taxonomy): Eukaryota > Metazoa > Chordata > Mammalia > Rodentia > Cricetidae > Peromyscus > Peromyscus maniculatus. The sequence goes on along the minus strand of NC_134854.1, from coordinate 23,276,499 downwards.
CTAAAACACTGACCAAAATCAACTTAGGGAATGATGATGTTATTTTTAGCTTTTAGGTTATAGTCTGTCACTGGGGAAGTCAGGCAGAAACTCAGGACAGGGATCTGGAGGCAGGAACGGAAACAGATCGTGGAGGAGAGCTGCTCACTGGCTTGCTTTTCCTCGCTTGCTCATCTGCCTTTTTGTTTGTTTTCGGTTTTTGTCTTTTCAAGACAATATTTCTCTGTGTAACAGCCTTGGTTGTTCTAGAACTCGGTCTATAAACCAGGCTGGCCTCGAACTCACAGAGATTCTCCTGCCTCTGCCTCCCAAGTGCTGGGATTAAAGTCATAAGCCGCCGCAGCTTCTGCTACCGCCACCACCACCACCACCAACGTCTGGCTCATCTGCCTTTCTTATACTGCCCAGACCCACCTATTCAGGGATGGGACAACCCTTAGTGGCTGGGTCTTCTCACATCAACCAGCAACCAAGAAAATGCCACACAAACATACCCATAGGCTGCTTTGATGGTGTTTGGGTCAAGGTGGGAAAAACTAACCAGTATACAATCTCTCAGCTTTATTGGCTAAGAAGAGAAAATCGGAAGTGGGGCGGGGAGCTGGCTTAGTTGGTCAAGTGCTTGCCATGCAAATGTGAGGATCAGGTTTCAGATCTTTAGTACCCATATGTGGTGGTTTGAAAGAAAATGGACCCCAGAGGGAGTGGCACTATTGGGAGGTGTGGCCTTGTTGGAGGAAGTGTGTCACTGTGGGGGTGGGCTTGGAGGTTTCTTTTGTTCAAGCTTCCCTCAGTGTGACAGTCAGTTGACTTCCTGTTGTCTTCAAGGTGTCAAAAACTCAGCTCCAGCACCACATCTGCCTGTATGCCACCATGCTCCCTGCCATTATGATAATGGACTGAACCTCTGAAAATGCAAGTGAGCAATTCCAATTAAATGTTTTCTTCATAAGAATTGCCGTGGTCATGGTGTCTCTTCACAGCAATAAAAACCTAAGACACCATATAAAAAGCTGGCATGTCAGAGCACACTCGTGACTCCACAGAGCACACTCGTGACACCAGCGTTGGGTGGGCAGAGGCAGGAGAATCCCTGAGGGCTTGCTGACTGGCTGCTGCAGTGAGTTACAGCTTTAATGAAAGACCCTGTCTTAAAAACAAAACCAAACAAAGAGGTGGAAAAAACCCTACAGTGGAGAAAATTCTTCTGAATTCATTTTGTGAGTTCAGCATTATCTTGATCCTAAAGCCAGATATGGATGCTACAAGAAATGAAAATTAGAGGCCAATATCCCTGACTACTATACATATAGTATATATGTATATATGTCTTCAACAAAATATTAGCAAACCAAATTTGGCAACCCAGTAAAAGGATCATCACTAAGACAAAGTGAGATTTGTCCCTCAGATACAAGGACAGTTCAACTATAATGCATCACATTTATAGTATGAAGGATGCACATGTCATATGTTGTGGTGATATATTGTGTACCCTAATAAACTTGTCTGAGGATCAGAGGACAGAGCCAGCCACTAGATTAGACATAGAGGTCAGGCAGTGGTGACACACACCTTAAATCCCAGCACTTGAGATCTCAGGCCTCTGCTTGGGAAGCACACAGCCTTTAATCCCAGGAAGTAATATGGCAGGGCAGAAAAAGGCATATAAGACCTGAGGAAACAGGAACTCACTCTCTTTAGGCTGAGGATGTTGTAGAGGTAAGAACTAGTGGCTGACCATTCTGCTTCCCTGATCTTTCAGCTTTCACCCTGATATCTGGCTCTGGGTTTTTTGTTTGTTTGTTTGGTTGGTTTTTTATTCAAAGACCATCTAAGATTCGAACAACAATACATATTAGTTACATTTGCATTGCTCTAACAAAAATGCCTGACAGAAACAAGGAAGAAAAAGTTTATTCTGGTTCACAGTTTCATAGGTGTCAGGCCACAGTTGCTTGGCACTGGGAGCCAGAGAACATCATAGTGGTAGGAGCAGATGGAGGAGGCAGCTGTTCATGTTACAGCCTGGCAGGAAGTGGGAGGAGACCAGAAGTGACAGAGGACCTGTATCCCCAAGGATCTCCCTCTGGTGACCTACTTCCTCCAACTAGGTCTTTACCTCCCAGACTTTGCACAACATCCCCAAAGAAGACCACTTGCATATCAAACCTTCAAAAGCCTGTGAGGGACATTTCAGAGTCAAACCAGAACACGTTATGATCCTATCATTAGATTCAGGAAAAAGTGGCACAACTCAAGGTCCTTTTGTGAGTAAAACTGAACAAATTAGGTCCAGAAGGACTGTACTTCAACCTAAGAAAAAATTATGCATGCCAAGCTCACAGCTGATGGGGTACTCGGTGGTGAAGACTTCCCTAAGAACAGAAAGGAGACAAGAGTTCCTACTCTTAGGAGTTATTGTCACAGTAAAAATTTGCCAGGGCAATTTGGGCAAGAGAAAGAAGTCAAAAGCACCTTAACAGAAAAGGAAGAAGTGAAATTCTCCCTACTGACAACATAATTATAGTTACAAAAAAAAATCCTCAGGACTCTGCCAAAATACTGTTAGAACAAATGAGCAAGATTAGAAAAATTGGAAAACAGAAAATCAATATGTGAAAATCACTAGCACTGGTGTACATTAACAGTGAGCCATCCAAAAAAGAAACATATTTGGAACATAATGCCATTTAGGTGAAATGTATAAGCTGAAAGGTCTCTAACACTGAGGAAAAGAATTAGAGAAAAATACGAATCAATGGAAACACATTCATGTTAATGGAATTGAAGCTAACCTGTTTTCATGAATTAGATATCATGCTCCAGAGGCCCACACAGTTCAAAGAACTCCTGAGAGAAGGTGATCCCTATCAAAATGCCAAGCACTTTTTTCACCAGACAGAAAAAAAAAATCTTGAATAGATCTTTAAAATACCTGAAGCAGCCAAAGTAATTTTAGTCTATCCCAGAATATTTAGGGGTTTCTGTAAATATTATCACACTCCATATAAGTCTACTCTCACTTCTTCCTTTGAAAGTTGGAAGTATTTTATTAGATAAAAACCTTTATAAATTACTTCTGGCCTTTGAAAAAATGTTCACGCTTGTCTGAATTTCAAATTCTTCCAAATACTGTACTAAGTATCCAATATTTCAAATCCTAATCCCCTCCTTAGCAACTACTAATTTTATGAAATTGCCTTTTACCAAGAAAGAAGTTCTGGCCTTTTCCTCTTCTTCTGGATCTGAAGGTGACTGGGAGGATTTTGAGTTGCCTGCCACACATTTTCCTGTGATGAGTCAGAGGGAGGTGACAGGCTTTCTTAGACTCCATCGGTAATGAATATGTGTCTTACAGTTCTCAGAAAGAACACATTCCTCCCAAATTGTTATCTGGTTGGTATCATTCAACTATTTTCCTTCTGACCTAAATCAGCTAAAGCCATCTTCTACGAGTTTGTCTAAGTGGAGATAGATACTGGTTTTGTACCCAGCAAAACATAATGTGAAAAATACCCCCAAATCCAGCCCCAAGTGTGTGCACAGACATCTGTTTCACACTTACTCACAGTGAGCTTCA